>NC_079493.1:40381359-40718019 GCF_030052815.1 Hevea brasiliensis
TAAATTAGGAAGAAAAGCTGCACCAATTAACAAAAGTCCTCCATCCAACCCAAAGCCTTGACACTCAGACTCTATGTGAGACATAGTAATACCTTTTAATTACTATTTCATCATAAGTTGATTTTCATTGGCCATCAGCAAACAATGTCTTCACCATTTGATGCAAGAATTACTAAGGATTTTAGGACTACTTATTTTAGGAAAAAATATAGGAAGTAGAGTTTTATTTATTTAGGATTTTGTGTGGTTTGTGATTCCTAATTAGTGTTGGATTTAGGGATCCTAATCCTAATGATTGTTGAATTACAAATACTCTATATATAGGCCTAAGTTCTATACACATTTGGTATTTTTTTTCCATGACTGACAATGACTTTGAGCTAATAAAATTGAGAATGTGTTCCTCTACCAACTGAAAATGTGTTTCTCTCTACCATGGTTTTAAAATGTAAGGACCGTTATTTAAAGGTTTTTTTGACTTACCATTGCTGTTACCAACATTATTTAATGGATTTTTAATTTGTAACTATAAAGGGCGTTATGGCTGTTATTTAAAGGTAACGGTTGTTACTGACCATTAAGTAAAGGTCATAGCAGCCATTATTTTTCCAACTAAGAATTCTTTACCTTTTTTATTTTTTATTTTTTACCTCTTTCATGAGAAATGCAATAAAGGGAACCATTTTTTGGGTAAAAAAACTATCTTGGCTCATTCATTTTAGCATATTTTCATTTTCTCTCCAAGCAATCAAGCCATTTTCTCTCAACTTTCTCCCAATTTTCAATACAACCAACTCAAGAAAAATCATTCATTTCTCTACAAATTTTTGAGCTTAAGAGCATGGATCATCAAATAGACAAGGTATTTTTAAAGTGAAAGAGATTAAAGGGTGAGTTGCTATTTTTTTTTGTTTCTTTCTAATTTTTAGCTATATTCACATTTTTAGGTAAATACATAAATAATTAAAAATAGTATTAAAGAAAGTTTTAGATTTTAATAATATTTGCTAAGTACAAATTTAAGCTCTGGCAACATAAAATTTAATAAAAAAAATAATCATGAAATTAATTATTCAAATTGATTTTCATAAATTAAATAGTAAGTTTGCAACCTAAACTAATGATCAAAGCTCTCAGTCCTAGTCCTAGGATCAAAGTCAAGATAATCAAGAATCTCCTAAACACTTATTTTAGTGGTAATAAGGTTAGTTATTTACTATCTTCTTAGTTATTTTAGTTTTAAATTGATTAATACTAATGATGCATAAAAATGATGGATTTAATGTCTTTATTTGATATATTTGTGCTTATAATTTAGTTTTATATCTTAATTTTAAATATATCTTTGAATATTTATTCATTTCATTAATTTTGCAAATTTTTCAAAAAAGTTTGCGTACCGACCATAGTTATTAAAGGCGCGCCTCAAGCTCAAGGCTCACCAGGCTCAAACCCTAGCGCCTTATGCAACTAGGGGTACGTCTTTGTTCCAGGCACAAGATTCTAGAAAGGCATGCCTTTTTTATTTCCATCTTTAGCGAGCACTTTTATTGGCAAAAAGGACTACCACTTAAACTCAAACCAGCAAACCCAATTCAAGATATATGCCAAAGAAAAAAAAGAAAAGCATCGCATTTGATTGACTTTTATAGATTTTTTAAATTTTTTACTTTTACTTTTACGCCTTGCGCCTTGCGCCTTGCGCCTTGGCGCCTTAGTGCGCCTTAAGCCTTTAATAACTATGGTACCGACAAGCCGTTACCGTCACATTACGGCCAGTACATGCTTGTTTTTGTTACTCACGACCGCGACTATGACTTAAAACCATGCTCTCTACCCTTTGAGAATTTGTTTCTCACTCCCCAATTCCCCGTAACTCTACTGGTTCTACATCAATTTAGTATCAAAATGAGGAATCCAATTGTCTGTGGTATGTGTTTCTTTTCCCCTTGCATTTTTCATTCTTTTTGTCTTTGCTAGTCCCTTGCAAAAACATAGACAAGACACTACCACCCAGAGCCCACCATTCTTTGCACATCAACCCACTACGAGATCATAGCCAAAGGATCATTTTGCCCCTTCATTCCCATTATTCTAATGGTTCTAAATCAATTCTACATCATATTCCTTCTGCCTCTACCTTTCTTTCTTCTTCTTTTATTTTCTTTTGGAAACAACAAATCACCCTAAAATGAAATTGAAACCCTTGTCTACAAGGATGAACTTACCTGCAAAGGCCTCTTTTGCTTGTGGATGCTTGCACTTGTCAGGATGAACCAACAAAGACAACTACACATATTAGACAAAAGAACATGTGAATAATTCACAAAGTAAAAAGTTAACCAATATCATCTGGACAACTGACCCAATAACATTTAGAGAGAGAGGTACCTTACGATACTGCTTCTTTACTTCCACTGGAGATGCTTCAAATGGTAGATTTAGATACTCAAATGGATTTAACTTGAAGCATGAAAGAATCCTAATGTTTTCGAAATAATTTCATAAGGCCAAAAGGTTAATTAGAAGAGAACAAAATAAAATTTGTCCACAATGAATGATAATAATTAATCAAGCACCTTAAATTTTATAAGAAATTTAAATTAAAAAAAAAAAAAAGCAAAAGCATGACAAGAAGGGGGAAAAACCATTTTCATGGCATTCAAGACTTTACACCTAAATCAAGGAGTCGATTTTGGTTCAAATGAAGGATGATCTGAAAATGAATGCCATTTAAAAAAATAAAAATAAAAATAAAAAAATAGACTCCAAAAAAAATAGTTGAGCATTTAGTCCAAGAAAAATTATCCACAATAGGTTTTCATTCTCATTTCTGACATTAAACTCACCGTATCTTTCTCAGCTATGAATCAAATTTTTCAATCAGATTATTAAAACTTAATTAAAAGAAAAACTAGGTTTATTGAATGAAAGGTTTGTTAGTTAATTTCCTCATTTTCACATATTCTGTTCCAAAGCATTCTAGCAAAGCAATTAAACAAATGCGTCCAACCGTCCCTGGATCAAAGTCCACCCCAAGACTTCCACTCTTTAATAAATAATAATACCTTCCAAATGACAACTACCATGAAAAAAACTGTTCACAAATTGAGGTATGAAATACTTCCTCATTTGAATGACCATAATTAGAATAAGCCCAAAACATAGATATTCATCCCTCACACCATATCTAAATTCAATTCGTCTCTTTGAAGTTGCAATATAAAGCACATTCATAAACGAATTAAGTCCATATTCTAAGATTGACCTGAACATGCATTATCACAAATAGCCTATCTCCAAGAAACAATAATTTTCATCAATGAAAAGGAATAAAGATTACTAAGAAAACTATAAATTCAAATTGGATTCTGGAAATCGCACGAAAAACTCAGTTCGATAGAAACCCTAATTAGAGAACCAATTACATAAACAGAACAATTAAAATATCACCGAATATAACAAAATAGAATAAACAAATACAAATGAATTATGCTTCAAATGCACAGAGAGCGAGACAGAGAGAGAGAGAGAGAGAGAGAGAGACCTGCCGACTTCGTTATCTCTCTCGACTTCGCTGACTTCAGCGAAGAAGCTCTTGAGAAGCAAATCCTCCTCTGTGTTTGTGGCTGAGCTTCTGTCTGCCATAGCTCGCTTGTTCTTGCACTCAATCTCCCTCTTCCTCTCCGTTTCTGTATTGGCCCCAGAAAGGATCCTGTGACGAGTTGTGGACACAACTCGGGATAGCCAAAATATATTGAAATTTCTAGGGAAAAATGATGCATTTCGACACACAACTCGGGCGAGGAACCGAGTTGACTCAACGACTCAGTAGAAAATTCTAACCTTTTTAATTTTTTATAATTATAGTAAATTTTTTTATTTTTGATAATTTTAGGTTAATTTTAAATATTGATTATTTTATAGTTTAAGGTAAAAAAAATAATGGTAAAAATTATATCAAGTAAATTGATTTAAAACCATTTTTAACATTAAGTATAAAAATAATTAACAGCTCTTAAATCAAAAAAATTACAAAAATAATTAGGGATGCATATTATTTAATTATAATCGAATAATCAAATTAAATTAATAAAAAATTTATTATTTTAATTGGAGTGTAACATCCCTATTTGTATAGCCTGGTATATTTCACTGTTCCGATGATCGGTGTTTGTCCGGATAATTAAGGAGATTAGAACCACATCTAAGACAACTAGATAAATCCTGAAAACAAATAATTAGTAATTGTCAAATAGTTAAGTATAAATAAGAAAAATTGAACATAAAAAGTTAAATGAGCCGAGAGTCACAGCGATGGGTGACCTTCTCAGGAAGGACTGCGAGGTTATCTAAACTCAAATTTCAAACCGTAAAATGTGACGCTGTGTCCTTAAGACTATTGTGAACAGAGTGGAAAAGAGAAAATTACAAAAAAGAATATTAAGTAGGTCAAATAATTAGGTCAAGAATCCGGAAGAAATATTGAATTACTTACAAACCGGATCGAACTGGCGAGGGGCAATTTGGTCAATTTACTCCTACAGCTGACTTCTGACCTAACTGTCCAATAAAATTCGGAGAAAAGAAAATTTCGGAATCAAGAATTAAAATAAAGAGCTAAAAAAAGAGAGAGATGAAAAATTCAAAAAAAAAAAAAGAATATTATGACATCATACATTACTTATGCATGATGAAATAAATTTTAAACTTTATAATTTGAAAATTTGAGGATAATCATTTAAAGAGATAATTTAAACAAATTAAAAAGATATTTTTTTTTATTTCCTTCTTCTTTTTGCCGTGAGCTTTCCTCTCTCTCATCTCTCTCTTTTATCTTCCACTTCCTCCATGAAAGCTCATTTTGAGCTTAAAGACACCCTAAAATTTGCCATATTTTCCATAGTCCCTAGAATCAAAACTTACCATTTGACCGTGTTAGAGTGATTAGAAGCAAAAGAAAGAAGAAATCTTGAAGTTTGGAAGGTTGAGAAAATTGATTAAGTGAGGTAAGTCCAACTTCAAGCTTAAATCCTTATTAAGTTCATGAATTTAAGTTTAATGGTGATGAAATTACCATGAGAAATGGAGGAAATTGTATGAGTGGAAGGCTAGGTTGGGTGAATGATGAATTGAGTGGTTGGGTTTAATCAAATATGAATTTTAGTATTGTATGAAGTATATGCATGATTTAGGTAGTAGAAAGTGAGTGAATTTTGTTACTTAAAAAATTAGGGTTCTTGGCACCTAGGATTTGGGGAGAAAAATGTAAAAATTAGCCAAATGATGTAGTTAACTTTATTTGTGTTGAGTAATGGTCAAGTGTGACCATTTGAGGTGTGTGTGAAGTGTTGGAACTAAGTTTAAATTCGGATTGGTTATGGTCATTCTGCAGGTAGCATGACCTAGGTCTCTTTCAGAGACCAAAACTAAAAATTTACTAATCCAATTGATGTGAGGCTAATTGGGAATGAAATTAGACATAAAATGGCATATTTTTCATTCAGGAATCATTCCCAGAAAGTGACCATAACTTAATGAACAAATTGGCCAAATCCGGATTAGGCAAACTGACCTGTACAAAAATGACCAAATGAACAGTAGTTACGAAAATGACTATAACTTGGTCTCGGAAGGTCTAAATGACCTGAAATTTTACCAGTAGAAAGCTGAGACATAGCCCTACAACTTTCATGAAGAAAATAAATCCAAATTTTGACCATAACCTATTTGAAAATCCACCTGCAGTCAACCACAAAAATTGCCAAAACCCAGAATTTGCCTAGAATTCTGGGTAAAACTAAATCCGGCCAGCCATGTTCAAATGGCTATAACTTGGGCTACAAAACTCCAAATGGAGTGATTTAGAAAGGGAAATAAAGTTAAGACAATAAGGAATAACTTCTATGAAGAAAACTTAGCCAAATTCTAACAGCAACATGACCAACGGAACAATACAAAACAGGACACTAAAACTGAAAATTTTAAATTTGTGCCTAAAAGACTTGAGATTTGAGAAAACAACCAAAACTAACAAATTAGGTAACCAAAATATGGTATGTGGGTGAAATTAGAATTCCCATACCTATTAAGCATTAGAAAGTCAACAAATTGACTTGAATAGTATCGTAAATAGTAACCTCGAAATACAAATTTTAAAGAACATCAATTTTAGCATATTAAAGTTAGGTATAAATAGATTTGAATTCATTTTTGGATTTATGATAAACTATGATACTGAAATACTGTGAAACTGTTTGTTTCAGTTGAAAAGAATATTGGGAAAGAACCCGAGGCATTGACTCAAGGCCAAGAGGGGACTTGCTTAAGGTTTGTGCACAACATCAATATTCTTTAAAATTCATTTACAAAGTGCATGAAATGAATTACTTATATTGCAAAATGTGTATTATGTTTTTGACTTAAATTATTGAAAGTTTACTTGTATGTGTTTGAAATGGCAATAAATATTTAGTAAATTGTTAAGATAGTTTTGAAACCATAGTGTCATGACCATATATTTGAATACCTCACTAGTTTGACTAGGGGTAAGAAATAGTTTCGAATTTTGATTCATTCTCTAGCTGAAGTGTTTAGGTGTGTGCCAGTAGAAGAAGAAAAAAAATGGGTTCCCATATATTTGAGCTAACTAGCCTTGTGATGTGACTTCTCCTTAGCCTCTGGCTATTGAGACTATATTTGTTTCGAATGGCATGATATAACTGTGTGTTTTTATGAAATGTGTTTTGAGACTTTTGAAATGAAATTATTTGGATTAAAATTTTATAAGTCATGTTTTGAATGTATTGCTCGTGTTCAATTTAAATTTTGAATAAATGTTATTTAAATTCCGCATAAAGTTTATTTTAGTATGTTGTGCACCACTGAGTCCTAGTTCTCAGCGATGGCTGTTATTGTTGTCGTAAATATAGAGACTTGAGGAGCAGCAGATTGAGCTGCTGAGGATTGAGGAGCTACCTGCTTTGAAGTTATCGGGTATATTTTATACCCTGATTGTAAAAATTTATTTTGATTTATGTAATATATGTAAATGTATGGACATGTAAAATTGGTTATGAGCAGTTGTATAAAGCTTGTAATAAATTTTGGTTTGGATTTCTCTTAATGTAAATTTTTGTAATGATGTATATAAATTGTTTTATCTTTAATGAAATATGAATGAAAGTATTTTATTTTAATCTGAATAGAATTGATTAATAGTATTTTGATGATTGTTGAATTTTGGAAATTGATAAATGATGTTGAAATTGATTGGGATGGTTGTGAATTTGAAGAAGTTGTTGAGACAAATTATTAGAAGTGCTCTTTACAGGAATTTGAAGAACTGTTTTTTCAAAATACTGACGGCACTCTACCGAAATTTCTATAAAATTTGTGAAAAAATTAAATGGGACAAAAATTTTACTAGTTTTAAAACTTTGAATAAATGATTTTAATATCTATTTAGAAATGCTCACCACTTATAAAAGTAAGAAAATTGTTTTAAAATCCCTTGTAGGGTACTTGATGAGTTATCAGTAGGTGAAGTTCGGTAGTTCATTAGGTATTCTACGAGATCATGTTATACCTTACAGAGGGGTAGGGTGTGACATGTTTTAGTGGTATCAGAGCAAATTTTTAAAGTATGTTTTAACTTGTGAATTTATGTCTTTTCTTTGATAAGTACAACTACTCAATGTCCTTATTTGTTATATAAATTGTACTATATCATGAATATGAACTAACGAAGGGAAATCTCCTTGTGTTATTTATTAAGGAGATATCCTAACTCCAGACTAAAATGGAAGAAGGGGATCGCTCTGTTGAGCAATCTGTTGAAGCTGAGGCACAAGGGGAAGCCTCAGCTCTATAAAATGTCAGTGGGTCAGTAGCACTAGCCTCACAAATGCCACAGTTTCCTGCACAGTTTGCACAGCAGATGGCGGCAATGTTTCAACAAATGGCTGGGGGTATGTCTGCTCAAGCTCCACCCCATACTACTGTGGTGCAACCTCAAGCTCCAGTTAGACAGTATGAAAAACTGTTGAAGTATGGGGCTACGGAATTAAGGATACAGTAGACCCTTTAGATGCAGAGCAGTGGCTGGAAAGAATGTACAGAGTGTTCAAGAAGCTGCACTGCCAAGATGAACTGAAATTCAAGTACTCAGTATCGCTACAGCAAGGGGATGCGTATGATGGGTGGAAGACCATCCCGCACAGCTTAGCTGAACCACTAATCTTGACCAGGATGACTTCATCGGAGAATTGCATGTAAATACGTCCTAGATGCATATGTGGATCAGAAACTACAAGAATTTCTGATTCTGAAACAAGGCAACAGATCAGTAGCAGAGTATGAGAGGAAGTTCTTCCACTTAAGCCACTATGCTAAGAGTCTCCTTTCTACCAGCAAGGAAAGGTGCAAGAGATTTGAGACCGGTTTGAAGCCCAGTTTGAGGATGCAAGTAGTGGGATTCAGACACAGTAACTTCTCTGAGCTCATCTCTCAAGCACTTAAGCTAGATAGTGTCACACCCTACCCCTCTGTAAGGCATAACATGATCCCGTGGTATACCTAATGAATTACCAACTCCGTCTACTGGTAACCCATTAAATACACTACAAGGGATTTTAAAAAACTTTTCTTACTTCTTTTACAGTGGTGAGCACTATTTACAGGTGTTAAAAACCTTTTTGAACTGAAGTGATAGAACTAACACATTTGAATTATTTGGAATTTCTATAAAAATTTTGGCAGAGTGCCATCTGTATTTTGGATAAAACAGTTCTTTAGAAAACCTGTTAAAAGCACTTCAATAATTTTTTCCAAATCTCAACTCCAACATTTTTTTCAACACAACATGTTTCACAACTCAAATCCACAGTGATTGTTCAAAGATTGCGATACAAGAAATATAATACAATTTTTACCAACCAAAATAACTCATAATTATTTTACAACTTCAATGTACAATTTGAATTTACAACTGCTCAAAACCAAAAACAATATATACATACAGTGGTCATACATTACAGTACAAAATGCAAAATGTTGGTATACTCATTATACCCGGTAATCTCTCGCTGGAGGTATTAGCAGCCTAGTCTGTTGCCCTGTCTGTCTGTCTACCTGCGACAGCAATAAAAAGCTATCGCTGAGACAATGTCTCAGTGGTGCACAACATTAACCAAATACAACTTAAATCACAATTCATAAGTCATTTAAATAGTGGATACTTAAAACCATAGTTAATTTCAAGACAGTAATTGTCAACAAGAATTTAAACTCCATTTCTCAATATCACAATAAATTTCAGTAAGTCAGATCGTGGTTGAATTCAAAAGACAGTATATGTCAATAAGAGTTTAAATTCATTTCACAATCTCACAATACATATCAATAAATCACACACAGCTTAATCATGTTCCAAAGTTCAATTCGTCCCAAAAGCCGATGGCTAATGAGGTATTCAATTCATCCCAAAAGTCGATGACTAATGAGGAATAACATAGCTAGCTAGCAAAAATATGAGTACTCATCCAATTCGTCCTCAACAGGCACACACCTCAACACTTCAGCTAGAGAGGGAATTCAATTCGTCCCACTAGACAAGCTAGTTAGGAATACAATCAATATACATGATAGCTGTGGTTTCAAACCATTTCCAATGCTTTTCAATCAATAAGTATCCATCAATATCATTCAAATAATTTCTCACAATTTCAAACCATTTACAATGCTTTTCAAGTGATAATTATCCATTCAAACACATTTCCACAATTTAAAACAATAATGTACAAATAGTCATAATTCATTTCAATTGAAAAATTCAAAAGAAATAGTTGTTGTGCACAAACCTCTGATAACTGTCTCTGATGTCGGACTCGTGTTTCCTTCCCTTTTCCTGAGTCTTTGGTAACTGAGAAACACAATTTGAAGTGTTTCAGTACTAAATTAAACTGTCTCTATCGATAATGTTTGATAAATAGTTCACTGAAAGCTATTATTTGCTTAATCACCTAATATACCAACCCTCGATGCGTTCTAGGTAAATTAAGTTTTAGTGTCACTAATATGTCACATTCGATAGGGTTTTAGGGTTGGTACTCATTACCAATTTCATTTCCTTGTTTAGTGCATTTTATTGCAAATTGTTGTATTCCTGTATACTAGTTTGACCTAGCCGGACGACCTAGTTTCCTCGATTTTCGGGTTTCGGTCAAAACTACAAACTTGTAGATCTATGTCTTACGGAACGCCAGGCAAAATTTTAGGTCAATCCGAGTTATGTAGACCAAGTTATGGTCATTTTACTATTGCTGGTCAAATGGCATCAAATTAGGTCATTTTAGGTCAAATTTGGTCAACTTTGGTTTGGCCAGTTTTTGAACCCGAACTTGTGCAAGCTGTTTGACTTGCTTATGGCCATTTCTGGGATTTAGTGTCTTCATAAGACTTGTAGGTATGGGTCTTAACTATTCATGGTTAAAATTTTAGGTCAATTGGACCTGTTTTGAGTGAGTTATGGCCTAAACACTAACTGCTGCCCAAATGGTCAATTTTCAGGTTTCACTTGCACTTAATCCGAATTGGTCATTTTTCATGCTACCTTGCAAGCAGAATTTTGGTATGCTTTCTCAATGAAACTTGGCACATTGTGTGCCTAGTTTCACCTCCAATTGGTCTCATACCAATTGGAGTTACACATTTAAAGTTATAGGTTAAAATATACACTGCCCTTAATTACATTGCATAAACATGTATCAATTACACATTTACCTTACTCTAAGTCCATCTCTCTTACCCATTCTGTTTTGGTACATTACCAAAACCATTTACCACTTCACATTAAAATCATTTTGGACAGAATACAAACATCCTCAATACACCAAATAAAACTCTAATTCATAAAGTCCAATTACAACCATAAATACACATAGCACTACTCATCATTTCATACAATTTCCACCACTAATTTATATACATATCCATCAATCCTCAATGTCATAATTCTGCCAATATCTTCATGAATTCATACATTCATCATGGAGTCCCAAGGCTGCCGAATTGTTCCACAATGCCAAAGTGTCCTACAATTCATCAATTTCCATTCCAAGTGCACAATCACCATATACATGTGGAATAATTTACTAGGACATTAAATCACCCTAATCAACATAATTTCTCATCAAATATATGTATGAATATTTCATTAAACATACAATTCCATGGCTGTCCAAAATTGGATATATCAAGAACTCTTCAAACTTGAAAATTTTCTTCACAATTCAAACACCCATAACATGTATACAAACTTTATCAAAGAAATATTTAAAAATACAAACTTACCTTTGGTTGGGACTTGTTAAACCTTGACTAAACTTCTTGATTTTAGTATCAAACTCTTCCTTGTGATGTGGGGATAAAACTTAATGAAGAAACCTAAGTGATTGGAAGTGAAATGAGGAGTGGAGGAAGCTTGGAGCAAAACGGCAATGGAGGTTTCCCTAGCTCTCCATTTCGGCAAGGTTGAGAGGATTTGGAGAAGATGAAGTGTAGATGGTGAAATGGACTTACACCTGCCCCATTAGTGTTTAATTAAATCCCTAGTGGTCCACTCACCAAATTTAAATCATATAATATGTTAAATGTGTTATTTACACAATTTTCACTCCACTTTTAGCTATTTACATTAGGTACCACCAAATTAATTTTTCATTTTATTTTCTAAGTGTAATATTATTTATTTTTAATGGACATTTAGGTCAAAAGACAATTTGGGATGTCAAATGACCATAATGCCCCTGTTCGGGTTGCATTCCCGACTTTTCGGTAACACCGGGTTTTGTCCGTTTTTCAATTTCTCACTTTTCCTTGTACTAATAATTTAATTTTTCTTTGATATTTCTAATGATATTTCTACTTCAATTGATGTCTCTTTAATTCCTAAAAATATTTTCGTGGTTCCCATGATCCAGTACAGTCAACGGTCCACGCCGTGACTTCCTGCAAGTCACCCATCGTTAGGGTTCTCGGCTCGCTTAACTTGGTTACATTTCTTTGCTATTATTTTTCCTTTGTTTTTCTTGTATTTTCTTTTCTTGTATTTCATTATTTTATGTCTCCTCACTCATAACGAAGTGTAGTTCTAGGCATCCTAGCTGTCCGGACAACACTGGTCACCGGAACAGTAGAACGCACTACCGAACTTAGGGGTGTTACAGATAGGATCGAATTAGAAGCGGCACCAGTAAAAGAGAAATCAGAGAAGACTGAGAAAATAGAGAAAGATAAAGGGGAAAAATTAGTAGAGCAAAGTTCCAGTGTACATCTAGAAAAAAGAAAAAAATTTGTGGGACCAAGCAGAGGTAGAGGTGGAAGGTTTGGAAGGGGTAGATTCTCTGGACAAAGACCCCCTAGATCTGGTCAACAGTCGACCAGGGGTTCACATCCTCCCTGTCCCTATGAGACTTGTGGCAAGATTCATGGGGGAGAATGCTATTGGGCAACGATAACTTGCTTTAACTGTGGAGGCAAGGGTCATATTGCAAAAGACTGCACTAGTGCTCCTAGATTCGGTCCAGCTCCTACAATTGCAGAAGTATCTATTCAGAGTCCTACTCCCAGAGGTTCACAACCGGTTAGCAGAGGAAGAGGCAGAGGTAGAGGCAATGCTTCTGCAGTATCATAGCTACCAAGACAAGGAAGTGCTCAGCCAGGGTTTATACAATGAGACAGCGAGAAGAGGCTGAGACTTCTGATTTTATAGCCGGTACATTCTCTATCTCTGATCAAGAAGTATTTGTGTTATTTGATTCGGGTTCAACCCACTCATATGTTAGTGCTAGCATAATTAGTTCACTTGCTGTTCCGTGTGTCAAAATGGGTTTTGAAGTGCTAGTAACTAGTTCATTAGGACAAGAGATTCGGGTCAATAGAATCTGTAGAGACTGTCCTTTGGTGATCCAAGGACATGTTTTTCTGTCAGATTTGATTAAAATGCCCTTCAGAGATTATGATATCATCTTGGGCATAGATTGGTTAGCCAGGCATAACGCCATGATTGACTGTAGATTGAAGACAGTCACTTTTGATCTCCCTCTGTACGGTGATGTGGTAATACATGGGAAGAGGCATTTACTGCCATCAAACATCATTTCGGCTACACTAGCCAGAAGGATGATCAGAAAGGGGTGTGAAGCATATTTGGCACATGTGATAGACATCCAAATGGAAAGTCCGACACTAAGAGACATCCCTACTGTATGTGACTTTTCGGATGTGTTTCTTGATAAATTGCCAGGATTACCTCCAAAAAGAGAAGTACAGTTTGGGATGGATGTCATGCCTGGTGTGGATCCAATTTCCATAACACCATATAGAATGGCACCAGCAGAATTGAAAGAGTTGAAAGTGCAGTTGCAAGAGCTGCTCAACAAGGGCTTTATCCGCCCTAGTGTGTCACCTTGGGGAGCACCAGTGTTGTTTGTTAAGAAGAAGGATGGCACTCTCTGCTTATATATCGACTATCGGTAATTGAATAAGGTGACAATAAAGAACAGATACCCATTGCCCTGCATTGATGACTTGTTTGATCAGTTGAGGGATGCAGCTGTGTTCTCCAAAATTGACCTGAGATTGGGTTATTATCAGCTGAAAGTACAACAGCAGAGTATTCCTAAAACTGCCTTTAGAACCCGCTATGGCCATTATGAGTTCTTGGTCATGCCATTCGGGTTAACTAATGCTCCGGCTGCTTTTGTGGATCTAATGAACATTATCTTCAGACCATATCTCGACCAGTTTGTTGTGGTATTCATAGATGATATATTGGTCAATTCAAGGAGTGCAGAAGAGCATGATAGATATCTGCAGATTGTACTGTAGGCTTTGAGGGAGAAACAACTATACGCCAAATTGTTGAAGTGTGAATTTTGGCTGAAGGAAATATCCTTCTTAGGGCACGTAGTATCAGTAGAGGGCATCAAGGTAGATCTAAGTAAGATAGAAGCTGTCCTTAATTGGAGACCACCTAGAAATATCAAAGAGATTCGCAGTTTTCTGGGTTTAGCTAGATACTACTGTCGATTTGTGAAGTGATTCTCCATGTTGGCATCTCCATTGACTAAGCTACTTTGAAAAGATGTGAAATTTCAGTGGACAGATAAATGCCAACAGAGTTTTGATGAATTGAAGAGGTGTTTGACTGAGGCTCTAGTCCTGACCTTACCTACCCAAGGTAAAGAATACACAGTATACAGTGATGCTTCTCATAATGGGTTAGGTTTTGTACTGATGCAAGATTGGAATGTCATTGCCTATGCATCACGCCAGCTGAAACCGCATGAGAGGAACTATCCGACACATGATTTGGAGCTTGCAACTATTGTGTTCGCTGTTAAGATCTAGAGACACTATTTGTATGGGGAAAGTTGTTACATCTACACAGATCATAAGAGTTTGAAGTATTTTTGCACTCAAAAAGAGTTGAATTTGAGACAGAGGAGATGGTTAGAGTTGATAAAAGACTATGATTGTCTGATAGACTATCAGCCAGGGAAAGCTAATGTTGTGGCTGACACCTTAAGTCGCAAGACTATGGCAAGTCTATGGGTTACTCCTTTATCTATGGTACATGAGTTGAGATCATTACATGCCAGCTTAGAGATTAATGATGAGGGGCAGAAAGTAGTTGCATGGCATGTACAGCCAGTATTGATTAATCAGATCAGAATGGCTGCTCAGAATGATCAGAAGTATCAAAAGCTGTTAGAAGAAGTCTGACAGGGCAAGAAACCAGAATTCTCAATAAGAGATGATGGTCTACTGCTTCACCAGAGTAGAATGTGCGTTCCTAATGACGTTGACTTGAAACAGATCATTTTGAAGGAAGCACTTGACTCTCCTTTTGCTATGCACCCCTGGTGGCGCAAAAATGTATAGAAGGTTAAAAGAGCATTAATGGTGGATGGGTATGAAAAGAGATGTGGTAGAGTTTATTTCCAAATGCCTAATTTGTCAGCAAGTGAAGGTAGAGCATCAAGTACCCGCTGGGTTGTTACATCCACTACCAGTACCAGAATGGAAATGGGAGAGAATAACAATGGATTTTATGATGGGACTTCTGAGGACACAGAAGAGTCATGATGCAGTTTGGGTCATTGTTGACAGACTAATCAAGTCTGCTCATTTTCTGCCAGTTCGGATGGACTACAATTTAGAAAGATTGGCTAAGTTGTACATTAATGAGATTGTGAGACTACATGGAGTGCCAGTATCCATTGTATCAGACTGAGATCCTAGGTTCACTTTTAAATTTTGGGGTAGTCTTCAGAGAGCCCTAGGAACTAGATTGAACTTCAGTACGACATTCCACCCACAGATAGATGGCCAGTCTGAGAGGGTAATTCAGATTTTGGAGGACATGCTACGGGCTTGTGTGATTGAGTTTGAGGGTAGTTGGGACACACACTTGCCTTTGATTGAGTTTGATTACAACAACAGCTACCAATCAAGCATTGGAATGCCTCCATATGAAGCTTTATATGGTAGAAAATGCAAAACTCCCTTGTGTTGGGATGAAGTAGGTGAAAGGAAGATGATTGGGCCCGAAATTGTTCAACAAATTGAGGAGAAGATCAGGGTGATCAGAGATCAACTTAAGACTGCATCAAACCATCAGAATCCCTATATTGATTTGAAGAGAAGATATATTGAGTATGCAGTGGGTGAGAAAGTATTCCTCAAAGTTTCCCCTTGGAAGAGAATTATGAGATTCGGCAGAAAGGGGAAACTGAGTCTTCGTTTCATCGGGCCATATGAGGTTCTGGAAAGAGTGGGTCCTTTGGCATATCGTTTGGCACTACCTCCAGAGTTAGAAAAGATACATAATGTCTTCCATGTGTCTATGTTAAGGAGGTATCGATCAGACCCATTTCATGTACTACCAGTAGAAGAAATTAAAGTAAATCCAGACCTCACATATGAAGAAGAACCCAAAGAGATTCTGGCTTATAAGGTGAAGTAGTTATGGAATAAGCAGATACCGTTAGTGAAAGTGTTGTGGAACCATCATTCGGGCCAGGAGGCTACTTGGGAACGAGAAGAGGACATGAGGAGACAGCACCCACAGCTATTCAACAGGTAAAATTTCGAGACGAAATTTATTTTAAGGGGGGGGGGGGGGGGAGAATTGTAACACCCCTATTTGTATAGCCTGGTATATTTCACTGTTCCGGTGACCGGTGTCGGTCCGAATAATTAAGGGGATTAGAACCACATCTAAGACAACTAGATAGGCCCTGAAAACAAATAATTAGTAATTGTCAAATAGTTAAATATAAATAAGAAAAATAGAACACAAGAAGTTAAATGAGCAGGGAGTCATAGCGATGGGTGACCTTCTCAGGAAGGACTATGAGGTTAGTCTAAACTCAAATTTCGAACTGTAAAATGTGACGCCGCAGTCCTTAAGACTATTGTGAACACAACGGAAAAGAGAAAATCACAAAAAAGAATTATTAAGGACCAAATAATTAGGTCAGGGATTCGGAAAAAATATTGAATTACTTGCAAACTGGATCGAACTGGTGAGGGGCAATTTGGTCAATTTACTCCTAAAGCTGACTCCTGACCTAACTGTCCAATAAAATTCGGAGAAAAAAATTTCGGAATCAAAAATTAAATTAAAGAACTAAAAATAAAAGAGAGACGAAAAATTCAAAAAGAAAAGAATATTATGACATCATACATTACCTAAGCATGATGAAATAAATTTTAAATTTTATAATTTGAAAATTTGAGGATAATCATTTAAAGAGATAATTTAAACAAATTAAAAAGACAATTTTTTTATTTCCTTCTTCTTCTTGCCGTGAGCTTTCCTCTCTCTCATCTCTCTCTTTTCTCTTCCACTTCCTCCATGAAAGCTCATTTTGAGCTTAAAGACACCCTAAAATTTGCCATATTTTCCATAGCCCCTAGAATAAAAACTTACCATTTGGCGTTGTTAGAGTGATTGGAAGCAAAAGAAAGAAGAAATCTTGAAGTTTGGAAGGTTGAGAAAATTGATCAAGTGAGGTAAGTCCAACTTCAAGCTTAAATCCTTATTAAGTTCATGAATTTAAGTTTAATGGTGATGAAATTACCATGAGAAATGGAGGAAATTGTATGAGTGGAAGAGTATGGAATTCGACTAGGTTGGGTGGATGATGAATTGAGTAGTTGAGTTTAATCAAATATGAATTTTAGTATTGTATGAACTATATGCATGATTTAGGTAGTTGAAAGTGAGTGAATTTTGTTAATTAGAAAATTAGGGTTTTTGGCACCTAGGGTTTGGAGATAAAAATGTGAAAATTAGCCAAATGATGTATTTAACTTTATTTGAGTTGAGTAATGGTCAAGTGTGACCATTTGAGGTGTGTGTGAAGTGTTGAAACTAAGTTTAAATTCAGATTGGTTATGGTCATTCTGCAGGTAGTATGACCTAGGTCCCTTTCAGGGATCAAAACTGAAAATTTACCAACCCAATTGGTATGAGCTCGATTGGGAATGAAAGTAGACATAAAATGGCACATTTTTCATTCAGGAATCATTTCCAGAAAGTGACCACAACTTAGTGAACAAATTGGCCAAATCCAGATTAGGCAAACTGACCTGTACAAAAATGACCAAATGAATAGTAGTTACAAAAATGACCATAACTTGGTCTAGGAAGGTCCAAATGACCTGAAATTTTACCAGTAGAAAGCTGAGATATAGCCCTACAACTTTCATGAAGAAAATAAATCTAAAATTTGACCATAACCTGTTTGAAAATCTACCTACAATCAACTACAAAAATTGCCAAAACCCAGAATTTGCCCAGAATTCTGGGTAAAACTAAATCCGGCCAGCCATGTTCAAATGGCTGTAACTTGGGCTACAAAACTCCAAATGGAGTGATTCAAAAGGGGAAATAAAGTTAAGGCAATAAGGAACAACTTCTATGAAGAAAACGTAGTCAAATTCTAATAGCAACATGACTAATGGAACAGTACAAAATAGGACACCAAAACTGAAAATTTGAAATTTGTGCCTAAAAGACTTAAGATTTGAGAAAACAACAAAAACCAACAAATTAGGTAACCAATGTAACACCCCTAAGTTCGGTAGTGCGTTCTGCTGCTCCGGTGACCAGTGCTGTCCGGACAGCTAGGATGACTAGAACTACACTTCGATATGAGTAAGAAGACATAAAATAATGAAATACAAGAAAAGAAAATACAAGAAAAACAAAGGAAAAATAATAGCAAAGAAATGTGATCAAGTTAAGTTAAGCGGAATCCTAGCGATGGGTGATGCCATAGGAAGTCACGGCGTGGACCGTTGACTAGTACAGGATGCGGGAACCACAGGAAAACATTTTTAGGACTTAAATAGAACCTTATTGAAGAATAAATATCATTAGAAAGATCAAAGAAATTTTAAATAATTAGTACAAAGAAAAGTGAGAAATCGAAAAACAGACAAAATCCGGTAATACTGAAAAATCGGGAATGCCACCTGAACAGGGACATTATGGTCATTTGACATCCCGAAGTGTCTTTTGACCTAAATGTCCATTAAAAATAAATAATATTACACTTAGAAAATGAAATGAAAAATTAATTTGGTGGTACATAAAGTAAATAGCAAAAAATGGAGTGAAAAATGTGTAAATAACACATTTAAGCATTATTATATAATTAAATGAGTAAGTGGACCACTAAAGGATTAAATTAAACATAAAATGTGGCTGATGTAAGTCCACTAAACCCATCAGAATGTTCATCTTCCTCATTTCATAAACATTGCCGAATTGAAGAAAATGGGAACCACCATGGCCATTTTTCATGCAAGCCCATCTAACCACTCATTTCACTTCTAATCACTTGAGTTCCTTCATCAAAAATGGTCTACACATCACAAGGAAGATATTGATACCAAATTTGAGAAGTTTGGTGAAGGTTTAGCAAGTTACAATCAAAGGTAAGTTTACATTTTTGAGAATTCCTTTGTTAAACTTTATGTTCATGTAATGGGTGTTAGTTTGGTGAAGGAAATTTTAAAGTTTAAATAGTTATTGAGATAGCCATTTTTGGACAGCCATGGGGTCACGCATTTAATGATTTATTATGCATATAATTTATGAGAAATAATGTTGATCTTGGTGATTTAATATCCTAGTGAATTATTTCACATATATATGGTGATTTATGCACTTGGATGGGAATTGGTAAATTGTAGGGCACTTTGATGTTGAAGGACAATTTTCGGAAGCTTGGGAACACTTGAGTAAATGTATGTATTCATGGAAGTGTAGGCAGAATATTGACCTAGAAGGATTGATGGATATGTATGTAGATTGATATTGTAAAGTGTATGTAAGATTTGTAATGGTTAGGTGTGTATGTAATGGTACTTAGAATTTGTAAATGTGAATTATATTTGGTGTGTTGAGGGTAATTGTAATCTGCCCAAAGTAATGTTAATGTAAAGTAGAATATGCTTTTGGTAATGTACCAAAACAGATTGGTAGGAAGTGAACAAATTGCAAGGTAAATGTGTGTGATTGATGTGTGTTAAGCAAAGTAACCAAGGGCAGTGTACATTTTAGCTAATAAGTTTAAATGTGTAACCTCAATTGGTATGAGACCAATTGGAGGTGGAACTAGGCACAAAATATGCCAACTTTCATTGAGAAAACATACCAAAATTCTGCTTGCAAGGTGACCTAAGAAAATGACCAATTCGGATTAGGTGCAATTAGGACCTGAAAAATGACCAATTGGGCAGCAGTGAGTGTTTAGGCCATAACTCACTCAAAACAGGTCCAATTGACCTGAAATTTTAACCATGAATAGTTAAGACCCATACCTACAAGTCTTATGAAGACACCAAAGCCCAGAAATGACCATAAGCAAGTCAAACAACTTGCACAAGTTCGGGTCCAAAAACTGGCCGAACCAGAGTTGACCAAATTGACCCAAAATTGACCTAATTTGATACCAATTGACCAGCAATAGTGTAATGACCATAACTTGGTCTACTTAACTCGAATTGACCTAAAATTTTGCACCGCGGTCCATAAGACCTAGATCTACAAGTTTTCAGTTTCGACCGAGACCCGAAAACCGAGGGAACTAGATCGTCCGGCTAGGTCAAACCAGTGTCCCGGAATCTAGCAATTTGCATTAAAATGCACTAAACAAGAAAATGACTTTGGTAAAACGTACCAAACCTAAAACCCTATCGAATGTGACATATTACCGACACTAAAACCTAATTTATCTAAAACGCAACGAGGGTCGGTATATTAGGTGATTAAGTGAATAATTGAGTTCAGTGCATTATTTACCAAACACCATCGATAGAGACAGTTTAATTTAGTACTGAAACACTTCAAATTGTGTTTCTCAGTTAACAAGGACTCAGCAAAAGGGAAGGAAACACTGAGTCCAGACCAGGGGGACAGTCATCAGAGGTTTGTGCACAATGGCTATTTCTTTTGAATTTTTCAATTGAAATAAATTATGACTATTTGTATATTATTGTTTTAAATTGTGGAAATGTGTTTGGTGGACACTTATTGATTGAAAAACATTGTGAATGGTTTGAAACTGTGAAAAATTGTTTGAATGATATTGATGGATACTTATTGATTGAAAAGCATCAGAAATGGTTTTTGTGGAAATTGAAGTGAATTACGAATTGTGTTGCCATTTTGTGAATGAAATTATAACTTTGGAAATTTATTGGATTCTTACGGATCATTTGAATAAAATGTTTGGAATTGTTTTGACTCACAATTGGCATGACACGGATATTATGTTCCTCCTCCATTAATGGGGTGAGTGTGATTATTCCTCCCTCTTTGACTTATCAGTCTGGGGTGAGTATGATTATGTTCCTCCCTCTTTGACTTCCCAGTCTGAGGTGAGTATGGATGAGTACTCATTAGATAGCTAGCTTCCTCCCTCATTGATTTCGATTATTGGGGTGAGTATGTCTTGTCGTGGTGTACAACACGGCATATATGGAAAAATTTGTGTCATGACCTAAATTGTGTTATTGATTGGCAACACTGTATTCTTCAGTTATTTGATCGAATTGTGTTATTGATTTGCAAAACGATATTATTCAGTTATTTGATCGAATTGTGTTATTGATTTGCAAAACGATATTATTCAGTTATTTGATCGAATTGTGTTATTGATTTGTAAAACGATATTATTCAGTTATTTGATCGAATTGTGTTATTGATTTGCAAAACAATATTATTCAGTTATTTGATCAAATTGTGATATTGATCGACAACACTGTGTTATTCAATAATTTGATCAAATTGTGTATGAATTGGCAATACGGTAGTCTTAAACTATTTGACTAAATTGTGTTATTATGAATTTTGATAATTTGTGAATTGGAGTTTAAATTCCTTATGACATTCATTGTCTTGAATTTAACTATGGTTTTACGTATCCACTATTTATATGGTTTATGAATTGTGATTTAAAGTTGTATTTGGTTAATGTTGTGCACCACTGAGACATTGTCTCTGATAGCTTTATTCTTTGTCGCAGGTAGACAGACAGACTAGGCTGCTAGTACTGCCAGCGAGAGATTTTTGGGTATAGTGAGTATATCACAGTTAGCATTTTGTACTGTAATGTATATTTACTGTATGTATATTTTATTTTGGTTTTGAGCAGTTGTAAATTCAAATTGTACCTTGAAGTTGTAAATTAATTATGAGTTATTTGACTTGTAAAAATTGTATTATATTTCCTTATCTCAGACTTTGAAAATTTTCTATGGAATTGAGTTGATAAATTGTTGTGTTGAGAAATGTATTGGAGTTGAGATTTGGAAAATTATTGAAGTGCTTTTTACAGGTTTTCTGAAGAACTGTTTTGTCCAAAATACAGATGGCACTTTGCCAAAATTCTTATAGGAATTCCAAATAAACCAAATGAGTTAGTTGTTTCACTTCAGTTCACCAAAGTTTTTAATACCTGTAAAAGTGCTCACCACTGTAAAAGAAGTAAGAAAAGTTTTTAAAATCCCTTGTAGTGTATTTAATGGGTTATCAGTAGACGGAGTTGGTAATTCATTAGGTATACTACGGGATCATGTTATGCCTTATAGAGGGGTAGGGTGTGACATGTTTTAGTGGTATCAGAGCAAAGTTTTTAAATTATGTTTTCACTTGTTACTTGAATATTCTTTCTTCACAGTACAACTGCTCAATATCATTGTTTGATACATACAGTACATTACATTATAAATATGCACTAACGGCAGGAAATCTCCTTGTATTATTGTACAGGAGGTCTAAAATCCTCGAATTGACTATGGAAGAGGGTGATCGTTCAGTCGATCAATCGATAGAGGCTGAGGTGCAAGGGGATGCCCCATGCCTACATAATGTCGATGGTTCAAGAGCACCACCTGCAGCACTTCGCCTCGGTTAAGCTCGTGACGGCTACAATGTTCCAACAAATGGATGGTAATGTGCCTACTCAAGCCCCAATACGGACTCGATGGTACAACCACGATCTTACGCTAGACAATATGACAAATTGATGAAGTATGGGGCTATAGAGTTTAAGGGGACAGTAGATCCTCTAGAAGCTGAACAATGGTTAGAGAGGATGGATAGGGTATTCAAGAAGCTGCATTGTACAGAAGAGCTCAGATTTGAGTACTCAGTATCCTTACTACAGGGAGATGCTTATGACTGGTGGAAAACCATTCCCCACAGTCTGGTAGAACCTGCAGTGCTAACATGGAATGACTTCCTTAGGAATTCAGGCAGAAATATGTCCCTGATGCTTATGTAGACCAGAAGCTGCAAGAGTTCCTAAGTCTGAAACAGGGGGGCCGATCAGTGGCTGAGTATGAAAGAGAATTTTTTCGCCTAAGCCATTATGCAGTAAGTCTACTTTCTACCAGTAGGGAGAGATGTAAGAGGTTTGAAACCGGCTTGAAGCCTAGTATCAGATTACAAGTGGTCGGATTCAAACATAACAACTTCTCTGAACTTATTTCTCAAGCACTAGAATTAGAAAGAATTGAATCTGAAGCGGCTCTTGAGAAAAAGAAATCAGAGGAGACAGAAAAAGAGGGAAAGTCAGCAGAACAGAGTTCTAGTGGTCCTACTGGAAAGAGGAAAAACTTTGGGGGATACGACAGAGATAGTAAGAAGTCCGGTAGAGATAGATCTTTTAGAAAGAAACCACCTCGATCGGATCAACAGCGAAACCCGTAAATGCGCTGTCGGATCGACTTTGTGAAACTTGTGGTAAACCACATAGTGGGGTATGATATAGAGCAGTAGGAGCATGTTTTAAGTGTGGAGAGATTGTCCATTTTGCTAGGTATTGTGTAAATCCAGGTCGTTCTGGATCATTTACTACACCATAGGGTTCATCCCAAGTTTGTACCCCAAAGAGTTCACCATCGGTTAGTAGAGGCAAAGGTAGAGGTAGGGTAGTACACCTAGAAGTCGACTCTGTGAATCAGCCAAAGCAGGTGATGCTTCAACTAGAGTATACGCTATCTGACAGAAAAGAGATGAGACTTTTGACATCATTCTTTGGTACTTTCTCAATTAGCAACTAAGATATATATATGTATTGTTTGACACAGGTTTGCATCCGTTTCTGTTCGTGTTAGAACTACATGTTCTGTTGTTATTCCTTTACAGGGGAATAAATTTTGATGCATTAATGATTAGTCCTTAAGATAAGGATTGTGATAATAAGTGAAATAAGTTTTGAAAGAGTTTATCGGCGAAAAGTATTTTCTAACACACCATAAATTATAAAGCTAATTAGTGAGCCTACTTAATGTAAGGTAAGAGGACGTAAAAGTAAGATGCAGTAATGGAATTGCTCTTGATAAGGGCAAGGAGGTTACTGTTAGAAATTGCTAATGGATATTATAATCAGAATAAGATTCGAATATCAGTGAATTCAAAAAGGATAAAAGATAGGAAAATTTGATCTATTGGGATGTATCGTAGTAACTATGCAATGTTCTTGATGTTTATCTTGTAAGTCGCAGATTCTGATCGACTTGAGATTATTGTGTAGAGCTACGTACTACCCGATAGTACACCTAGATAAGAATAGTTGCCAACGGCATCTGTTTTGGTATAGTTATGCCATGACATAATTTAATTGTTAGAAATAAGTTTGAAAATCCTACTTAGGGATCTAAAACTTAAAAGTTAGAATATCGAAAGGTTATAGTTCAGTACAAAAAAGAAGTAAGTTATAGAATATTGATGATAAAAGAGTTATGGAAGTAGAGATTTGAACAGTTGATTCATATATAACAAAAAAATATTACGAATGTGAGGAAGACTATGGACTAGAATGGTCAGAGGACCAATGACTGATGAATGATTCTAACATGACCTCAAGGGTCATTCAAGAAGGAACGTGAACCGAAATATTAGACAACACAATAGTAAGAGGAGATTAGTATTATACAAACAAATTAAACGTTGTATTAGATTGTTAAAAGTCTTATACAAATTTGAGGAAAAGAAGATTATACGATCATATAGAAAGGAGAAAATAAACGTATGACTATTGTAAGATAGCTATTGGGTAAAATTTCGTGGACGAAATTTATTAAAGGGGGGGAGAATTGTAACACCCCTAAGTTCGGTAGTGCGTCACTGCTGACCAGGTGACTGGACAGCTAGGATGACTAGAACTACACTTCGATATGAGTAAGAAGACATAAAATAATGAAATACAAGAAAAGAAAATACAAGAAAAACAAAGGAAAAATAATAGCAAAGAAATGTGATCAAGTTAAGCGAGCCGGGAATCCTAGCGATGGGTGACCGCACCGGGAAGTCACGGCGTGGACCGTTGACTAGCTCTGAACTGCGGGGAACCCTGGAAAACATTTTTAGGACTTAAATAGAACCTTATTGAAGAATAAATATCATTAGAAAGATCAAAGAAATTTTAAATAATTAGTACAAAGAAAAGTGAGAAATCGAAAAACAGACAAAATCCTAATGAAAAATCTGAATGCCACCTGTACAGGGACATTATTGTCATTTGACATCCCGAAGTGTCTTTTGACCTAAATGTCCATTAAAAATAAATAATATTACTCTTAGAAAATGAAATGAGAAATTAATTTGGTGGTACATAAAGTAAATAGCAAAATGGAGTGAAAAATGTAAATAACACATTTAAGCATTATTATATAATTAAATGAGTAAGTGGACCACTAAAGGATTAAATTAAACATAAAATGTGGCTGATGTAAGTCCACTAAACCCATCAGAATGTTCATCTTCCTCATTTCATAAACATTGCCGAATTGAAGAAAATGGGAACCACCATGGCCATTTTTCATGCAAGCCCATCTAACCACTCATTTCACTTCTAATCACTTGAGTTCCTTCATCAAAAATGGTCTACACATCACAAGGAAGATATTGATACCAAATTTGAGAAGTTTGGTGAAGGTTTAGCAAGTTACAATCAAAGGTAAGTTTACATTTTTGAGAATTCCTTTGTTAAACTTTATGTTCATGTAATGGGTGTTAGTTTGGTGAAGGAAATTTTAAAGTTTAAATAGTTATTGAGATAGCCATTTTTGGACAGCCATGGGGTCACGCATTTAATGATTTATTATGCATATAATTTATGAGAAATAATGTTGATCTTGGTGATTTAATATCCTAGTGAATTATTTCACATATATATGGTGATTTATGCACTTGGATGGGAATTGGTAAATTGTAGGGCACTTTGATGTTGAAGGACAATTTTCGGAAGCTTGGGAACACTTGAGTAAATGTATGTATTCATGGAAGTGTAGGCAGAATATTGACCTAGAAGGATTGATGGATATGTATGTAGATTGATATTGTAAAGTGTATGTAAGATTTGTAATGGTTAGGTGTGTATGTAATGGTACTTAGAATTTGTAAATGTGAATTATATTTGGTGTGTTGAGGGTAATTGTAATCTGCCCAAAGTAATGTTAATGTAAAGTAGAATATGCTTTTGGTAATGTACCAAAACAGATTGGTAGGGAAGTGAACAAATTGCAAGGTAAATGTGTGTGATTGATGTGTGTTAAGCAAAGTAACCAAGGGCAGTGTACATTTTAGCTAATAAGTTTAAATGTGTAACCTCAATTGGTATGAGACCAATTGGAGGTGGAACTAGGCACAAAATATGCCAACTTTCATTGAGAAAACATACCAAAATTCTGCTTGCAAGGTGACCTAAGAAAATGACCAATTCGGATTAGGTGCAATTAGGACCTGAAAAATGACCAATTGGGCAGCAGTGAGTGTTTAGGCCATAACTCACTCAAAACAGGTCCAATTGACCTGAAATTTTAACCATGAATAGTTAAGACCCATACCTACAAGTCTTATGAAGACACCAAAGCCCAGAAATGACCATAAGCAAGTCAAACAACTTGCACAAGTTTGGGTCCAAAAACTGGCCGAACCAGAGTTGACCAAATTGACCCAAAATTGACCTAATTTGATACCAATTGACCAGCAATAGTGTAATGACCATAACTTGGTCTACTTAACTCGAATTGACCTAAAATTTTGCACATGTCCATAAGACCTAGATCTACAAGTTTTCAGTTTCGACCGAGACCCGAAAACCGAGGGAACTAGATCGTCCGGCTAGGTCAAACCAGTGTCCCGGAATCTAGCAATTTGCATTAAAATGCACTAAACAAGAAAATGACTTTGGTAAAACGTACCAAACCTAAAACCCTATCGAATGTGACATATTACCGACACTAAAACCTAATTTATCTAAAACGCAACGAGGGTCGGTATATTAGGTGATTAAGTGAATAATTGAGTTCAGTGCATTATTTACCAAACACCATCGATAGAGACAGTTTAATTTAGTACTGAAACACTTCAAATTGTGTTTCTCAGTTAACAAGGACTCAGAAAAGGAAGGAAACAGAGTCGGACTGAGGGCGATCATCAGAGGTTTGTGCACAATGGCTATTTCTTTTGAATTTTTCAATTGAAATAAATTATGACTATTTGTATATTATTGTTTTAAATTGTGGAAATGTGTTTGGTGGACACTTATTGATTGAAAAACATTGTGAATGGTTTGAAACTGTGAAAAATTGTTTGAATGATATTGATGGATACTTATTGATTGAAAAGCACTGTAAATGGTTTTTGTGGAAATTGAAGTGAATTACGAATTGTGTTGCCATTTTGTGAATGAAATTATAACTTTGGAAATTTATTGGATTCTTACGGATCATTTGAATAAAATGTTTGGAATTGTTTTGACTCACAATTGGCATGACACGGATATTATGTTCCTCCTCCATTAATGGGGTGAGTGTGATTATTCCTCCCTCTTTGACTTATCGATGCAGGGTGAGTATGATTATGTTCCTCCCTCTTTGACTTCCCGATCGAGGTGAGTATGGATGAGTACTCATTAGATAGCTAGCTTCCTCCCTCATTGATTTCGATTATTGGGGTGAGTATGTCTTGTCGTGGTGTACAACACGGCATATATGGAAAAATTTGTGTCATGACCTAAATTGTGTTATTGATTGGCAACACTGTATTCTTCAGTTATTTGATCGAATTGTGTTATTGATTTGCAAAACGATATTATTCAGTTATTTGATCGAATTGTGTTATTGATTTGCAAAGCGATATTATTCGATTATTTGATCGAATTGTGTTATTGATTTGTAAAACGATATTATTCAGTTATTTGATCGAATTGTGTTATTGATTTGCAAAACAATATTATTCAGTTATTTGATCAAATTGTGATATTGATCGACAACACTGTGTTATTCAATAATTTGATCAAATTGTGTATGAATTGGCAATACGGTAGTCTTAAACTATTTGACTAAATTGTGTTATTATGAATTTTGATAATTTGTGAATTGGAGTTTAAATTCCTTATGACATTCATTGTCTTGAATTTAACTATGGTTTTACGTATCCACTATTTATATGGTTTATGAATTGTGATTTAAAGTTGTATTTGGTTAATGTTGTGCACCACTGAGACATTGTCTCAGCGATAGCTTTATTCTTTGTCGCAGTGAGCAGAATGCACTAGGCCGCTAATGCCAATGAGAGATTTTTGGGTATAGTGAGTATATCACAGTTAGCATTTTGTACTGTAATGTATATTTACTGTATGTATATTTTATTTTGGTTTTGAGCAGTTGTAAATTCAAATTGTACCTTGAAGTTGTAAATTAATTATGAGTTATTTGACTTGTAAAAATTGTATTATATTTCCTTATCTCAGACTTTGAAAATTTTCTATGGAATTGAGTTGATAAATTGTTGTGTTGAGAAATGTATTGGAGTTGAGATTTGGAAAATTATTGAAGTGCTTTTTACAGGTTTTCTGAAGAACTGTTTTGTCCAAAATACAGATGGCACTTTGCCAAAATTCTTATAGGAATTCCAAATAAACCAAATGAGTTAGTTGTTTCACTTCAGTTCACCAAAGTTTTTAATACCTGTAAAAGTGCTCACCACTGTAAAAGAAGTAAGAAAAGTTTTTAAAATCCCTTGTAGTGTATTTAATGGGTTATCAGTAGACGGAGTTGGTAATTCATTAGGTATACTACGGGATCATGTTATGCCTTATAGAGGGGTAGGGTGTGACAACCAAAATGTGTTATGTGGGTGAAATTAGAATTCCCATACCTATTAAGCATTAGAAAGTCAACAAATTGACTTGAATAGTATCGTAAATAGTAACCTCAAAATACAAATTTTAAAGAACATCAAGTTTAGCATATTAAAGTTAGGTATAAGTTGATTTGAATTCATTTTTGGATTTATGATAAATTATGATACTGAAACACTGTGAAACTGTATGTTTCAGTTGAAAAGAATACTGGGAAAGAACCCGAGGCATCGAGTCAAGACCAAGAGGCGACTCGCTTAAGATTTGTGCACAACATCAATATTCTTTAAAATTCATTTACAAAGTGCATGAAATGAATTACTTATATTGCAAAATGTGTATTATGCTTTTGACTTAAATTATTGAAAGTTTACTTGTATGTGTTTGAAATGGCAATAAATGTTTAGTAAATTGTTAAGATAGTTTTGAAACTACAGTGTCATGACCATATATTTGAATACTTCACTAGTATGACTAGTGGAAAGAAATAGTTTTGAATTTTAATTCCTTCTCTGGCTGAAGTGTTGAGGTGTGTGCCAGTAGAAGAAGAAAAAGAATGGATTCCCATATATTTGAGCTAGCTAGCCTTGTGATGTGACTTCTCCTTAGCCTCTGGCTATTGAGATTATATTTGTTTCGAATGACATGATATAACTGTTTGTTTTTATGAAATGTGTTTTGAGACTTTTGAAATGAAATTGTTTGGATTAAATTTTTATAAGTCTTGTTTTGAATGTATTGCTCATGTTCAATTTAAATTTTGAATAAATGTGATTTAAATTTCGCATAAAATTTATTTTAGTATGTTGTGCACCACTAAGTCCTAGTACTCAGCAATGGCTGTTTTTGCTGTCGCAGATATAGAGACTAGAGGAGCAGCAGATTGAGCTGCTGAGGATTTAGGAGCTACCTGCTTTGAAGTTATCGGGTATATTTTATACCATAATTGTAAAAATTTATTTTGATGTATGTAATATATGTAAATGTATGGACATATAAAATTGGTTATGAGCAGTTGTATAAAGCTTGTAATAAATTTTTGTTTGGATTTCTCTTAATGTAAATTTTTGTAATGATGTATATAAATTGTTTTATCTTTAATGAAATATGAATGAAAGTATTTTGTTTTAATCTGAATAGAATTGATTAATACTATTTTAATGATTGTTGAATTTTGGAAATTGATAAATAATGTTGAAATTAATTGGGATGGTTGTGAATTTGAAGAACTTGTTGAGACAAATTATTGAAAGTGCTTTTTACAGGAATTTGAAGAACTGTTTTCTCAAAATACTGGTGGCACTCTGCCGAAATTTCTATAAAATTTGTAAAAAAATAAAATGGGACAAAAAATTTACTAGTTTTAAAACTTTGAATAAATGATTTTAATATCTATTTAGAAATGCTCACCACTTATAAAAGTAAAAAAATTGTTTTAAAATCCCTTGTAGGGTACTTAATGAGTTATCGGTAGGTGAAGTTTGGTAGTTCGTTAGGTATTCTACGGGATCATATTATGCTTTACAGAGGGGTAGGGTGTGACATGGATAGCCTTCAATTTAGTTGATTATTGATTAATAATGTTGTTTTTCAATTTTGGTTTTAGTTACTTTTAGTTTTATAATTCAATTAATGAAAATAATTGAATTTTTATTAATTAATATATTTTTATAATTTTATTAATAATATATTTTTTATTATTTTATAAATAATAGTTAATTTATAATTATTATTTTATTAAAAATAAATTAAATTTATTTGTTATTGATAAAATATATTTATAATATATTTATTTATTTTTTATTAATTAATAATATGAAATATACACTATAATTTTTTTAGTTAATAATTGATAACTGATCAAATATTTTTTATTTCAATTAAGTTATTTTTAGATGAATTTTGATTTGATTTGATTCAGTTAATTGAATACACACTTCTAATCCTTAAAAATAGGCAAAAAATATTTATAATATAAAAATTAATTATTATTACAAAAGTAAATAATAATAATAATAATAATAACAACAATAGCAGAAGCAAGAGGCTCATACGGTATTCATATAGTGAATTTTATTACTCCATATTTTTTTTCTAACGTTATCCAATGAATTTGTGTTATAAGAAATTTGAAAATATATAATAATTATTTAATAGTTTAATAATAATTAACACAAGTTAATTCATTTAGGAAAAATTATAAAAAAGTATCTTATAATTTTGTGCATTTTCACTTTAGGATCTGAATTCAATTTATAAGAAAATGGTACCTCTTGGTTATGCATCATTAGCAAATAAAGGGTTTTAATTGTAACATTGTTAGTACTTATTGACGTGGCATTGAAATAATATTTTTAAGTATATTAATTTTGTTAATAATAAAAAGTAAAATAGGGCAAAAGATTATTAATTATTTTTGTAATTGATACCGAATCTGGATCAAGAGAGTACTAAGGTTCTCGATCTCAGAGTTGTTTAGAGAATCGATTCCTTCATTGAAGAGATTTTGATCCAGGCTACCCATGTCACCTTCTATGAGTTTAATATTGAAAGCAACGTGTGGGTCAATTCGCTAATTCTTTTACTTTCTTCGTCCATTTGGCTAATGAGCTCATTTTAGATTTCTGTTTGCGTTTTAGTATTTTGATTTGTTGTTTTCTTTTGGAATTATCTTTTTTGACCATAGAAGAGAAAAGGATGTTGAAGGATCTTTATTTGTCGATAAGAGGTACTCTCTATTTGACTCACACTTTGTGTGTGTGTGTGTGTGAGAGAGAGAGAGAGATGTATTATCTTATTTGTTATTAATAGATTTTTAATGTGTTAAAGGATATGGGATTTTATCGAAACATGACTTACCTAATATTGGCACTATTGTTTTTTCTTTTTAATGTTAAAGAAATATGCAGACAAATATAACTTCTATTTCACTGCCATAACTTGACCTTGAAAATGTGTTTTACAAGTTGTTGAAACTATTTATAATGCTTGTGATCAAGATGCATGAAGACTAAAATGATCGATTACTTATAATATCTAACATAGACAATCCTCCAGTTGCTTCACATATGGGCAATCCATCCACTCTTACAAGGTAATCATAGTTTGCAAATTGAGTTTGAAATTTTCTATTTTTTACAACACGGAGAAGTTAGTAGCAAAATAAGTTACTCTTTGTTGCACAATGTCTTTTCCAAAAGTAAACTTTCTCATTAGATTCGAAACTGTGCTATGATTATAGATAAATCTTGTGACTAATTTAGCCTATTCAATTATTGCATTTATCCACTCTAGTTGTCCAAAATCCTCTACTGTCAGATCAATGCAATGAGCAGCATAAGGAGCCCAATATAGAGATGGAAAAGTGTCACACCCTACTCCCCTGTAAGATGTAACATGATCTCGTAGTACACCTAATGAATTACCGTACTTCGCCTACCGATAACCCATTAGATATACTACAAGGGATTTTAAAACAATTTTCGTCAAATTTAAATCATCGATTAAAATCTGGTGTTATAAAATTTTTTCAAAATTTCGGCAAAGTGCCGGCTATATTTTGAGAAAACAATTCTTCAATCCTGTAAAAGAAAATGCTCCGAATATGTTTTCTCAAATACAACTTCAATAACTTCATTTCAATTCACAATTCAATTCTCAATAAACAATCAATTCATTTTCAAACTAATCTCATCATAAAGAAACATTTCATTGATTACAAGACTCAAAATTTATAATACAAAACTATTCAAGTAAATGAAATCTCAAATTTATATTTACAATAATTTACATTTAATTACATACCAAAATGTTTTACAATAGTTTTTATACAACTGCTCAAATAATTTACATACATATTACTACATGCATACATCAAAACCTATGTACATGGGTATACTTATAATATACCTGGAGCTGATTTGAAAGTATCTTCAAAGAAATTTACTCATTGCTCTATGCTCTTCTTACCTGCGACAGCATACAAAGCTATCGCTGAGTGGTGAACTCAGTGGTGCACAACTATAATTTAAAACATAGTACAATATACATTGACAAAATTTATAGTAAATAATTTGGAAATCTGAATACTCATCAAATTCCAAAACTCAAAATATTCATTGCCAATAATGTAAATCATTTGTATAAAATGACTTTGATAACGAAATTCAATTTATCAAATCATGACTAACCATTTACGGTAGTTCTAACAAAATCAATTATACATAAATCATAACTGAAATCATAATTCTTTACTGTTCAAAAACATTCTGTGTCTCAAAAATCATATTGTATCTCAAAACCATGTCAGATCTCAAAACCATGTCAGATCTCAAAAATCATTATTTATCTCACTAACTATGCAAGACTAATCCGACAGGGCCATATTCGATGTGATTCTAACTCCCTATGGTAGGGGAGGTCGAATCAAATTCTAACTCCTTATGGTCGGGGAGGTCGAATCATCGTGCACAGTACTATCACAATAATGAATCTTCCGCAAGGGCAATAACGATAAAATAAATTTAGATCTAACCTAAAATCAGAGGAAAATCTAAGCCTGTGCACGTACCATGGTAATCAAAACACAACTAACTCCATTGTCTTCTCAACAAATGAGAGAGACGGGTAATGTGACACCCTTTACCCGACTACAGTGTAGCCGAGCAAGTTATGCCACTCAGTGTGCCGGAGCACCTTATTTTATCTGATTTCATTACAGTCCTTGATTTATTTATTCAAAAACTTTATTGAAGATTTAGGCTATTTTTACTTTTATCAAAATCTAAATAAATTGGAAATTTCAAAAATTTTAACGATAATCCGACAAAGTGTCGGCTGTAATTTGGACTAACAGTTCTTCTGAACCTGCCAAAGACAATTTCAATATATACTCAATTTCTCAAACTTAATAGTCTCAAAAATTTTCAAACATAATGTATCTCAATACAGTATCCAGATTTCTCAGAAATCTCATTAGATTTTCAATATCTCAATATTCACAAGTATAATCTCATTATAACTCAAATTCAATTCACATACTAAAATACTTACTTTGAATGGCTTCCATAATTCATAGGTTAATTACATGAGTTTATTTTGTACAAGATATATAAATAATTTATAATGTGCTAGGAATGAACAATATACATAACATGTATAAAATGAGCCCTATCTACATGCATTGCTGAGGAGGTGACAATCTTGAACTCTTGACACTTCGCAGATCCGACTCCAAAAATCTCACGATGGTTTTACCTTGATCGAGGAAGCAATTCCATCGCGCTAAGCATTTCTGCTTAGTGGTGCAATAATATAACCAGAAATAATATATACAAGTAAAGAAAGAAATAAATGATAATTCAGATACTCAAGAATCAATTTAATTTGGTATGGTATTTCTAGTATCAACGATCTTATATACTAGTTTGTTCCTCTTTGGAAGTGCTTAGTTTATAACTTTTCAAGAATACTAGCGGTATATAATTTATTCTATCCGTATTGTATTTCAAGTCTGATTTTGCAATTTATATTTTTGTTATGTTTCTTTTGCTAATCTCTTTTGCTTATTCATTCAATACTTAATTTAATTGTAATCGATTTTCATTATACTTAACTTAACTTAGCTGAATTGAATAATACTTTAATTGATCGCCAAGTAACCTATACTAGACGATCGGATCGATAACGGTCGTTGGCATCGACACCTCGGGCGTCATACCATGGGACGCAGAACGCCTACCATGTATGATGGCTAAAAAGCCATGATATCACATAATCGGGCATAAAAGCCATGAAATCGGCATAAAAGCCATGAATACGGGCATAAAGCCTTTCGCAGTACTGCTAAAACAATACCCTATTGGCATGCCAAACTATCCAAACCAATCTTGTTAGGTATACTAGGGCATTTGATACTTTAAAATATTAATATATTGTGCTTTATGACTTCATTATTTCATGATAAATTTCAATCATAATTCATACATTCATTTGATCATTTATATGATCACAATTCACATCAATTATCCTTTTATACCATTGTACTCAAAATACTTCTCCTCTTTACAATAATGAGAACTAATGTCTCATTCATACATTAATATGGTTTATTTATCCATTCATTATGTTATTCATATTGATCCCAATTCTAAACAATGGTTCACATGTACCATTGTATTCAAAACATTTTTCCTTTCTCATTTATACATTCAAGAGTCTACTTATGTAATTACAAATTTTATATTTCAAGTTGAGTTACTAATATTTTATGAATTCCATTTGTGATGGGCATATATGCCCTAACTATCTATTCACATCAATTAGGTGACTTATTTTTCATGTTTCAAGTAATCCATGAATATTTCATGGATTTCAAATTTATGGCCTAAATTTCTTTTTAACAATTTTGACTAGGATGCATAGTCCATATTTGTCATACAATTCTAAGCATTTAAGCTTAGAATTGGTTCTAGGTCTTCATCTTAATTCACTAATCATTTTGATTACTATTCACCATACTAGTCAACCAAAATGTTGACCTTTTTATACTTAATGGATATATTAATTCTAATTACACCAAGATCCCACATTTTGAGTTTTACATTTACTAGTATTAATTGCCAATTGCAATTTAAAGTCCCCTAGATGCATTTCTAATTTCAAATTTTGAATTTCAAGTTTTGGTGTCACTATTCACCTCATTGGTCAACAAAAATGTTGACTTTTGCATAGACAATAGGTACATTGGTTTTAACACTCCCGATGTACCACATTTTGCATTTAAAACTTATTGGAATCAATTACCAAATCCATTTCCAAGCTTATTTCAAGTTTTCATGTCACTATTCACTTCATTAGTCAACTAAAATGTTGACTTTTGCATAGAAAATATGTACATTGACTTTGGCACTTCAAACATACTACATTTTTCATTTAAAACTTGTTGGTTTTGGTCACTTTCTCAAAGCTTAGGTATTTTGGCAAAATTGCCAATTTTCGGTTTTGGTGCTCCGAAGTTGCACTGTTGCATATGGTCATTTCTAGGCTTTGGTGTCTTCATAAGACTTGTAGATATATGTCTTAACTATTCATGGCCAAAATTTCAGGTCAATTGGACCTGTTTTTAGTGAGTTATGGCCAAAATACTAACTGCTGCCTAAATGGTCAATTTTCAGGCCTTAAATGCACTAATCCGGATTCGGTCACTTTTCAAGTTACCTTACAAGCAGAATTTTGGTAAGCTTCCTTCATGAAAGTTGGCACATTTTGTGCCTAGTTTCACTCCAGTTGGTCTCATACCAATTGGAGCCACACACATAAGGTTCTAGGCCCATAACATAAACTGCCCTATTGCATTTTATTCATTACTCATCAAAGGACACTCCTAACACTTACCAAACTCAATATTCAAGTCAATTCTGGTTGTATCATGACCTAAACATAATTCACAACACATTATAGGTCATTTTGGCAGCTTACAATTACATTCAACATACACCATAAAGTGCAGAATTTTTCAACTCAATTTACAACAATTCAATCACCTAACCATAACACTTTTTTCATGTCCAACTTCACACCATCATACATACACTCAAACTGCCCTAACATCCAACACAATTCAACATTAATATACCATAAACCAAGTATGAATTCCAGCATTCTTCAAGAGTTAACAACCTACCGCAATGGTACCTGTACATTACATTAATTTTCAAGCTTCAAATTTCAATTCACATTTACATATACTAAGTATACATCACCCAAACAATTTCCTACACAATATACATTTAATCAATCATTTAATTCACCATTTACAAGAAAAAATAAACTGTCTTCAAGGTGTTTCCATGGCTGCCAAAAGTACACTTCCCCATTCAACATCAAACCTCAAAAATCTCTCCATAAATCAAACACCCATAACATCCTTACAAACTTTAACAAAGCAACAACAAAAAAAAAATACAAACTTACCTATTGTTGGGACTTATTAAATCTTCACTAATCTCCCTTGATTTTGGTATCTACTTCTTCCTTGTGAGGTGGGGACCAAGATTAGTGAAGAAACTTTGATGGTTAGAGGTGAGAATGGAGGAGATTAGGAGCTCTCTCAAGTTTTGGCTATGGAGGCTTTAATGGAGTTCACTTCGGCATGGGAGAAGAAATGAAGATGATGAAGTGTTTAGTGGGTTTAAATCTGCCCACTTAAGATTAGATTTAATCCATAGTGCTCCACTCACCAATTATAAACTATATTATATGTTTAAATGTGTTAATTACTCCATTTACCCTCCATTTTTGCTATTTATATTAGGTACCACTAAATTAATTTTTCATTATATTTTCCAAGTGTAATATTATTTATTTTTAATGGACATTTAGGTCAAAAGACAACTCGGGGTGTCAAATGACCACAATGCCCCTGTTCGGGTTGCATTCCCATTTTTTCGGTAACACCGGGTTTTGTCCGTTTTTTGATTTCTCACTTTTCTTTGTACTAATTAATTATTTTTTTTTTGTATTTCTAATGGTATTTGTATTTCAATAGGTGTCTATTTAAGTCCTAAAAATATTTTTCAGGGTTCCCCGCGGTCCACGGCTAGTCAACGGTCCACGCCGTGACTTTCCGGTGCGATCACCCATCACTAGGGTTCTCGGCTCGCTTAACTTGGTTGCATTTCTTTACTATTATTTTTTCTTTGTTTTTCTTGTATTTTCTTTTCTTGTATTTCATTATTTTATGTCTCCTCACTCATATCGAAGTGTAGTTCTAGGCATCCTAGCTGTCCGGACAACACTGGTCATTGGAACAGTAGAACGCACTACCGAACATAGGGGTGTTACAAAAAGTATCCATCAACCTTTTTTCTAGCAACATTATAATGCTTATTATTATCATTATTAATTACCTACAAAACATAACTATCTCCAACTTTCTCCGCTAGTTTAAGTAATAGATATAGACCATGTGTCAAATATATGATGTGTGACACATTAACAAATTTGAAGAACACAGTTGCCTTAGAGCAATCCACCAAAAAAATTAGTATTTATTATTCCATGTTCACATGGGAATTTCCTGTATAGCAAATTCAGAGTAGTAGCAAGATGAAAAGGGAGGAGAGAAAATAAGGAGGAGATATAGAATTGGTTTGAGAGATTAAATAATTGATTTCTTTGTATTTTTTAAATTTTAATTTCAAATGGGCCCACATTTATAATTAAAAATCATTTTTCCACATCAGCAAGTATTAATGGTGTTAGGGTAAAAGTCTTTATTAGCTAACAGTGTGTAACCACAAGATACCATTTTTGTCACAAAGCGAATCTCAAACCCTGAAGTAAAAAAAGGTGTGAAAGTATATGGTACTTTTTTTTTATATAATTTCCCCATTTATTTATAATTATTCACAATCATATAAAATTGGTTATGATATTTTAAAACTTTTATAAGAACCTTAACAATTAATGTACGATAAAGGTAAAAGTGTGGTTGTTGATTTGGAAATAGACAACTGGACAAAAGAGGCTAAACATTTTTGCTAATTAGCAATTATATCCAAACGTTATAATTTTGGACTACATATTTCAAACTTTAAGATTGAGAGCAAATGTATCCAAACCAATCAATATGGGGAATTTCGAATTTTGTCCATCTAGAATGGTTGTTTGAAACTTTACATTAAATTCAAAACTGATAATACGGAAGTATTAATAGGTAAGAGAAAGAATTGCTCAAATCTATTTTGAGATTTTAATATAATTGCTCATAATCTTAAAGTTTGGGATATGTAGTCCAAAATGATAGTGTTTTGATATAATTGCTAATTAGTGAAAAGGTTTGCCTTTTCTGTCTAATTGGCCTTCAAAAAATATAGGCAATAAAAATGATAAAGGTATTAGTGTTAACCCATGTAGCTTTGAATGCCGTGTGATTCAACCTCCGAGTTTGGCAAGTTTTAACGGTTGATGATGTGAAGAAAATGATATTTGGCACATGGAATCACATTGAATCATTCTATAAAGATTGCATACATAAACAAGATTCATAATCCAATGTTAGTGGAGAGCCAAGAATACATAAGTGGGCCTGAAAAATGGAGGGAAAATGAAGTTTTAAGTGTAGCAATGACATAATAATTCATAAAATGAGCTCATGTCCAGAGATACATCAATAATGTCTAACATTCTTTAATATGAACCTTGATCGCAAAACCATGAATTGGATAGTTGGAAATTTTATTATTTGGTCATAATCATGAGTTGAATGAATCTAAGCATGTTCAATTTCTTAAATGTCATAGTAGCATAAATAATGGTGATATTATAAAAGTCAAGGCTATGTGCAATGTTGGTGTGAGAACAAATAAAATTATTGATTTTTTGGCACACAAGGTGGGAGTTCTCAGAATTTAGGATTCACACTGAAAAACATGTATAACTTTCTTAATTCAGAAAAGAGATTAGAGATTGAAGATGGTGATGCCTTGACAACATTCTTTTTTTTTTTTTGGCAGCTAAATAAGAAAGGCCTAACTACACTAAAAATTCAAATCTTTTTTGTCCTTTAGTGATTTAATTAAATCATTTCAATTTTTGCACAATCAGCCAATTTGTCAAAATTTGATGATGAATTTGGGAGGAGTGAGCTCCTGTTGATGTGGCATACTAGATGGCATCTTTTATTATTAATGGTGAAACCCACATGCCATATCCTTAAAATTAAAAGAAAAAAAAATCTTTTACCTCCCTACCCTTCCCCCTTCTCTCTATAAAAGTAAATCCACCAAGCTAAACTATCCTCTCACGCCTTTTCAATCATAATTGAATCTTACCCAAATTTCTTCTTTGTTTGGTTCAAGTTCAATAATAACAAGCAATTTTTCAAATCATGGTAATGGGAGAAAAAAATTTTCAGAACCATGGTGTCAGCAAAAAGTTTTTTTGAAATCATGGTGTTCAACACCTTGTTTGCAAGTTATAATGACGAACATGTGCAAACTTCTCTTTACCAATCATAAGGGCGAAGATTGTGTTCATATTTACCATTATAAATGGCAAAGAACTGAGATTCCAACGAAGATTCTATCATGTACTATGTTCGCTAGTTAAAGTGGCAAAGAAGGAAAGAAAAATGAGATGATCTCTGTAACTTGATTCTGTCATGCACTATGTTTACCAGTTAAAATGATAAAGAAGAAGAGAATCTCTTCAACTTAACAAAGCATGGGAATATGGGTTATTTAATATAGATAGTTTGCTACTTATAATGGCGAACTTGAGATTTTTAATTCCCCCTCCCCCCTTCCCACATGTTATTTCTCTCCTTTTTCCTATGGTCTCCCTCTCTACTTTCTTTCATATTTCTATGTTCTTAGCTTGCTTAGAAAATAGGTAATGTTTTTATTTCTTTAGTTTTCAATGTTTAATATAATTCCTTTAAAATTGCATGTATAAAAGTATATGTAATTATTAGTAAATTTGATCTTTTTTTCATATTATTTTCAAATAATTTTTATTGTTGCTTTGAGTTTTGTTGGACATCTAGAAACTCAAAAAAATAGTATAGGGTCTTTATATAGGTTAGTAAATTTTTAAAATTTCAATAGTTAATAAGTGTTTATGAAATATTTTTTTTTGATTTATGGGTTAAAAAGGATAAATAAATATAATATGTAATAAAAAACTAAAATCATCCTAGAAAGGAAAAAAAATTTAAAATTTGAACCATTTTTTTATTTGATGTTATTTTAAATATTCGGATGGGGAAGGCTATATATATATATATATATATATATATATATATATATATATATATATATATATATATATATATATATATATATATATTTTCTAATGGGGATTTTTGTTGTGGAGTTTAATGAATTGGAAGTTATAATGAATGATATAGTTCTACCTTTTATGTGGAGTTGTTATTCTTTGATACCTAATTTAGTGTTTATGCAAATAGTTAATGAATTTATTGCAATTGAATTAGATTTTGAATCAATTGATATATTAATTTATTAAGATTGATCTAGACTTTTAATCAGAAAATGACAACGCCTGCATATGCCACTATCTATTGGGATGGAGATATTATAGATAGTGCTGATGGATATGATTATGATGGAGGTTGTTCAAAGGTTATTAGAGTTGGTTAAAGGTTGAATTTTAATTAATTGGGAATGAAAATTGTTTGTATAGTTAGACTAGTAGAACAAAATGAATATATAGAGAAAATATATTTTAGATAGCAAACTATTAAAGATGGTGAATTGAAATATGAGTGTAAGGAGATATGGGGAGATGATGACGTATCCATGATGTTTAATTACATTAATAAGATTGGTGGTATGAATAGCATTGAACTATATGAGAAAATATTTTTGAGGTGTGATTCCCATAAGTGAGGATGTGGATGTTAGGCCATCTAGTACTACTAATGAAAATACCGATGAGCAGCATGATGAGGGGAATGAAAAGGATGATGGTATTGATAATGAAAATGTTGATAACGAAGCTCAAATTGATAATCATGGTCATTGTGATTTTAATGACGGTTAATATTGATACGAAACAGGCTAGTGATGGTGACTATGATGATGAAGATGACTTTTAGCCTAAAAATGGTTTTCCTTCGGATGATTATGATAATGGTGGTGGTCTCGGTTTAAGCATAAAGCATTATTACAACATTCATATTCAAAATCCAAACAATACCTTTGGTTCCTCCACTAAAATCTGAACTTGATTTTGATTTACTTAGAGTTAATCCATATGTTAAGTCTCCAAGTCATTCCTTTTGGGATCCATCTATAGAATTTGTCATTGGAATGATATTTCCATCAACGGATGTAGTATAAGTAATGACAAAAGAATACCATCTTTGTTGTCATCATGAGTTTTGTTATGATAAAACTAGAAGCAAAACTTATTTTATAAAGTGTAATGACAAATCAAGTGATTATGCTTGGAGGCTACACCTTAAGAAAGGAAGGGGAAGATATTTCGATAATCACTAGGTATAATGGGCTGCACACATGCATAAATCCACATGTTCTCACAAACCATCGACAATTAGATGAAAAATATATATCTTCATTCATTTTTGCGTAGATTGAGAAACAACCCAATGTAAAAATATCGACACTCCAAGTAGAAGTAAAGGACAAGATTTGATATGAATCGTCTTATAAAAAACCATGGAAGGAAAAACAAAGGGCCATTGCAAAGATATATGGTGGTTGAGACAAATCATATAGATGCTTATGGCATTTCATGACAACTATGAAAGATAAGAACCCCAACACAATGTTCCCTATTAAAGACAATGAGCACTTGATAAACGAACAATTAGGTCCAACATGCCGTGTCTTTGACTGAATGTTCTAAGCATTCAAGTAATCAATTGAGGGGTTCAAACATTATTGTCTTATAATCTCTGTTGATGGGACATTTTTGTATGGCAAATATAGTGGCTATTTACTTTGTGTGACATCGCTTAATAGGAATAATCACATTTTTCCACTAGCATTTGCGATTGTTGATTGGGAAGACACAAATAATTGGACTTGGTTTGTGGATTGCATTAGAATATTTGTGACTAATAGAGAAGATTTATGTGTAATTTCTGATTGACACATTGGAATTATAAAGGCCATGAAGAAAGATTTATGGTAGCCTCCTAACGGTCATCATTGATATTGCATTCGACATATATTAAGTAATTATAATGCAAAATTTTAAAATGCTACAATGAAATAAGTGTTGCGGAATGCAGGTTAGTAACAGTTTTATCATATTTAATTTAAAACTCCATTAACATTATGATTAAGAACATAATATATTTATATTGTCTTTGTTAGTGGTAACAGCACACCAAAATCAAAAAAGGAAGTTCTACGAGGCAATGAATAATATTCACGAAGTTCATCTTGAGACATATGAGTGAGCAATAAAGATGAATCTTCAGAAATGGACGAGGTCCCATAATGGTGGGAGACGGTATGGTTCAATGATGACGAACATGGTTGAGTCTCTTAATGGCATGTTAAAAGGGTTCTAAGCATTACCAATCATTGCAATGGTTAAAAAAATATTCTACCAATGCATTTAAAATTTGGACACACGGTGCATAACATTCTGTGAGCAATAACAAAAAGGCTTTGTTTTCAATGAGGCTTGTGGTGAAATACTTCGGGCCAATGTAATTTCAGCAAATGGACATTAGGTTAGAAAATTCAATAGTGACACCATGGAATGTGAAATCTTTACTGGTGGGGGGGGGGGGGGGGTGGGGGGTGGGGGAGGAGAGGGAGGGGGGAGTTGGTGGTCAAACTAGTGGAAATCACGTGCACATGTGGATTCAGGAGATGAGGATTCCATGTTCTCATGCCATAGTAGCATGTAACACACGATCCATCGATTATGAATAATTTGTTACTGATTATTATACATTGGACCACACCATCAAAAGTTATTCCTATATGTCTCATCCTCTTAGTTGTTCTAATTACCAGCTTACAGCTAACAGTTTTCCTCTTATACTAGACAAATCAAGGAGGAGGAAAAAAGGCCGGCCTAAGTCATTAAGAATTCATAATGAGATGGATTGTAAGGTGGCCAAAATCAAAGAAACTTTGCGAAGTCCTTGTTCAATGTGTGGGAGAGTAGGCCACAATAAAAAAACATGTGATGTTAATGTGGGAAACACTTGTATTCAAAATTAACTCTTGGATTATAATTGCGTGTTTTAATTTTGCTTTTGTATTATTTTAAAATGTCAAATGCCTACTACAATGTTGATTTGTAGATATAATGATGTTAATTTTTATTATTTCATTATTGATATACAACAGGTTATATGGGTAGAAACAACATAAGTAATCATCACATATGAAAATACCATCCACATCATACACAATTGGCCATGTTAATATAGTGTATAAGTACATAGATCCTAATGGAGTTACATGGTATGGGAAGAAAAGACCGTTTGTTAATTTGCCATATTAGTCATGCCTCCAATAAGGTAACGTGAATCATATATTTGTTGGTTATCATTCGAAGTCTCTAAATGAATTTAGACAAGTTATATCATCTATTGATGATCCTGAGTGGGGAAGATTATAGGAGATACGATGTGAATTCAAAGTATACTATAGATTTCATGAATTGTCAATCCCTAAAGCCAGATCAGCTAAATTACCTAGGAATTCTGATGATTATATTGAAAGAGTCAAAGCACATTTGCAGAAAGAGATTGATAAAATGAATAAATGATTAGAACAATATAATAAACAAAGGTGCTTGTTCCCTCCTTTGGACAATGATCAGAGTATGAATTTGATAACAAGTGTCATTACCGAAGATGAAATGTTTGATTTTAGTGAGAGTGACGATTCTGAGTTTGTCAAATTTCTTCCAAATTGCTTACCCCCATGTTGTTAAACTTATATGAATTTTAAATTTATTTTTGTTGTCCTACAGTAAATGGCCAAAATGGTTGTGAATTAGACAATCTTCTATCAAAGTTTGTAACCAGTGAAACCCGGTGTTCGTCACGTTAACTAGAGCTAATTATATTCTTATGGGCAATGCAATTATAAAGATAATTATAATACCATTCTATTAATATAGATGCTCAATTTTACTTAACAAATTATAATAATTAAAAAAAAATGAATATATTTATAAAAAATGAAATTTTTAAAATTTATATTAATTAATAGAAAATAATCCCATTAATTACTAATGGATAATTAGGATAAGAATAGATTTTATCTATTAGCAGTACATACTAATTTTTCTAGATGTATTTAATAGCTGATTTTTTTTTTTTAAAAAAAAGAAAACACATTCATGTGGAATGGATGGCAAATTTTGGAGATTTTCAATTATTTGATTGTTCTTGGATAGATTTATAAGTTTTAGCAATTGGTTATTTATGGGCAAATATCCTTTTTTTTTTGAAGCTAATTAAATTTTGATTGTTAAGGAATATGTTTTCTCATCATCAATTTATATAAATCAGAACTCACGTGCACATCCTTTTTTTTCTTTTTCAAAATTGATTTAAAGTCATTTTTTATATCAAGAAATTATAAAAAGAAATACGATGTTGAAATTAGTCATCTTTTAAGGTTTCAGTGACCGTCGGTACCACCCTTGCCATCTCCTTTGATCATGTCTTCATATTCGGCCATGCCAAGGTCTAGGATGAGCAAGTTGGTCAAGGGCATCAGGTGTCATGGAAATATTTAGATCAGGAGTTCGGCCTGGTTGCTAAATAACTATGCGATTGGTATGCAAATGTGATGCATCATCTTCTCCAAACAAATTGAGCCTCAATGCAATATTTGTAACACCCTTTTACCAGATCTACAGTGTAGCCGAATAAAAAGCACTACATTCTGTACCAGAGCATCTTATCTTATCTTACTTTATTCATTAGTAATTTCAATTTCATTATTAATTAAATCATAATATTTAAATGGAGAAACTGCTAAAATTTCTCCTATTTTATTAACATTTGACCTGCTAAAATCAATTACTTGTTTAAATAAATCCGTCGGTACCACCCTTGCCATCTCCTTTGATCATGTCTTCATATTCGGCCATGCCAAGGTCTAGGATGAGCAAGTTGGTCAAGGGCATCAGGTGTCATGGAAATATTTAGATCAGGAGTTCGGCCTGGTTGCTAAATAACTATGCGATTGGTATGCAAATGTGATGCATCATCTTCTCCAAACAAATTGAGCCTCAATGCAATATTTGTAACACCCTTTTACCAGATCTACAGTGTAGCCGAATAAAAAGCACTACATTCTGTACCAGAGCATCTTATCTTATCTTACTTTATTCATTAGTAATTTCAATTTCATTATTAATTAAATCATAATATTTAAATGGAGAAACTGCTAAAATTTCTCCTATTTTATTAACATTTGACCTGCTAAAATCAATTACTTGTTTAAATAAATCCATATCAATCTCGATTTCCATCATCAATTTTCAACAATTTCAAATCATGTATCATCTTCATCCATAACATTTCCATTTGGTTCCATATCAAATTTGCAAACTCATTTCTTACATGGAATAACTAAGTTCTTTGCTTTACATAATGTACAAAATTTATTATACAATTTTAGAATTTACATTACAAACTTAATAATTAAATACAATGTACAGTGACAAAATTTCTATAGCTCATGGGCCCTACCAAAATGTAGTGATGAGGTGACACAACACTTTTGCAGATAAAACCTCCACTCTCAGTTCAATGCCTCTACTGGACTTTATCTCCAGTACCTACGTGAGGGAAAATCCATCGTGCTAAGCATATTGCTTAGTGGTGCAATAATAAAATGAAAATAAACTAAATAAATGACTGTACATATTTCATGTGTGTAGTGTCATGAAAGAAATGCATTTTCATTAGTGGTGCAATAATTATCAGTCACTGCACATTTTTGTTGATATTTAGGAGCAATTTAGTTCATTTGGATCTTTTCCATTCATTTGTTAGACATCCAATCTTCTTAATTCATTACAATGTCCAAGTAAACTATAACAGACTGTTAAGACTGGATACACGGGAGTATACTTGTAACACCCTCTCGGTAGCAACTCCGTACATTCTACTGTTCCAGTGACCGGTGTCGGTCCGGACAGCTAGAACGTCCGGAAAAATATTTAAACTAAAGTCAGGAACCATAATTAACTCAAATATTAATAAGAAAAATTTAGTAAAAATTTTAGAAATAAAATACAACCAAGTTAAACGAGCCGGTGCCCTAGCGATGGGTAACCCAGAGGGAAATTGTGGTTCTCGCAACTAGGAGCCCTAGACCCAGGGAAAAATTCATAAAATAATTTTTGGGACTCCAGAGAAGGGTCATTGAGGTTCCTATGGCATTAGAATGCCAAGAAAATATTTAGAAAAATTTTTCAATCGGTACAGACAATTTTGACCCGTTAAGCCAAACGGAGGGCATTTTGGTCATTTCGCCTTCAGAGGTGATTTTTGGCCGACTTGTCCAGTTGAGTAAATAATTATTATGACATAAAATGTGAATAAATATTTCTAAAAATTGAATTGAAAATGAGTAGCAAAGAAAAGAAAAGAAAATGAATTAAAATTGCAATTTTGACCTCATGCTTATGTCACTAAGCACTCCCACCCAATCACCACTTGACAAAATAAATAAAAGGGATAAAAATGAAGCAAAAATGAGATAAAAACAAAAGAAACCAGCAGTTTTCCTTCTTCATACAGGCTGAATCAAGAGAGAAAGAGAGAGAAAAGGAAAAGAAAGAAAGAAAGGAAGAAGGAGAAGGAGATGAACAGTAGCAGAAAAAGGGGTTAAGCAGAGCAGCATTTTTCTCTTCCGTCCAGGTGAGTTTGGCTCAACATCTACGGCTGATTTTTGGATATGTTTGAGGTATGTATGTATGGAAGTTATGGTTAAAATTTGGTGATTGTTCAACGGTTGGATTTGGAGAAATATATTGTTGAACACAGGCTGTCTGTAGGTTGAATTCTGAATTTTGGCTACTGAAATTTGAGAAAAATAAATAGTTAGGATGCTTATAAAATTATGAAATTTGGTACAAATGATATTTGGGATGTTAAGGCTGCTGGGTTAAAATTTGGTGAATTTTAGACTTGTGGTTGATGAGATATAAATTGTTTTGCATGAGCTGTCTGAGTAAGACTGATTTCTGCAAAAATTCAGATTTTGAAGGGTTGAATGAATATTTTGATATCTCATGATATAGAGATTATTTGATGCTAAAATATTTACTGATATTGTATAGGGATGTCTTTAATATATGGTTAAAATTTTGGATTTATCTAACGGTTAGATCATTATATATAAATTTGAATGCACAAGCTGCCAGATTGGGTATTAATGGGTGGTTGTGGATTTAAGATTTATGATAGGAGTTTAGTCCAATTTAAGGGGAAATGCTGTTGAATTTTTATTGGATATTTAATTTAGGAAAGTGAAGTTATAATTGATTATGATTATTATGATTCTAGGAGAAATCTTGAAGAATAACAACCTCAAGGTTGGTTTCAAAAAGGTTAGTGCATATTTATACCTAAATCCCTTTCATTCCATGTTAAGGACTTAAAGTGAACAAGAATTTGTAAATTAAATGAAAAGAATTCATGTGTATGTATTCCATGAATTTCGGCTGCCCTAAGGAAGGAATGAGTTTGATTGTTTTAATGGACTTAGAGTGAATTGGAGATTATGTTTAAAGTGTATATATATACATATATAAGGAATGAAAAAGTTAACTAAGGAAATTTGTGAAAACCTTGACTTTGAGCTAGGGTTTGGGAGTGAAAATTTGACTTGGCTTATGAAATTGTTAAAGAACATTCTAATGGTCAATTAGTGACCATCTGAGGTAAGTTGACCATAATTTGGACTGAAATATAGCATGGCAAAGTGAAATGTGTAGGCTGCCTAGTGACAGCAGCAATGAGGCTGTGATTCCAGCCCACTTGGACAGCCATAACTTTGGCTGTGTAGGTCCAATTGGTGTTTGGAAAATTGGACATGAAACTAGACTTATAATGGCACATTTTTGCTGAAGAAACCATGCCCAAAAGACCAAAGCAAGTGGACCAAAAGTTGGCTCCAATCCGGATACCCTGCAACAGCACCTGCAGAAATGACCAAATGAACAGTAATTGTTCATTTGGCCATAACTCACTGTAGAAAGGGTCAATTGACCTGAAATTTTTACAGCAACAAGTTAAGACATATAAAAACAACTTTCATGAAGAAACCTACCCCAAATTATGACCAGAACCTAACCCAAATGGCAGTGGCAGTCACTGTTCATGGTACTATAGATTTGATAAATTCTGCAGAATTGAAATCCGGCCAGCTGTGGTTTTTGGACCATAACTGGAGGTACAAAACTCCAAATGGAGTGATTCAAAAAAGGAAATTCAACTAGACAAAATAAGGAACAACTTTCATGTTTACTATTTCCTCAAATTCCCACTGCAACAGTGCTTAATGGAACAGTAAAATTAGACTTCAAAAACTGAAAATTCTGCTTCCCTTGGTTTAAGTTTAGAAATGGTATTAATGCTTAATGCCAACAAGTTTTCAATGCAAAATGTGGTATGTTGGGTGTGTTAAAACCAATGTACCTATTTTCTATCCAAAAGTCAACATTTTTGTTGACCAATGAGGTGAATAGTGACACCAAAACTTGAAATTCAAAATTTGAAATTAGAAATGTATCTAGGGGACTTTAAATTGCAATTGGCAATTAATACTAGCAAATGTAAAACTCAAAATGTGGGATCTTGGTGTAATTAGAATTAATATATCCATTAAGTATAAAAAGTCAACATTTTGGTTGATTAGTAAGGTGAATAGTATTCAAAATGATTAGTAAATTAAGATGAAGACTTAGAACCAATTCTAAGCTTAAATGTTTAGAATTGTATGACAAATGTGGACTATGCATCCTAGTCAAAATTGTTAAAAAGAAATTAAGGCCATAAATTTGAAATCCATGAAATATTTATGGATTACTTGAAACATGAAAAATAAGTCACCAAATTGATGTGCATAATTAGTTAGGGCTTATATGCCCATCACAAATGGAATTCATAAAATATTAATAACTCAACTTGAAATATAAAAATTGTAATTACATGAGTAGATTCTTGAATGTATAAATGAGAAAAGAAAAATGTTTTGAGTACAATGGTATAAAAGGATAATTGATGTGAATTGTGATCATATAAATGATCAAATGAATGTATGAATTATAATTGAAATTTATCATGAAATAACGAAGTCATAAAATACAATATATTAATATTTAATGATATTATGTGCCCTTGTATTGCCTAGACATGTGTGTCAGATTGGATAGTTTGGCATGCCAATAGGGTATTGTTTTAGCAGTACTGCGAAAGGCTTTATACCTGTATTCATGGCTTTATGCCCGTATTCATGACTTTATGCCAACATTCATGGCTTTTATGCCCGATTATGTGTTATCATGGCTTTCTAGCCATACTGACTGCATACGTGGTTGACGTTCTGCGTCCCATGTAACACCCCTAAGTTCGGTAGTGCGTTCTACTGCTCCGGTGACCAGTGTTGTCCGGACAGCTAGGATGCCTAGAACCGTACTTCGATATGAGTGAGGAGACATAAAATAATGAAATAAAAGAAAAGAAAGTACAAGAAAAACAAAGAAAAAATGATAGCAAAGAAATGTGATCAAGTTAAACGAGCCGGGAAACCTAACGATGGTGATCAGATCGGAAGCACGGCGTGGACCGTTGACTAGCTCCTGGATCATGGAACCCCGAAAACATTTTTATGAATTAAATATAACATTATTGAAGAATAAATAACATGAGAAAGAAGAAAGAAAATTAAAATAATTAGTACAAAGAAAAGTGAGAAATCAAAAAGACAAAACCCTAGATACTAACAATCGGGAATGCAACCCGAACAGGGGCATTATGGTCATTTGACAGCCCGAAGTGTCTTTTGACCTAAATGTCCATTAAAAATAAATACTATTACACTTAGAAAATGAAATGAAAAATTAAAAGAGGGGGACCTAATACAAATAGCCGTATGGGGTGAAAAATGTGTAAATAACACATTTAAACTTATTTTATGATATAATTTAAATGAGTGGACCACTAAGGGAATAAAATAAAACAAAGAGGGGCAGCTGTACTTCCACTAAACCAACAGAAACTTCATCTTCCTCATTTGGATTCAAAGTTGCCGAATTGAAGAAAATGGAAACCACCATGGCCATTTTTCATGCAAGCTCTCTTAACTCTCCATTTTCAACTCCAATCTCTTAGGTTCCTTCATGAAACTTTGTCTACACATCACAAGGAAGATATTGATACCAAATTTGAGAAGTTTGGTGAAGGTTTAGCAAGTTACAATCAAAGGTAAGTTTACACTTTTGAGAATTCCTTTGTTAAACTTTATGTTCATGTTATGGGTATTAGTTTTGTGAAGGAAATTTTAAAGTTTAAATAGTTATTGAGATAGCCATTTTTGGACAGCCATGGGGTCACGCATTTAATGATTTATTATGCATATAATTGATGAGAAATAATGTTGATCATGGTGATTTAATATCCTAGTGAATTATTTCACATATATATGGTGATTTATGCACTTGGATGGGAATTGGTAAATTGTAGGGCACTTTGATGTTGAAGGACAATTTTCGGCAGCTTGGGAACCCTTGAATAATTGTATGTATTGATGGAAGTGTTGGCAGAATGTTGACATAGAAGAATTGAGGAATGTGTATGTAAATTAGTAGTGGAAGTTATATGTAATGAATAGGTGTATTTATGTACATATATTGCTAAATTTGGACTTTGTGGTTTAGGGTTGTATTTGATGTATTGAGAATGTTTGTATTCTGTCCAAATTGACCATAGTAAGAAGTGATAAATGAATATGGAATGGTATAACATCAGAATTGGATATGGGGATTTAAGGTAGAGCAAGTTAAATGTGTGTTTGAATTGGGGTTTGAAAGACATATAGAGGGCAGTGTGCAAATAGACCTATAACTTTAAATTTGTAACCTCAATTGGTATGAGACCAATTGGAGGTGAAACTAGGCACAAAATGTTCCAACTTTCATTGAGAAAACATACCAAAATTTTGCTTGCAAGGTGACCTAAGAAAATGACCAATTCGGATTAGGTGCAATTAGGACCTGAAAAATGACCAATTGGGCAGCAGTGAGTGTTTAGGCCATAACTCACTCAAAACAGGTCCAATTGACCTGAAATTTTAACCATGAATAGTTAAGACCCATACCTACAAGTCTTATGAAGACACCAAAGCCCAGAAATGACCATAAGCAAGTCAAACAACTTGCACAAGTTCGGGTCCAAAAACTGGCCGAACCAGAGTTGACCAAATTGACCTAAAATTGACCTAAATTGATACCATTTGACCAGAAATAGTGTAATGACCATAACTTGGTCTACTTAACTCGGATTGACCTAAAATTTTGCAATCATGTCCATAAGACCTAGATCTACAAGTTTGTATTTTCGACCGAGACCAAAACTGAGGGAACTAGATCGTCCAAATAGGTCAAACCAGGTGTCCGATCCAAAGAATTTGCATTAAAATGCACTAAATAAGGAAATGACTTTGGTAAAATGTACCAAACCTAAAACCCTATCGAATGTGACATATTAACGACATTAAAACCTAATTTACCTAAAACACAACAAGGGTCGGTATATTAGGTGATTAAGTGAATAATTGAGTTCAGTGCATTATTTACCAAACACCATCGATAGAGACAGTTTAATTTAGCACTGAAACACTTCAAATTGTGTTTCTCAGTTAACAAGGACTCAGCAAAAGGGAAAGAAATACTGAGTCAGGATCAGGAGACAAATATCAGAGGTTTGTGCACAACAACTATTTCTTTTGAATTATTTTCAATTGAAATAAATATTGACTATTTGTATATTATTGTTTTAAATTGTGGAAATGTGTTTGATGGACACTTATTGATTGAAAAATATTGTGAATGGTTTGTAACTGTGAAAAATTGTTTGAATGACATTTATGGATACTTATTGATTTAAAAGCATTGGAAATGGTTTGAAACCACAGCTATCATGTATATTGATTGTATTCCTCATTAGCTTGTCTAGTGGGACGAATTGAATTCCCTCTCTGGCTGAAGTGTTGAGGTGTGTGCCTGTTGAGGACAAATTGGATGAGTACTCATATTTTTGCTAGCTAGCCATGTTATTCCTCATTAGTCATCGACTTTTGGGACGAATCGATTACCTCATTAGCCATCGGCTTTTGGGACGAATTGAACTATGGATCATGATTAAGCTGTGTGTGATTTATTGATGTTTATTGTGAGATTGTGAAATGGATTTAAACTCTCATTGACATATACTGTCTTTTGAATTCAAACATGATCTGACTTATGGAAATCTATTGTGATATTGAGAAATGGAGTTTAAATTCTTATTGACCTTTATTGTCTTGAATTTGACTATGGTTTTAAGTATCCACTATTTACATGATTTATGAATTGTGATTTAAATTGTATTTGGTTAATGTTGTGCACCACTGAGACATTGTCTGAGCGATAGCTTTTTATTGCTGTCGCAGGTAGAGAGACAGACAGGGCAGCAGACTAGGCTGCATATACATCCAAATGAGGGATTACAGTATAATGAGTATACCAAGATTTTGCATTTTGTAATCAGAATGTATGACATCGTATGTACATTTTGTTTTTGGTTTTGAGCGATTGTAAATTCAAATTGTACCTTGAAGTTGTAAATTAATTATGAGTTATTTGACTTGTGAAAATTGTATTATATTTCCTTATCTCAGACTTTGAAAAATTTCTATGGAATTGAGTTGATAAATTGTTGTGTTGAGAAATATATTAGAGTTGAGATTTGGAACATTATTGAAGTGCTTTTTACAGGTTTTCTGAAGAACTGTTTTGTCCAAAATACAAATGGCACTCTGCCAAAATTTTTACAGAAATTCCAAATAAATCAAATGAGTTAGTTGTTTCACTTCAGTTCACCAAAGTTTTTAACACCTGTAAATAGTGCTCACCACGGTAAAAGAAGTAAGAAAAGTTTTTAAAATCCCTTGTAGTATATTTAATGGGTTATCAGTAGACGGAGTTGGTAATTCATTAGGTATACTACGGGATCATGTTATGCCTTACAGAGGGGTAGGGTGTGACATCCCATGGTATGACGGCCCGAGGCACCAAGGTGTCCAGAGCCAACGACCCGTTATCCAGTTTAGTCAGCCTGTCGTAGGTTACTTGGGCAGTGTAATTTATTGAAATAAATTAAGACTATTAGTAATTAAAAATATTAGAAATCAAATAAATGAGTTAATAAGACTTCAAAAGAATTAGTTACAATTATGAAATGATCCAAACCACATAAAAATTGCTAAGTAAAATGACAAAAGAGTTGCAAAAATAGGTATAACTTAACTAAATATTTTAAATGTACCTTCTATTGCCATATGAATATAAATTGAGTATTTTTATTAATTCTGTATATCGTATATTATTACTGTGAATTTCGGAATTAAACGCTTCCAAAGCGAAACAAATGAGAACAAAAGATAATAAATATTAGACACATTGTATTAAATTAAATTGATTCTTAAATATTCAAATTATGTTTCGTTCTTTCTTTATTTGTATATTTTATTTTCTTGTTCTATTATTGCACCACTAAGCAGCAATGCTTAGCGCGATGGATTTGTTTCCTCGCGGAGGTACTTTGACTAAGATTTTTGGAGTCCAGATTCTGTATGGCTGGAGTATTCAAGGTTGTCACCTCCTCAAGAATGCATGTAGATAGGGCCCATATAGATCATATTTTGTATTTAGTATAAAATGCTAGATATTGTATTATAATGTAGATTATGAGTGTAATTAATAGAAATGTAATGTAATTTAATAAATTAGCTTTTTCATATGTAATTAATTTATATATCATGTAAATTATGAAATTATGTAAATTAAAGAAATTTGAAAATTTTACTTATGTGATTTGAGCATGAATGAGATTGTATGGATTCGAAGACAGATTTGAAATATATAGATAATGCATGGAAATGAATATGAAATTGAGATATATGAATGAGATGTGAATTATGAGATGGTTATGAAAATAATTGATGAGATTTTATTTGTAAAATATTATTGAAACTGTCAAACAGATAAATAGTAAAATACGTCAACTGGTAATAAAATAGGGGAAACTCCGCTGGTTTCTCCGTCGAAAAATAATTAATATTAAAATATAACGAGATCAAAATATGAAAGGAATAAAGTAAGATAAGATAGGGTGCTCCGGCACCGAATGTAGCATACTTTGCTCGGCTACACTGTAGTCGGGTGAGGGGTGTTACAATACTAGTTAGACACCTCATGTGCCTATCAGGTATACATATGTCAGGCATAAAGCCAGCGGACAGACATAAAAGCCAGTAAAACGTGTTAGGCATAAAGCTAGCGGGCAGGCATAAAGCCAGAAGAATAACCATATCAGACATTCATTGTCTATCAATGATCATCCATGAAGTAGGCTCAAAAGCCATGGGCAATACTGTATCTGTAGTCCCTAATTGGCATGCCAATTGATCCAACCTATACACTGATATCTAGGCATACATGGGCAACTTTAACATCTTAGTTAATAATTATTTCATTACATGTATTATTCATGCTCATAGCATTTTCTTTCCATTCATGATAGGAATATAAGTCCCGATTACATATTCATATGATTTATGTATTTATTAAACCATTTATATTAAGTAAATATCATATTCTAAGTCTTTTTATGAACCTTTCATAGGTTTCAGAATTTACACTTTGATTTTGCTCTTAGATTTGGCCAAGTTGCAGTGATAATTTGGCCATACTTTCTTTATGAAAGTTTTAGGTTTATGTCTTAGGTTTAATTTGGCTTTAGAATCACTCAATTTGCATTTGTGTAGCTTAAGTTGTGGCCATTTTCCCAAAACTGGTTGGGTACCTAAATGATCAGGATTTCAAGTTTAGTTCAGAACCAGGACAGGTTTTCTAGACCTATTTTGTCTAGCAATTTAGATAAATTAAGGTCATAATTTGGCTCTAAGTTCTTCATATAAAATGTTCTCCTACGTCTTAGAATTCCATAGGTTCAAGAATCACCTAAGTTAGAGTTTTCTAGAGTGAGTTATGACTAATTTACTAAGTACTGTTCATTTGGTCATTTTGCCTAGGTCCATAATTGCCATTCCAGATTCAAGGCTTAATTAGGGTAATTTATGGTCATTTTCTAGGCAGGCTCTCTTCATGAAAATTGTAGTATTATGTTTTAAATTTCATCTCCAATTGGTATTGGAGCTATATAGCTCAATTTATAGCCATTCAAACCCTCTATACCCATGCCATCCTGATTCACCCTCATTGTCACTTCTATTTATTCTTTTCACCAACCAACATCAATTCTCATGAATACAAACATCAATTGGTCATTATACCACATCAACACATCAATTGCACTTCATGGCATAAAAACCCTAATTCCACCAAACCCTAACTTCACAATTCACAATCTCATGTAAATACCACCATTCCAAATCACATATACACATCAAACAATGTCACACCTTACCCCTTTGTAAGGCATAACATGATCCCATAGAATACCTAATGAACTACCGAACTTCACCTACCGATAACTCATTAAGTACCCTACAAGGGATTTTAAAACAATTTTCTTACTTTTGATAAGTGGTGAGCATTTTCTAATAGGTATTAAAACATTTAATTAAAGTTGAAAACTAGTTAAAATTTTTGGTCCATTTTATTTTTTCGCAAATTTTATAAAAATTTTGATAGAGTTCTGTCTGTATTTTGAGAAAACAGTTCTTTAAATACCTGAAAAAAAAGGCACTTCCAATAATTTTTCAACCACTGCTTCAAAATCATACTCAATCTCAACCAATTTCTCAACACATTTATCAACTTTCTGATTTCAGATCCACTATCCAATGATCATCAAAATACTAGCAATCCATTTCATTTAAATTAAATAAAATAGTTCCACTCATAATTCATTAAGGACAAAACAATTTATATACAAGCTGCTCAAGACCAAATTTACATGTCCATACATTTATGTGCAATACATACATCAAAAGAAATATTTACAGTCAGGATATAAATTATACCCGATAACGTCAAGCTGATAGATCCTCACATCTCAGCAGCTCAGTCTACTGCTTCTCTAGTCTCTAAATCTGTGACAGCAATAAAAGCTATCGCTGAGTACTAAGACTTAGTGGTGCACAACATACTAAAAGAATCTTTATGCATAATTTAAATCACATTTATTCAAAAATTGACTAAACAAGAGAATTAAATACAAATAATGAATTATGAGATTTTGATCTAAACAATTTCATTTTGAAGTATCAAATCACATTTCATAAAACCCAGAGTTAGATCATGCCATTCGAAACAAATATAATCTCAATAGCCAGAGGCTAAGGAGAATCACATCACAAGGCTAGCTAGCTCAAATATATGGATATCCATTCACATCCTCTTCTACTGGCACACCTCAACACTTCTCCAGAGAAGGAATCAAAATTCGAAACTAATTACCCCCACTAGTCATGCTAGTGAGGTGTTCAAATATATGGTCATGACACTGTGGTTTCAAAACTTATCTTAACAATTTGCTAAACATTGCTATTTCAAATATACACAATAACTTTCACAATTTAAATCAAAACATCATAAATAATGTCATAAATAAACTTTCAACAATTCAAAGCAAAAGAAAAATACATATTTTGTTCACTTTATCAATGAATTTTAAAGCATAGTGATGTTGTGCACAAACTTCAAGCGAGTTGACTCTTGGCCTTGACATGGTTCCTTGGGTTCCTTTCCCAATATTCTTTTCAACTGAAACACACAATTTTACAGTATTTCAGTACCATAACTTAGCATAAATCCAAAAATAAATTTAACTTCACTTTTACCTAGCTCTAACGTGCTAAACTCGACGTTCTTGAAATTTTGTGTTTTGGGTTTACTATTAACTATACTATTCAAGTCAAATTATTGACTTTCTAAGGCTTAATAGGTATCAGAATTCCAACTTCACCCACATACCACATTTTGGTCACTAAATTTGTTAGTTTTGGTTGTTTATTCAAATTCTGAGTCTTTTAGGCAAATTTGATAAATATTTAATTTTGGTGTCTAAGGTTGCATTGTTCCATTGGTCATCTTACTGTTGGAATTTAGTAAAACTTTCTCCATAGAAAATGTTTCCTATTGTCTTAAGTTTATTCTCCTTTTTGAATCACTCCAATTAGAGTTTTTTAGCTCAAGTTATAGCCATTTGAACCATGGCTGCCGGATTGTACTCAACCCAGTTTTCTAGGCAATTTTTTTGTGTTGGCAGTTTTAGGTCACCAACTTGGGGTGGCCAAATGACTTGGTTAATGGCATAATTTGGGTTTGTGTTCTTCATGAAAGTTTTAGGTCTATATCTAAACTATCCACTGGTAAAATATCAGGTCATTTTGACCTGCCTAGCTCAAGTTATGACCAAATGAACAAACACTATTCATTTATTCAATTTGTACAGGGCAGACTGTGATTTTTCAAGTTTGGTTAATTTGTTCACTAGGTTTTGGTCACTTTTTGGGCATACTTCCTAAATGAAAATTGTGTCATTTAGTGTCTATTTTCATTCCCAATTGGTCCCATACCAATTGGACTTATAAAATTTCATTTTTGATCCTTCAAAGGTAACTTGGTCATGCTGCCAGCAGCATGACCATACTCAATCCTAATTTGGCCTTAATTCCAACCATTCCAACACACTTCATTTGGTTACCATTGACCATTTCTCACTTCAAATTAGGTCCAAGACATCATTTATAAGTTTCTCACATTTTTGGTCTCTAAACCCTAATGTCCAAAATCCTAATTCATAATTTCCTTGCATTTAGCTAATTCAAGCCTTTAATCACAACCATTTAACTACTTAAAGTTCATATCACCATCTAAGTTAATCAAATCATGCAATAACACCCCCATATAGATGCTGGCCGAAAATAATTCATGGTCCCTCAATAAATTTTTCTTTTCATTTCTTTAGTTTCTAAGCTCATTTAAATAACTAAACATGTATTTGAAGTAGAAAATTAAAAGTTAGCATACTAACCTTTCTTAGAACTTCAATTCCTTCAAACCTCTATCTTTTGTATTTCTTTCCACTTTCAATCTTCTTCTCAAGTGACTAAAACAAGCTCTAATGAGATTTTTATAGAAACTATTAAGGTTTAATGAAGATGTTTAAGCTTGAGTTCAAGCTTTAATGAAGGATCAACAATGGAGAAGTGAGGGTGAGTGAGGCGGCAACATGGGTAAAAGAAGAAGACAATGAATTTTTTTTTCTTTTCCTTTCTTTTATTTATTTTGTCTTATGGAAGACCCAAAAAAAAATCAATTTAATTAATTTATTAATTATAGGATTTATGACATCTTGCATGATGTCATGCATGATGTTATCTTCCTACACCTTTTTCATTTTCTTTCTTTTTTTTAATTTTTCTATTAGTTTTTTAATTTAATTCTCGATTCCGAAATTTTCATTTCTCTAATTTTATTTGACAGTTAGGTCAGGAGTCAGCTCTTGAGGTCAATTAACTAAATTGCCCCTCGCCGGTTCAACCCACTTTGCAAATAACTCAATATTTCTTCTGGCTCCCTGACCTAATTATTTGACTGACTTAACAATTCTTTTTCGTGATTTTCTCTTTTCCACTGTGTTAGTAATGGTCCTAAGGACCGCAGCGTCACATTTTACAGTTCGAAATTTGAGTTTAAATCGACTTCACAGTCGTTTCCGAGAAGGTCACCCATCGTTGTGACTCTCGGCTCGTTTAACTTCTTATGTTCTGTTTTTTTTGTTTATACTTAACTAATTGAACATTACTAATTATTTGTGTTTATGGCTTCTCTAGTTGTCTTAAGTGTGATTCTAATCCCTTTATTTGTCCGGACTGACTCCGGTCACCGGAACAGTAAAATATACCAGGCTATACAACTAGGGGTGTTACAATTCTCCCCCCCTTAAAATAAATTTCGTCTCAAAATTTTACCTGGTATCAATCTCTGAATAGCTGTGGGTGCTGTCTCCTCATGTCCTCCTCTCGTTCCCAAGTAGCTTCCTGGCCCGAATGATAGTTCCATAACACTTTTACCAACAGTATCTGCTTGTTCTGTAGCTGCTTCACCTCATAAGCCAGAATCTCTATGGGTTCTTCTTCATAGGTGAGGTCTGGATTCAGTTCAATTTACTCTACTGGTAGTACATGAGATGGGTCTGATCAATACCTCCTCAACATATACACATGGAAAACATTATGTATCTTTTCCAACTCTGGAGGTAGTGCCAACTGATATGCCAAAGGACCCACTCTTTCCAGAACCTCATATGGCCCGATAAAACGAGGACTCAGTTTCCCCTTTCTGCCGAATCTCATAATCCTCTTCCAAGGAGAAACCTTGAGGAAAACTTTCTCACCCACTGCATACTCAATATCTCTTCTCTTCAAATTAATGTAGGACTTCTGTCGGTCTGATGCAGTTTTAAGTCGATCTTTGATCACCTTGATTTTCTCTTTAGTTTGCTAAACAATTTCGGGTCCAATCATCTTTCTTTCACCCACGTCATCCCAACACAACGGGGTTCTACATTTTCTATCATACAAAGCTTCATATGGAGGCATCCCAATGCTTGATTGGTAGCTGTTGTTGTAAGCAAACTCAATCAAAGGCAAGTGTGTGTCCCTACTGCCCTCAAATTCAATCACACAAGCCTGTAGCATGTCTTCCAAGATTTGAATTACCCTCTCAGACTGGCCATCTATCTGTGGGTGGAATGCAGTACTGAAACTCAATCTAGTTCCTAGGGCTCTCTGAAGACTACCCCAGAATCTAGAAGTGAACCTAGGATCTCTGTCTGATATGATGGATACTGGCACTCCATGCAGTCTCACAATCTCATTAATGTAAAACTTGGCCAATCTTTCTAAATTGTAGTCCATTCGGACTAGCAGAAAATGAGCAGACTTGGTTAGTCTGTCAACAATGACCCATACTGCATCATGACTCTTCTGTGTCCTCAGAAGTCCCATCACAAAATCCATCGTTATTCTCTCCCATTTCCATTCCGGTACTGTTAGTGGATGTAACAACCCAGTGAGTACTTAATGCTCTACCTTCACTTGCTGATAAGTTAGGCATTTAGATACAAACTCTACCACATCCCTTTTCATACCCATCCACCAGTAATGCTCCTTTAGCCCTCTATACATTTTTGTGCCACCAAGGTGCATGGCAAAAGGAGACTCATGTGCTTCCTTCAAAATGACCTGCCTCAAATCAACATCATTAGGAACACATATTCTGCCCTAGTGTAGCAGTAGACCATCATCTCTGTTTGAGAATTCTGGTTTCTTGCCCTGTCGGACTTATTCCAACAGCTTCTGATACCTTTCATCACTCTGAGCAGCCATTCTGATCTGATCAATCAATACTGGCTGTACATGCCATGCAACTGCTGTTTGCCCATCATCATTAATCTCTATGCTGTCATGTAATGATCTCAACTCATGTACCATGGACAAAGGAGTAACCCGTAGAGTTGCCATAGTCTTGCGACTTAAGGCATCAACCACAACATTAGCTTTCCCTGGCTGATAGTCTATCAGATAATTATAGTCTTTTATCAACTCTAACCATCTCCTCTGTCTCAAATTCAACTCCTTCTGAGTTCCCAAATACTTCAAACTCTTATGATCTGTGTAGATATAACACTTCTCTCCATATAAATAGTGTCTCCAGATCTTAAGAGCAAACACTATAGCTGCAAGCTCCAAATCATGTATCGGATAATTCCCCTCATGTGGTTTTAGCTGGCGTGATGCATAGGCAATGACATTTCGATCTTGCATCAATACACAGCCAAACCCATTGTGAGAAGCATCACTATAAACTGTGTATTCTTTACCGGGGATAGGTTGTAACACCCTCCCTGTACCAACTCCGTACATTCTACTGTTCCGGTGACCGGTGTCGGTCCGGACAGCTAGAACGTCCGGAAAAATATTTAAACTAAAGTCGGGAATCATAATTAACTCAAATATTAATAAGAAAAATTTAATAAAAATTTTAGAAATAAAATACAACCAAGTTAAACGAGTCGGTGCCCTAGCGATGGGTAACCAGAGGGAAGTTGCGGTTCTCGCAACGAGGAGCCCTAGACCCGCGGGAAAAATTATAAAATAATTTTTGGGACTCCAGAGAAGGGTCATTGAGGTTCCTATGGCATTAGAATGCCAAGAAAATATTTAGGAAAATTTTTCAATCGGTACAGCCAATTTTGACCCGTTAAGCCAAACGGAGGGCATTTTGGTCATTTCGCCTTCAGAGGTGATTTTTGGCCGACTTGTCCAGTTAAGTAAATAATTATTATGACTCAAAATATGAATAAATATTGCTAAAAATTAAATTGAAATGTGGTAGAAAAGAAAAGAAAAGAAAAATGAAGGAAATTAGGGATAATGACATCACATGATGTCATTTACATACCCTCCACCAATCACCATTCAACAAGCCTTCTTAAAACAATTAAAAGAGACAAATGGACCCAAAAATTCTGCTATTTCCTTCTTCTTCTTCAGCCAGCCGTGAGCTTCTTCTTCTTCCTCCATAATTCTTGTTCTTTCATACCTTAAATCCTTGATTTCTCACCCCAAAACCCTTAGGTCCCTTCACAAAAATTGGTCACCCAACCTTGCTAGAGTGTTTGGCAGCCAAGAAAACAAAAGAAAGTGAAGTTCAAGCTTGGAAAATTCTGCCCTATTCAAGGTTAGTGCCTATTTGTATCTAAATCCCTCTTATTCCATGTTAAAGAATTAAAGTGAGTAAGGTTTTGTGAATTAAATGAAATGAATCTATGTGTATGTATACCATAAATTTTGGCAGCCCTAAGGAAGGAATGAGTTTGACTATTTTAAATGGACTTAGAGTGAATTAGAGATTATGTCTAAAGTGTATATATATATATATATAAGAAATGGAAGAGTTAACTAAGGTGTGTGGTGTAAACCTTGAAAATAAGCTAGGGTTTGGGAGTGAAATTTTGATTTGGCTTAGGAAATTGTTAAAGGACATTCTAATGGTTAATTAGTGACCATTTTAGGTAAGTTGACCACAATTTGGACTGAAATAATGCATGGCAAAGTGAATGTGTAGGCTGCCTAAAGACAGCAACAAGGTGACTGAAATTTCAGTCCACTTGCACAGCCATATCTTTGGCTATGTTGGTCCAATTGGTGTTTGGACAATTGGACATGAAACTAGGCTTATAATGGCACATTTTTGCTGAAGAAACCATGCCCAAAAGACCAAAGCAAGAGGACCAAAACTTGGCCCCAATCCGGATCCCCTGCAACTGATTCTGCAGAATGACCAAATGAACAGTAACTGTTCATTTGGCCATAACTCACTGTAGATTTGGTCAATTGACCTGAAATTTTTACAACAACAAGTTAAGACATAGACAAACAACTTTCATGAAGGAACCTACCCCAAATTATGGCCAGAACCCATCCAACCAAGTGACTCTAGTTACTATTTATGTTACTGTAGATATGGTCAATTCTGCAGATTGGCAATCCGGCCAGCTGTGGTTTTTGGACCATATCTAGAGCTACAAAACTCCAAATGGAGTGATTCAAAAAAGGAAATTCAACTAGACAAAATAAGGAACAACTTTCATGTTTGTCATTTCCTCAAATTCCCACTACAACAGGGCCCAATGGAACAGTAAAGTTGGGTCTCAAAAACTGAAATTCTGCCCTCTTAGAATTAAGTTGAGAAATGGAAATGGCAATCAATTCCAACAAGTTTTAAATACAAAATGTGGTATGTTTGGGGTGTTAAAACCAATACACCTATTTTCTATCCAAAAGTCAATATTTTTGTTGACCAATGAGGTGAATAGTGACATCAAAACTTGAAATGCACAAATTGAAGAATTTAAAAGTTTCAAATGCCCTAGTATACCTAACATGATTGGTTTGGATAGTTTGGCATGCCAATAGGGTTCAGTTAGCAGTACTGCACATGGCAATATGCCATTATGTGATTTTATGGCTTTTAGCCATTCTGACCTTGTATTGAGATTTGGCCTTGTGCTTGATATATTTACAGCTTGTTAGCTGTTTTGTTGCACACCGGGAGATGCATATGTGACCGATGGTGTGACGGCCCGAGGTACTAGATACCCAGTGCGTTACCCATTATCGATCCGATCGTCTAGTGTAGGTTACTTGGGGCAACCAAATGAATAAAAGTGGACAAAGTAAATGATATACAAATACCAAACAAATAAAACGTACACATTCACTACACATTTAATTTCTTGCTATTTTCTTTTATTATATTATTGCACCACTAAGCATTATTGCTTAGCGCGTTGCTTTGCCACGCCGTGAGTACTGGAGATACAGATCGTGAGCCCAGTAGACCACAGACTAGGTGAGTCCATCCTGCAGCTCTGCACAGTGTCCGTGTCACCTCAACTTCTGCAGTGCATTGGTAGGACACTAGGTGTCATTTTGACATTTTGTAACTTAATTTTGATTTTCTCATATGTAATTAAACTTGTGTAATGTATATTGAGGTTTATGTAAATTATGAAAATTGTATTTGTGAATATTATTGCACCACTAAGCATTATTGCTTAGCGCGTTGCTTTTGCCACGCGTAGGTACTGGAGATACAGATCGTGAGCCCAGTAGACCACAGACTAGGTGAGTCCATCCTGCAGCTCTGCACAGTGTCCGTGTCACCTCAACTTCTGCAGTGCATTGGTAGGACACTAGGTGTCATTTTGACATTTTGTAACTTAATTTTGATTTTCTCATATGTAATTAAACTTGTGTAATGTATATTGAGGTTTATGTAAATTATGAAAATTGTATTTGTGAATGGAAAAGTAAATGGTTATTTATGATTTATATGTGATCATCACATGTGATGGATGATTGAGAATTGAAATTGAAATGTTGAGATCTTGATATTGAGTTTTGTGATGATATTGGAGTTGAGAATGAATGAATTTGTTTATTGGTAGTGTTTTTCACAGGTTCCGAAGAACTGTTTTCTCCATTTTTAGCCGGTACTCTGCCGGATTTTCTTTAAAATTTACGGAACCTCAAATAAATTATGATTTCAATAAATGACTTAAATGAGTTATATTTTACAAGTTATATTCAAAGTTATGATGCAAATTAATTAGGGTATATTAGAGTGTGCCGGTACACAGTGTGGCATTACTTACTCGGGTATACTGTACACGGGTACGGGGTGTCACATAGGTAAAGTCAGGACTGGAGCTTCAATCAAACATTTCTTCAATTCATCAAAACTCTGTTGGCATTTATCTGTCCACTGAAGTTTTACATCTTTTCTAAGCAGCTTGGTCAATGGAGATGCCAACATGGAGAATCCCTTCACAAATCGACGGTAGTATCCAGCTAAACCCAGAAAACTACGAATCTCTGTGACATTTCTGGGTGGCCTCCAATTAAGGATAGCTTCAATCTTACTTGGATCTACCTTGATGCCCTCTTCTGATACAACATGCCCCAAGAAAGATATTTCCCTAAGCCAAAATTCACATTTCGACAATTTGGCATATAGCTGTTTCTCCCTCAAAGTCTGTAGTACAATCCGCAGGTGTCTATCATGCTCTTTTGCATTCCTCGAATAGACCAATATATCATCAATGAATACCATAACAAACTGGTTAAGGTATGGTCTGAAGATAGTGTTCATTAGATCCATAAAAGCAGTCGGAGCATTAGTCAACCCGAATAGCATGACTAAGAACTCATAATTGCCATAGCAGGTTCTGAAGGCAGTTTTAGGAATACTATGCTCTTGTACTTTCAGCTGATAATAACCTAATCTCAGGTCAATTTTGGAGAACACAGCTACACCCCTCAACTGATCAAACAAGTCATCAATGCGGGGCAATGGATATCTATTCTTTATTGTCACCTTATTCAACTGTCGATAATCAATACACAAGCGGAAAGTGCCATCCTTCTTCTTTACAAACAACACTGGCGCTCTCTAAGGTGACACACTAGGGCAGATAAAGCCCTTGTCAAGTAGCTCTTGCAACTGCACTTTCAACTCTTTCAATTCTGCAGGTGCCATTCTATATGGTGTTATAGAGATTGGATCCACACCAGGCATAACATCAATCTCAAACTGCACCTCTCTTTCTGGAGGTAATCCTGGTAATTCATCAGGAAACACATCCGGAAAGTCACATACAGTAGGGATGTCCCTTAGTGCTGGACTCCCCACTTGGGTGTCTATCACATGTGCCAAGTATGCTTCACACCCCTTTCTGATCATCCTTCTGGCTAGTGCAGCTGAAATGATGTTTGATGGCAGTAAATGCCTCTCCCCATGTATTACCACATCACCGTACAAAGGGAGACCAAAAGTGACTCTCTTCAGTCTACAGTCAATCATAGCATGATGCCTGGCTAACCAATCCATGCCCAAGATGATATCATACTCTCTAAAGGGCATTTCAATCAAATCTGACAGGAAAACATGTTCTTGGATCACTAAAGGACAGTTTCTATAGATTCTGTTGACTCGGACCTCTTGTCCTAAGGGACTAGTTACTAGCATTTCAAAACCCATTTGCACACATGGAACAGCAAGTGAACTGACTATGCTAGCACTAACATATGAGTGGGTTGAACCCGGATCAAACAATACAAATACATCTTGATCAGAGATAAAGAATGTACCAGCTACAACATCAGAAGTCTCAGCCTCTTCTCGCTGTCTCATCGTATAGACTCTAGCTGAAGCACTTCCTTGTGCTGACTGACCAACTGTGCCCTGATTGCCAGAAGCAGTGCCTCTACCTCTGCCTCTTCCTCTGCCAACTGACTATGAACCTCTGGGAGCAGGACTCTGAATAGATCCTTCGACAGTAGTAGGAGCTGGACCATATCTCGGAGCACTAGTGCAATCTTTAGCTATATGGCCCTTGCCTCCACAGTTAAAGTAGGCTCCAGTGGCCCAATAACATTCTCCCCCATGAATCTTGCCATAAGTCTCACAGGGGCGGGCAAAATGTGAACCCCTGCTTGACTGCTGACCAGACCTAGGGGGTCTCTGTCCAAAAAATCTGCCCCTACCAAATCTTCTACCTTGACCCCTGCTGGGTCCACTATATTTCTTCTTCTTCCTAGAAGTCCCACCAGAACTTGGCTCTACTGATTTTTCCCCTTTGTCTTTCTCTGCTTTTTCAACCTTTTCTGATTTTTCTTTTGTTGGGGTCACTTCTGATTCAATTCTCTCCAGCTTAAGTGCTTGAGATATAAGTTCTGAAAAATTGCTGTGCCTGAATCCCACTACTTGCATTCTCAAATTGGGCTTCAAACCAGTCTCAAATCTCTTGCATCTTGCCTTGCTGGTAGTAAGGACACTCCCTGCATAGTGACTCAAGTGGGAGAACTCCCTCTCATACTCTGCCACTATTTTGTTGCCTTGTTTCAGACTCAGAAACTCTTGTAACTTCTAATCCACATACGCGTCTGGGACGTATTTCTGTCTGAACTCTCTGATGAAGTCATCCCAGGTTAGTACTGGTGGTTCAACCAGGCTGTGGGGGATGGTCTTCCACTAATCATATGCATCCCCTTGCAGTAGAAACACAGAGTATTCAAACTTCAGTTCATCTTGGCAGTGCAGCTTCTTAAATACTCTGTCCATTCTTTTAAGCCATTGCTCTGCCTCTAAAGGTTCCACTGTACCCTTAAATTCTATAGCCCCATACTTCAGTAATTTATCATATTGTCTGGCTGGAGGCAGTGGTTGTGCCACAGGTGTCTGGGGTGGAGCTTGAGCAGGCATACCCCCAGCCATTTGTTGAAACATCACAGCCATCTGCTGTGTAAACTGTGTAGGAAACTGCGGCATTTGTGGGGCTGGCGCTACTGATCCACTAGCATTCGGTAAAGCTAGGGCTTCCCCTTGTGCCTCAGCTTCAACAGATTGCACGACTGAGTGATCCCCTTCTTCATTTCAGTCTGAAGTTAGGGTATCTCCTGAACGAGTAACACAAGGAGATTTCCCTCCGTTAGTTCATATTCATGATGTAATGCACTGTATGTAACAAATATGGACATTGAGCAGTTATACTTAACAAAGAAGAGACACAAATTCATAAGTTAAAACATACTTCAAAAATTTGCTCTGATACTACTAAAACATGTCACACCTTACCCCTCTGTAAGACATAACATGATCCCGTAGAGTACCTAATGAACTACTGAACTTCACCTACCGATAACTCATTAAGTACCGTACAAGGGATTTTAAAATAATTTTCTTACTTTTGATAAGTGGTGAGCATTTTCTAATAGGTATTAAAACATTTAATTAAAGTTGAAAACTAGTTAAAATTTTTGGTCCATTTTATTTTTCTATAAATTTTATAAAAATTTTGACAGAATTCTGTATGTATTTTGAGAAAACAGTTCTTCAAATACTTGAAAAAAAGGCACTTCCAATAATTTTTCAACCACTACTTCAAAATCATATTCAATCTTAACCAATTTCTCAACACATTTATCAACTTTCAGATTTCATATCCACTATCCAATGATCATCAAAATACTAGCAATCCATTTCATTTAAATTAAATAAAATAGTTCCACTCATAATTCATTAAGGACAAAACAATTTATATACAAGCTGCTCAAGACCAAATTTACATGTCCATACATTTATGTGCAATACATACATCAAAAGAAATATTTACAGTCAGGGTATAAATTATACCCGATAACTTCAAGCTGATAGATCCTCAATCCTCAAGGCTCGATCTCTTTGCTCCTCTAGTCTCTAAATCTGCAATGATAACGATAATCGATCTTTGGGACTCGATGGTGCACAACATACTAAAATAATCTTTATGCAGAATTTAAATCTCATTTATTCAAAAATTGAACTGAGCATGCGAGTTAAACACAAAACATGAATTATGAGATTTTATTCCAAACAATTTCATTTCGAAGTATCAAACACATTTCATAAAACCCATAGTTAGATCATTGCATTCAAAACAAATATAATCTCAATAGCCAGAGGCTAAGGAGAAATCACATCACAAGGCTAGCTAGCTCAAATATATGGATATCCATTCACATCCTCTTCTACTGGCACACCTCAACACTTCTCCAGAGAAGGAATCAAAATTCGAAACTAATTACCCTCACTAGTCATGCTAGTGAGGTGTTCAAATATATGGTCATGACACTGTGGTTTCAAAACTTATCTTAACAATTTGCTAAACATTGCTTTTTCAAATATACACAATAACTTTCACAATTTAAATCAAAAAATCATAAATAATGTCACAAATAAACTTTCAACAATTCAAAGCAAAAGAAAAATACATATTTTGTTCACTTTATCAATGAATTTTAAAGCATAGTGATGTTGTGCACAAACCTCAAGCGAGTCGCCTCTTGGCCTTGACTCGGTTCCTCGGGTTCCTTTCCTGGTATTCTTTTCAACTGAAACACACAATTTTACAGTGTTTCAGTACCATAACTTAGCATAAATCCAAAAATAAATTTAACTTCACTTTTACCTAGCTCTAACGTGCTAAACTCGACGTTCTTAAAATTTTGTGTTTCGGGGTTACTATTCACTACACTATTCAAGTCAAATTGTTGACTTTCTAAGGCTTAATAGGTATGGGAATTCCAACTTCACCCACATACCACATTTTGGTCACTAAATTTGTTGGTTTTGGTTGTTTATTCAAATTCTAAGTCTTTTAGGCAAATTTGATAAATTTTCAGTTTTGGTGTCTAAGGTTGCACTGTTCCATTGGTCATCTTACTGTTGGAATTTGGCAAAACTTTCTTCATAGAAAACGTTCCCTATTGTCTTACGTTTATTCTCCTTTTTGAATCACTCAAATTGGAGTTTTTTAGCTCAAGTTATAGCCATTTGAACCATGGCTGCCGGATTGGACTCAACCCAGTTTTCTAGGCAATTTTTTTGTGCTGGTAGTTTTAGGTCACCAAATTTGGGTGGCCAAATGACTTTGTTAATGGCATAATTTGGGTTTGTATTCCTCATGAAAGTTTTAGGTCTATATCTAAACTGTCCACTGGTAAAATTTCAGGTCATTTTGACCTGCCTAGCTCAAGTTATGACTAAATGAACAAACACTGTTCATTCAGTCAGTTTGTACAGGGCAGACTGTGATTTTTCAAGTTTGGTCAATTTGTTCACTAGGTTTTGATCACTTTTTGGGCCTTCTTCCTAAATGAAAATTGTGTCATTTAGTGTCTATTTTCATTCTCAATTGGTCTCATACCAATTGGACTTGTAAAATTTCATTTTTGGTCCTTCAAATGTTACTTGGTCATGCTATCAGCAGCATGACCATACTCAATCCGAATTTGGCCTTAATTCCAACCATTCCAACACACTTCATTTGGTCACCATTGACCATTTCTCACTTCAAATTAGGTCCAAGACATCAGTTACAAGTTTCTCACATTTTTGGTCTCTAAATCCTAATGTCCAAAACCCTAATTCACAATTTCCTTGCATTTAGCTAATTCAAGCCTTTAATCACAACCATTTAACTACTTAAAGTTCATATCACCATCTAAGTTAATCAAATCATGCAATAACACCCCCATATAGATGCTGGCCGAAAATCATTCATGGTCCCTCAACAAATTTTTCTTTTCATTTCTTTAGTTTCTAAGCTCATTTAAGTAACTAAACATGAATTTGAAGTAGAAAATTAAAAGTTAGCATACTAACCTTTCTTAGAACTTCAATTCCTTCAAACCTCTATCTTTTGTATTTCTTTCCACTTTCAATCTTCTTCTCAAGTGACTAAAACAAGCTCTAATGAGGTTTTTATGGAAACTATTAAGGTTTAATAAAGAAGTTTAAGCTTGAGTGCAAGCTTTAATGAAGGATCAACAATGGAGAAGTGAGGGTGAGTGAGGCGGCAACATGGGTAGAAGAAGAAGACAATGAATTTTTTTTTCTTTTCCTTTCTTGTATTTATTTTGTCTTATGGAAGACCCAAAAAAAAAATCAATTTAATTAATTTATTAATTATAGGATTTATGGCATCATGCATAATGTCATGCATAATGTCATCTTCCTACACCTTTTTCATTTTCTTTCTTTTTTTTTATTTTTCTATTAGTTCTTTAATTTAATTCTCGATTCTGAAATTTTCTTTTCTCCAATTTTATTTGATAGTTAGGTCAGGAGTCAACTCTCGGGGTTAATTGATCAAATTGTCCCTCGCCGGTTCAACCCGGTTTGCAAATAACTCAACCTAATTATTTGACTGACTTAACAATTCTTTTTCATGATTTTCTCTTTTCCACTGTGTTCGTAATGGTCCTAAGGACTACAACATCACATTTTACGATTCAGAATTTGAGTTTAAATCTACTTCACAGTAGTTCCCGAGAAGGTCATCCATCGCTATGACTCTCGGCTCGTTTAACTTCTTATGTTCTGTTTTTCTTGTTTATACTTAACTAATTGAACATTACTAATTATTTGTGTTTATGGCTTCTCTAGTTGTCTTAAGTGTGGTTCTAATCTCCTTAATTGTCCGAACCGACTCCAGTCACCGGAACAGTGAAATATACCAGGCTATACAACTAGGGGTGTTACAAACAACATTAGTAGGCATGTTCAATTTCATCAAATTGTCAAAACCTCAATCTCCCTTATGTTAACCAAAATTCATACCCAACCATTCATGCATATTTTTCTTCACTTTTTACACAATTTCTTCATAATTCAACTAAATTTCAAGGAAGAAGAAAGAAAGCTAGATTAAGCACTAATCTCACTTGGCCACTTTTTAAGTTTGCCAATACTTCAAGATTCTTCACTTCTTTTGCTCCCAATTACTCTACCAAGGTCTAATAGCAAGTTTTTATGTTGGTGGCTATGGGAAATATGGTAGGAAACTAAGGGAATTGAAGCTTGAAGATGACAAAAATGGTGGAAGAAGCGAGGGAGAGAGGTTTGGCCAAGGCAATGAAGAAAGGAAGAAGATAACTTTGCATTTATTAATTTTGTCTCGCGTTCATATAATTATCCTCCTTTTATAATTAAATTTTTAATTATATTTATTATAATTTTAACGATTACCTTAATTCCTCATGTGTCCCCTTTAAAATTGCCATACACCTCTTCATATTTTTAATTCATTTTCAATATTTTGATCTCACACATTTTAATTAACATTTAGGTCAAAAGTCAACTCTGGAAGTGAATTGACCAAAATGCCCTTCATCAGGTTATAGTTAATCTTTTACGGTAATACCGATTAAGTCTATAACTCGATGGTCACTTTGATTTTTATTCTACTTATTTCAATTTATTTTCATCTTATTTTTAGTCCTCAAACCGGCTTTGAATAGTACTATTCACTAACTGAAAATGATACTATTCAGAGCTCAGAAGTTTAGGATGCTATAATATTGCTAATCCCAAAATTATGTGGGACATAAATAAATTAGACGCATCTCCAGATAAAGGGTTAACTTTAGAACTTGAAGGATCCTCAAACGGTTCATGTGGAAATGGTGTGAACATAACATCAATAAGTGTCTACAATTACTGAGTATCGAATACATTGTACGAAGCACTTGCATGCATTATGGTAAGTTGTGATGAAAATGGCATCCACAAAGAAGAGGGTGCAGGCATCAATGGACCAAATGTCCAACCCATGAATGGTGACTATGAACTGTAAAGACCATTTTGGAAAAAAGATAAAGGTCCTACTTCTTGGCCATCACTGTATTGGTAGAACTCAACTGCCGGTGGCATCGTCTGAGTATAGGTCATTATAAGAGGGATAGGCACATCTCTCTCATGGACCATACGGCACTATTGTCATCTTATTCTATGCATAAGCTGTCAATTTGGTAGATAATCAGGGTTATCTATGAAAGGAGATGCTAGTGGTTCACATTGTGGAGGTGGAACCTATGTGATACATCTTTCTGCCTTAAGTCCATATAACATGGCTTCCATAGTTTGTTCCATGGACTTAAGGTTCTCCCTAGTGAAATTTCTTATATGAATGCGCATATCCTTAAGCCCATCCTCTTGAAAAAATATATTTATGTTAGCAATTTAGAAAACTTATACTTGTGATATAAAATAGGGTTAATAATGTGGCATCTTACGGCACCACTAACTGTAGCACCTCTATATGAGCAATACCATTTTCATACCTTACGATACCACTCCATATACTTTGAATGGTAATGGAGTGGCCCATTACTAGCTATGCTTATAATAATCCTATGTGCTCGATTATTCCATAGTGCAATTTAGTGTGCGTGAACAGATGCCCAATTAGTGTTAGTATTTCAGAGATCTATTTGATGAAGATCATCAATTTGGTGAGATTGTATTGGAATATGCTACTATAGTCCAAATTGTTGCATAAACCTCTCTGGCTGGTGCCATTGAACAATACGAAAGCATATCAGCAAAACCACAGCTCTTTCTATGGCTCGACCCTGATGACAATATTTTGGGAGAGATTGAATTATGACTTCACTGTATGGCTTCCATATTAACTGAAATTTTACACAAAAAATTTAAGCAGGAAATATGTAAAAATTTAATATAAATTTTATTACCTATTCAGGGAATGTTCTATCTAGCTAATATCTCAATCTAAGAAAAGAAAAAAATAGCTACAAAATTTACCTATGAAACTTATTTTGTCGGTATTACTAACCAAATATCGACTAAATTTATCAATAAAATAAATCTAAGTACTACGGACAAAATAGCTGTAAATTACCAACAAAATTTTATTGACAAGTGCCAATGATTAACGCTATTACTATTTGCAAATGTGACATATTTTGTTGATGAAATATTATTTTGGCTGGTAAATTTAACATGAATTACCGAATAACAATTAATTGATAGGTATTTTGCAAATTTTATGAGAAAAGAAATTGAAATTTTACAGACGAAATTGTACGTAGTCGGCAATATAAAAAATTACCAATGAAAAATACTGGCAGTCGATAAATTTATTATTTATTTAATTGCTAAAGTTACCGATGAAATATGCCTTTAGTTGGTAAAATCATAAAACTAAAACAACTTAGCTAAAAACCCCACCCCCAAATTGTATTATGTGTGTGTGTGTGTGTGTGTGTGTGTGTGAATTACATCCATCATGTAACACCCTCCCTGTAGCAACTTCGTACATTCTACTGTTTCGGTGACCAGTGTCGGTCCGGACAGCTAGAACATTCAGAAAAATATTTAAACTAAAGTGAGAAACCGAAATTAACTCAAATATTAATAAGAAAAATTTAGAAAAAATTTTAGAAATAAAATACAATCAAGTTAAATGAGCCGGTGCCCTAGCGATGGGTAAATTAGTGGGAAGTTGCGGTTCTCGCAACTAGGAGCCCTAGACCTGGGGGAAAATTCATAAAATAATTTTTGAGACTCCAAAGAAGGGTCATTGAGGTTTCTATGGCATTATAATGCCAAGAAAAGGTTTAGAAAAATTTTTAAATCGGTACAGACAATTTTAGTATGTTAAGCCAAACGGAGGGCATTTTGGTCATTTCGTCTTCAGAGATAATTTTTGGCCGACTTATCCAGTTAAGTAAATAATTATTATGACATAAAATGTGAATAAATATTGCTAAAAATTAAATTGAAATTTAGTAGACAAGAAAAGGAAAGAAAATTAAAAAATTAGAATTATGACATCATTATGATGTCATTAAAAATCTTCCCACCCAATCAAACTTTGACACATGGTATTAACTTATTTAAAATGACTTAATGGGCAAAAAAAAAGAAAGAAAAATCAGTTGCTTCTTCAACCTTTGGGGCAGCAAAAAACGTGGAGAGAGAGAGAGAGAGGAAGAAAAACTCCATTAAAGCTCACCCAAGCTCCCAATCTCACCAAATCTCACTCCAAAACCCTAGCCTTCTTCACAAAAAATTAACCTAGCACCTTGAGGAAGCTTTGAGTAGCAAAAAGAAAGAAAAATCAAGAAGTTTTCTAAGCTAGGGAAACTCTCCAACAAAGGTTAGTGTCAATTAATTCTTTAAACTTGTATATGCATCATTAGGAGTATGAATTGATCCATTGATTGTATGTGTTTGAAAAATTGAAATGGTAGAGCTAGGGTTTGGACCCAAAATTGAGATGTTGATCATGTAATGGTGAAAGTAAGTTGTAATGGTCAAATAGTGACCATTTGGTTATGTGTGAATGAAAAATGAAGTGGTTTATGTAGGGGGAAATGAAGTTGGTATGGCTGCCCTTGGTGACCTATAGGGCTGGGCATGAGTCCAGCAGGTTTGGATAGCAATAACTTGAATTGTAGAGGTTTAATTGGTGCAAGGCCAATTGGACATGAAACTAAACACATAATGGCACAACTTTGGTGAAGAAACCATATCCAGAAAACCAAACCAAGTTGACCAAAAGCTTGCCCTAATCTGGGTGGCCTGCATTCTGCCTAGGCAAAATGAGCAAATAAATAGTGTTTAGTCATTTGGCCATAACTCTGTGTAGAAAAGTCCAATTAACCTAAAATTTTACCAGCAACAAGCTGAGATATAGATCTACAATTTTCATGAAGAAACCTAACCCAAATTTGTTAGTAGTATGCCCTAAAGCATATCATTTAGTATGTATCTTGTATAAATTTTATTAATAAAAGGCAATTCCACTTTTTCGTTTACATAATATATTTATGTGTAATAGAAAAGGTCCATTGATATTTTGTTAGAAATATTATTCTTAAGTTGTTAAGAATATGAGTGATAATATTTCTAGCACAAAGTATCATAAATAGGTTCACAATCGAGGATACTTCACAATAAGGACATGACTTATTCAGAAAGATTGTATTCATGTTTGTTCCCAATTTATTTATATGAGATATAAATAAGATGGAATGGTGAGTCTCATACTATATAAAAAACATGATAGGCACTTATAAATGATAAGTAGGCCGAACCAGTGACACTTATGACAAGCACATGGAGTTTACTCTTGTTAATGTATTATCATAAATTATATCAGTGCATATAATCTTTAGACCTGAGATAGCACAGTTATCTTGTATATAGGTAGTTTGAGTTTGATACTGCTTTCATACTTGTACTGTGTATGGGTATATGGGCATGTGTTGGCTCCTACTAGTCATATATGGAGGTAGGTGTTGATCAAGATGGAATCTGTTCCTCTAAGTAAATAGAGATAAAATCCTATGTTCATTTAATTATTCTTGATGTTTCAAGTTCCTGGCTAGGACAGATAGATTTATTCAGAAAAGAGTTTCTGATGAGAAAATCTTTTTAATCAAGAATTGGAATTAAAAGAGAACATAATATTCATGGCAAATGGGGTTTGACATAAACCATGACTCCAGCTTGAGTTGGGATTTTGTAACAGAGAGATTCTAATGCATGGTAACATATGATTATAGGTTCATTTAAGGTAAACCTTATTACTAATTGGGTGTTCATGGCACGCTATGCTAGGTATTAACCATGGTCTATGAGGTGCATAAAATGATTTAGAGAAATCATTTATGGCAAGAAAGAGTTCTGATGATATTAAGAGTTGATATCATGTCTCATTGCCAGTTAGTGATGAGCCTAGTAAGTCACACACATACACAAGTTATCACCTATATAAATATGATTTAATTAATTAATTAAAGAGTTTAATTGATTAATTAAATAGGTTTGGTTTGCAATTAGATTGCAAAGTCCATAGCATAACTTGGAACCAAATCTAGATTATTGGATGTATAGTATAAGTTAAATTTATATTTAAAGTGTTTAAATATGAATTTAATTAATGAGAAATTAATTAATAGAGATTAATTAATTAATTTATATTTGATATAAATTAATTAGAAGAAGAAAAATAATTATTTTGGGTTGAGAACTCAAAATTAAGACACAGGGGCATTTTGGTCATTTCACAGTATGACACGTGGCACCATGAGATGGTGACAGATGAGATTACACATAAGCTTGCCAAATTTTTTTTTTAATCATGTAAGATGATTAAAATCAAGATTAAATATAGGTTTGACACTTAGCATAATGTGATTGGGTCACTTAAACCTAGAGCTCATCAAAGGGAGACAAGTGGCAAGGATTTAATGTGTTAACCTAGCTATATAAGTGTTGTTATGAAAAGAAAAATACAACCAGCAGCCACTCCTCCTTTGTCACGCCATTTTGAGGCTCTCCATCTATTCTTCTTCATCTCTCATCAATTCAAAGAGATTAGCCATCAATCTCTTGAATTAAGAACACTAGAAATTGTTTCTAGTATCCTGTTTACATCTCTAATCTCTTAAAAGGCAGAACTTGAATTTCTAATTAATAGAAAAGCTTTAGAAGTTGTTCAAGGGCTGCCATAGGTGTTCTTGGTGTGGACAAGCTAGAGGAACAACATCTGGTGTCCTGAAGACGAATCTCAAAGGCACAGACACGCTGCAGTGCATCAAGAGGTTAGTGTAATCATTCTTGATTTAATCTAGGGTTCTAAAATTAATCTGATTAATTTAAAAATCTTAAATGGAAAATACAGGTCCAAAAACATATTAAAAGAGTTTTAATATGTTGTTTATCATTGAAATCAAATAGATAAAAATAAATCTTGCATGATGCATGTGACCCTAGGTGAAAATTTTTGAATTCAATGGTATAAACTTGTGTTTTTCGCGCTTCCGTTCCTTCAATTGGTGCTAGAGCCACTATATTTGCCATTTAGATTGTTGATTATATGATTTAATTGTGTGTTATAATCATGAGATGATTTATCCATTGCTGGTTGCAATGGAGGTTTGGCAGCATGCTTGAAAAACACCATCAATGGTGTGCACGGTTTAGCTTCCATGGGTGGTTCAAGGTTTGGCTTTTAATTCAACAATTGTTGTATGATCTAAGGCCTATTCTTTGACTAATTAAAGTGTTTAATTAGTAGTTTTAATCACACAATTAAATTATGATTCAAATCAGAATTTTAAAAATTGTTTGAATGTGATTCAAATCTGAATTTTAAAAGTTGTTTGAATGTGATTCAAATCTGAATTTTTAAAGTTATTTGAATCATATTTAAATCTGATTTTTTAAAGTTGATTGAATAATATTCAGATCTGATTTAAAAAAAAAATGTTTGAATGTGATTCAAATTTGAATTTTTAAGGTTGTTTGAATGTGATTCAAATTTGAATTTTTAAACTTGTTCCAATGAGATTCAAATATGAATTTTTAAATTTATTTGAATCATATTCAAATCTGGATTTTTAAGTTGAATATGAGATATTCAATTTAATTTAAGTATGTATATTTTATTTAATTGTTAAATAGTGATATGCATGAGAGATGATCATGGACTATAAAAGACCAATATGATTGGATTTATTTCTTTTATGTTTTTTTGCGATTGTAAATTAATTAATTAATTTACTCCTTCAGCAACTCTTGTAAAATAAATGAATGAAATGCACCTAGGAATGCCCTGATTCAATTCTTGGTGGCTCAGAATTGAATCCCTTAGAAAGTCCATGATCATACCATATTTATTTATTATCCATGAATGCATGAGATGTATGTGAATGTATACAGTATATGATATATGCATGCTAAATGGATAATGTGCAAAGTGAGACCTTAATAGTAATTAGGATGACCATAAAATCTTCCAAACAAATGATTAAGTTGGATATGCTATAATTAAAGTAATTATAACATGGTCCCTCTATTGGGGCAATTATTTTAAGAAATTTTAAATAGTTGCGTAAGATGCAATTAATTTAAGAGATTTTCTTAAGAATAACTGTTAAGCATGAGATGTTGTAAATATGTAAATGGTTTGGTGGCCAATATTGGATATACCTGAGATTTTGAGCATTAGGGGCTAGGTAAAGGATTGAACCTCACATGAGATGTGATGGGCAAGGAGTTGCTCACTTATAGTTTATTGTAATTCCAATAATGGATGTACCTGAGGATGATCAATAGAATTATAAGAATTCAATCACCCACTAGAAATCCATCCAACTAGGATTTCCGTTTTCTACTTTGGAAGTGTAGGATTCGCTAAGTTAGTGGGAGGACCAATTTGATTAAAAGACCATAATCATTTTGGTTAATTACATGATACATTTACTAATTAATCTAGCTATTTTCTACAGTTAATTTTCTGATAAAAATGAGCACAGAACAACCACCACCATCCAATATCCTTGCAAGCATACTTGATTGCAATAGGTTGACAGGACTTAATCTGTCTGATTGGCTAAGAAATTTGAAACTTGTCCTGAACCTTGAACATATAGGATATGTTCTAGATTCAAATGTTCCTGGTCCCTTACCTCTAGAGGCCACACAAGAGGAACATGAAACTTTGGACAAGTAGAAGGAGCATGATATGAGAGCTAAGTGTTACATGCTTGCTTCCATGAGTAATGAGTTACAGAAGCAGCATGAGAACATGTTGAGTGTGAGTGAGATCCTCCTTCACCTACAAGAGTTATATGGTGAGCACAGCAGGAATGCTAGGTATGAGATATCTAGACAGCTATTCCGTATGAGGATGTCTGAGGGACAGAATTTTGGGGATCATGTCCATAAGATGATTCGGCTGATTGAGCAGTTGGAACATCTTGACTTCAACATGGATTTCCAACTACAGATGGATTTGATCCTTTAGTCCCTTCCTGAGTCTTTTGGGAATTTTGTGACAAATTTTCATATGACTCAATAGGAATGCACCTTAGCTGGTTTACTCAACATGCTGGTTATTGCCCAAAAGAATATGCCGGGCAATAAAGGAAAAGAGGTAGCTTTGATTGCATCTTCTTCTGCTGGAAAGTCCAATAAGAAGAAGGGCAATAAGAAAAAGAAACCTCAGATTCCTAGTCCTTCTAAGAAAATAGCTAAACAAAAAAGGAAGACTAAAGCTGATGGAGGCAAAGGAAAGTGTTTCCACTGCCAAAAGGATGGGCACTGGAAAAGGAACTGCCCACAGTATCTTGCTTCTCTGAAGGACAAGAAGGATACACCTTCGGAAGTTATGTCCATATCTTGTTATTAAATTCTGATGATACTCATAGTTCATCTACAGCTTGGGTTTTAGATACTAGTGCCAGTTCTCACATTTCTAATGATATGCAGGAACTAGCAAATAGTAGCAGCTTGCGTTCTCAAGATGTTAGAGTCTGGATTGGCAATAGCTCAATTATAGAAGCTTTAGCCATAGGATCTAAATCTTTTAACATATTTGGACATGTTTTGTGTTTGGATAATATTTTATATGTACCTGATGCTTTAAAGAACATCATTTCTATATCTAGTTTGACTAGAAATGGCTATGAATTTCAGTTCACAGATGATGTTTGCAATATTTATTTTGGAAATAAATATGTTGGTTCAGGTTATATGAATGATGGTCTTTATTATTTGGATAATAATGATAAACAAAAAATGAATGCAAGTGATCTAAAAGAATGCAATGCCATGGTGAAAACCAACTCAAGTTCAAAATATATTTGGCACTTAAGGTTATGTCATGTTGCAAAAGATAGGAGTGCAAAACTGAAGAAAATGGGGATTCTATCCTCATTGGGCTCTGAGCCTACTCAAACTTGTGAATCTTGCCTTCAGGGTAAAATGACTAGATCACCCTTTGTTAGACAAGGGCTAAGAGCTGAAAATATTTTGGAGCTAATACATAGTGATGTATGTGGTCCATTTAAAGAAATGGCTAGAGGGGGCTTTCATTATTTTATTACCTCTACTGATGATAAATCAAGGTTTGGATATTTGTATTTGATGAAATACAAACATGAATCCTTTGAAAAGTTTAAAGAATTAAAATCTGAAGTAGAAAATCAAACGGGAAAGAGTATTAAAGCTAATCGATCTGATCGTGGTGGTGAATATTTGAGTACTAAATTTAATGAATACTTGAGAGAGCACGGCATTGTTTCCCAGCTAACTCCTCCAGGAGTGCCACAGCTGAATGGTGTATCTGAAAGGAGAAATCGTACCCTATTGGATATGGTACGTAGTATGATGAGCTATACTGATATGCTGATCTCCTTTTGGGGATTTGCATTAGAATCAGCTTTATATATTTTGAATAGGATTCCATCACAATCAGTTTCTTCCACACCTTATGAGATATGGTATGGAAGAAAACCAAGTTTTAAGCATGTTAAGATTTGGGGTTGTCCAGCTTATATCAAAAAGCTGAACACTGATAAATTGGAGACCAAATCAGAAAAGGGTCGATTTGTTGGATATCCAAAAGATAGTTTTGGATATTATTTTTATTTGCCTACTTCACAAAAGGTTGTGATAAGTAGAGATGCCACATTTCTTGAACAACAGTTTGTTCAAGAAGGAGGCAAAGGAAGGTGAATAGAGTTAGAATTGGAGAATTCTGACCAGCCAACAGATCGATGGATATAGATCCATCTAGTCAACCTATACCCATTGATGAAACATCTACAGCTGTTCCTCATAGAACAACCAGGGTATCTCACCCACCAGTGAGATATGATTTCCTTCATGAAGAAGAATAAGAGTTGTCTATTCATGAAGAAGTAGATCATGGAGATGATCCACTTACCTATGAAGAAGCTATATCAGATATAGACTCTTCAAAATGGATTGATGCTATGAAATCCGAAATTGATTCCATGTATAAGAATCAAGTTTGGGATCTTGTTGACCCACCTGAAGGTATTGAACCTATAGGGAACAAATGGGTTTTCAAGAAGAAAATTGGTTCTGATGGAAAGGTAGAGACCTATAAGGCAAGGCTAGTAGCGAAAGGGTTTCGCCAAAGGCAAAGAATCGACTATGAGGAGACTTTCTCGCCTGTTGCCATGCTTAAATCAATTAGGATTTTATTAGCAATAGCTGCATACTACGATTATGAGATTTGGCAGATGAATGTCAAAACAGCTTTTCTCAATGGATACATTAAAGAAAACATTTTCATGGAACAACCTAGCATTTTGAATCCCAAGATGGTTCCAAGGTATGCAAGCTAAAGCGATCCATTTATGGGTTGAAACAAGCTTCGAGGAATTGGAACATCTGTTTTGATGAAGCCATTAAATCCTTTGGTTTTATAAAAAATGAGGATGAGCCATGTGTATATAAGAAGGTTAGTGACAGTGCTATCACTTTCCTTGTCTTATATGTGGATGACATACTGTTGATGGGTAATGACACAGGTATGTTGACAACTGTAAAGGTATGGCTGTCAAATACATTCTCCATGAAAGACTTAGGGGAGGCAACCTATATTCTTGGGATTCACATCTATAGAGATAGAGCGAAAAGAATAATTGGTTTATCCCAAAGTCTATACTTGGAAAAGGTGTTAAAGAGGTTTAACATGCTTGATTCTAAGAGAGGATTATTACCAGTGAGACATGGTATCCACCTTTCTAAAGAGATGTCTCCAAAGACACCTGAAGAAAGAGATAAGATGGCCAAGATTCCATATGCTTCGGCTATTGGAAGTTTAATGTATGCAATATTGTGTACTAGGCTGGATATCGCATATGCTGTTATTTTGACTAGCAGGTATCAATCCAATCTAGGTTTGGAACACTGGATAGCTATCAAGAATATCCTTAAGTACTTGAGAAGAACTAAGGATTTATTCATGATATATGGAGGTGGAGACTTGCAATTGGATAGTTATACTGATTCTGATTTCCAATCAGATATCGATGGTAGAAAGTTTGCCTCTGGATATGTGTTCATTTGTAATGGAGGTGCAGTCAGTTGGAAGAGTTCCAAACAGAGCACGACTACAGATTCCACTACAGGTCGAGTATATTCTTTGCATCGAATCTTTGCAAAGGAAGCTATTTGGATAAAGAAGTTCGTGACAGAACTTACAGTAGTTTCTTCTATTGAGTCAGCAGTTCCACTACACTGTGATAACAATGGAGCAGTCATATAGGCTAAGGAACTAAGGTCTCACCAAAAATCCAAACACATAGAAAGGCGCTACCACATTATCAGAGAAATAGTTGGGCGAGGTGATATAGCCATGCAGAAAATAGCATCAGCTGAAAATCTAACTGATCCATTCACTAAGCCTATGTCACAGACTCAGCTAGACCGATATCTTGAGAAGATAGGTCTAAGATATTGTAATGAATGGCTCTAGTGCTAGTGGGAGATTGTTAGTAGTATGCCCTAGAGCATATCATTTAGTATGTATCTTATACATATTTTATTAATAAAAGGCATTTCCACTTTTCCATTTACATAACATATTTATATGTAATAGAAAAGGTCTATTGATATTTTGTTAGAAATATTATTCTTAAGTTGTTAAGAATATGAGTGACAATATTTCTAGCACAAAGTATCATAAATAGGTTTACAATCGAGGATATTTCATAATAAGGACATGACTTATCTAGAAAGATTGTATTCATATTTGTTCCCAAGTTATTTATATGAGATATAAATAAGATGGAATGGTGAGTCTCATGCCATATAACAAACATGATAGGCACTTATATATGATAAATAGGCCGAACCAGTGACACTTATGACAAGCACATGGAGTTTACTCTTATCAATGTATTATCATAAATCATATTAGTGCATATAATCTTTAGACCTGAGATAGCACAGTTATCTTGTATATAGGTAGTTTGAGTTTGATACTGCTTTCATACTTGTACTGTGTATGGGTATATGGGCATGTGTTGGCTCCTACTAGTTATTTATGGAGGTAGGTGTTGATCAAGATGGAATCTGTTCCTCTAAGTAAATAGAGATAAAATCCTATGTTCATTTAATTATTTTTGATGTTTTAAGTTCCTGGCCAGGACAGATAGATTTATTCAGAAAAGAGTTTCTAATGAGAAAATCTTTTTAATCAAGAACTAGAATTAAAAGAGAACATAATATTCATAGCAAATAGGGTTTGACATAAACCATGACTCCAACTTGAGTTGGGATTTTGTAACAGAGAGATTCTAGTGCATGGTAACATATGATTATAGGTTCATTTAAGGTAAACCTTATTACTGATTGGGTGTCCATGGCATGCTATGCTAGGTGTTAACCATGGTCTACGAGGTGCATAAAATGATTTAGAGAAATCATTTATGGTAAGAAAGAGTTCTGTTGATATTAAGAGTTGATATCATGTCTCATTGCCGATTAGTGATGAGCCTAGTAAGTCACACATATACATAAGTTATCACCTATTTAAATATGATTTAATTAATTAATTAAAAAGTTTAATTGATTAATTAAATAAGTTTGGTTTGCAATTAGATTGCAAAGTCCCTAGCATGACTTGAAACCAAATCTAGATTATTGGATTTATAGTATAAGTTAAATTTATATTTAAAGTGTTTAAATATGAATTTAATTAATGAGAAATTAATTAATAGAGATTAATTAATTAATTTATATTTGATATAAATTAATTAGAAGAAGAAAAATAATTATTTTGGGTTGAGAACTCAAAATTAAGACACAGGGGCATTTTGGTCATTTCACAGTATGACACGTGGTACCATGAGATGGTGACACATGGGATTACATATAAGCTTGCCAAATGTTTTTTTTAATCATGTAAGATGATTAAAATCAAGATTAACTATAGGTTTGACACTTGGCATAATGTGATTGGGTCACTTAAACCTAGAGCTAATCAAAGGGTGACATGTGGCAAGGGTTTAATGTGTTAACCTAGCTATATAAGTGTTGTTATGAAAAGAAAAATACAACCAGCAGCCACTCCTCCTTTGTCACGCCATTTTGAGGCTCTCCATCTATTCTTCTTCATCTCTCATCAATTCAAAGAGATTAGCCATCAATCTCTTGAATTAAGAACACTAGAAATTGTTTCTAGTGTCCTGTTTACATCTCTAATCTCTTAAAAGGCAGAACTTGAATTTCTAATTAATAGAAAAGCTTTAGAAGCTGTTTAAGGGCTGCCATAGGTGTTCTTGGTGTGGACAAGCTTGAGGGACAACATCTGGTGTCCTGAAGACGAATCTCAAAGGCACAGACACGCTCCAGTGCATCAAGAGGTTAGTGTAATCGTTCTTGATTTAATCTAGGGTTCTAAAATTAATCTGATTAATTTAAAAATCTTAAATGGAAAATACAGGTCCAAAAACATATTAAAAGAGTTTTAATATGTTGTTTATTATTGAAATCAAATAGATTAAAATAAATCTTGCATGATACATGTGACCCTAGGTGAAAATTTTTGAATTCAATAGTATAAACTTGTGTTTTTCACGCTTCCGTTCCTTCAAAATTATGACCAGAACATATTCAAAAAGTGAGTTGCAATCACTGTTCCAAGTACTGTAGATTTGGTCAGTCCAGAAATTCTGTAAAAATTACAATCCGGCCAGTTGTGGTTTTTGGACCATAACTTGAGCTACAAAACTCCAAATGGAGTGATTCAAAAAAGGAAATATAACTAGACAAAATAAGGAACAACTTTCATGTTGATCATTTTACCAAATTCCCACTGTAAAAATAACTAATAGAACAGTAAACATAAAGCTTGAAATCTGAAAATTTTGAACAATTAACATTAAGCATAGAAATGATATTGGCAACCAATACCAACAATTTTAGAATGCAAAATGTGGTATGTTGGGAGTATTAGAACCAATGTACCTATTGTCTATGCAAAAGTCAACATTTTAGTTGACTAATGAAATGAATAGTAACACCTAAACTTAAATTTCAAGAATTATAAAGTTTAAAAGTGTAACATGCCCTAGTACAGCTAGCAAGACTGGTTTGGATAGGTTGGCATGCCAATAGGGTTCAGTTAGCAGTACTGCACATGGCATTATGCCATTCTATGATTTTATGGCTTTTAGCCATTCTGACATTACGTTGATACTTGGCCTTGTGCCTAATATTTATTACTGACTCATTAGGCATTACATTTGCCTGGAGATACATATGTGACCGATGGTGTGACGGCCCGAGGTACTTGATGCCCAGTGCCAGTTTACCCATTATCCAGTCCAGTCATCTAGTATAGGTTACTTGGCCAATTAAAAATGGAAGTGGATAAATTTAATGAAATTATGAATATAACAAATACAAAATAAATAAGATTACCAATAATGATCGAAAAATTGTTTGCACAAGACATCAGAACATGCACTGCATATTTATTTTCTATTATTTCTTTTTATTTTATTATTGGCACCACTAAGCATTATTGCTTAGCGCGTTGCTTTTTGCCACACGTAGGTTCTGGAGAGACCGATCGAGAGCCCAGTAGACCACAAACTGGGTGAGACCATCTGCAGCTCTGCATAGTGTCCGTGTCACCTCACCGTCTTCAGTGCATTGGTAGGACACTAGGTTTCATTTTGGTATTATGTAATCAAACTTTTATTTTCTCATGTATAATAAGAATTATGTAATGTATTTTGATATTAATGTAAATAGTGGAAATTGTGTTTATGAATAGAACATTGAGTATTTATTTATGACTTGTATATGAATATTATGTGAAATGAATGAATGAAAAATGGAAATATTGTTGAAAAATATTGAGACCATGTTGATGGTTATTGGAGTTTGAGAATGATTGGAAGTGATTATTGGAAGTGTTTTTCACAGGTTCCGAAGAACTGTTTTCTCCATTTTTAGCCGGCACTCTGCTGAATTTTTTATAAAATTTGCCGAACCTCAAATAAATTATAATTTCAATAAAACACTTAAATGAAATATATTGTACTTCATAACTATGATAAAAATAAATTAAGGAAGAATAAAAAATGATTGAGATAAAATAGACTGTTCTAGTACACTATGTGACATATCTTACTCGGCTATATTGTAGACGGGTAAAGAGTGTCACATTTAGTGGTATCAGAGCACGGTTTAGGTATTTCTGGGCCTAGATTGAGTCCATACCATGCATTGCATTTGTAAGAGTCAAGGTGACACTAATACAGATCTGTTTGTCTTTGTTATTTTGATTAGGATATGGACCCTACATCTTAGAGGGCAGTTGAGGAGGAAGTGGAGAGTCATGCTCCACCTGCAGCAGCTGAGACTGGGGGTAGGGGAGAACCTGCTCCGCCAGCTCAAGTAGAGCCTGCTCAGCCTCCACAGGCCATGTTTCAGCAAATGGCCGAATTCTTCTGACAAATGGCTGGGGTAATGCCACCACCACCACCACTTCCACAACAAAAATCACACCTGGAAAGACTGAGAAAATTTGGAGTAGTGGACTTCTTTGGCAAGAGAGAAGATGATTCTGTTGCAGTCAAAAACTGGTTGAATAGAACAGGCAGAGTTTTAAAGTAACTCCACTGCACTCCAGAACAAAATCTAGAAGCTGTTATATCTCTGTTGCAAGATGATGCATATGAATGGTGGGATACGGTGTCCAGTGAAGTACAGCTAAAAGTAATAACTTGGGACTTCTTCCTCTCAGAATTCAAGAAGAAATATGTGGGTAGCGTATACCTAGAAGAGAGAAGAAGAGAGTTTATTAACCTGAGGCAGAGACAGCTGACAGTGGTAGAGTATGAAAAGGAATTTGTCAGACTGAGCAGCTACGGAAGGGAGATAGTCCCTAATAAAGCTGAAACATGTAAGAGATTTGAAGAGGGATTAAATGATAATATAAAGATCATGATCACTGCTTTGGGAATCACAGACTTCACCAAGTTAGTGGAAGCTGCAATAAAAGTTAAAAAAGTAAGAATAATGAGCAGATCAGAAGAGAGAGACAGCAGAAGAGGGGCCCAAGTTAGTCTAGCTCATCTCCTGCACCAGGAAAGAAGTTCAAAGGTCCACACACGAGTTGAGTCAACCACAAGGTCGAGTCGGTCCAGGGACCCAGGCCATAGTTCACCCCTAGGAGAGGTCAGTCCACACCATCAGTGGGCAGCTCTCCAGGGACGGGGTTCAGGGGACCAGCCCCAGCATCTTCTGCATGTCCGCATTGCCTGAAATGGTATAAGGGGGAGTGTTGGAGAGTGACTAGTGCCCGCTTAAGGTGTGGGTCAACAGAGCATCAGTTGAGGACTTGTCCACACAGAACTGCTACAGCTGCTCCAACACAAGCAGATAGACCTGCTCCTGCACCACAAAGGGGTAGGAAATCTGGCAAATCTGAGGTAGTGGGACCATCACAGAGGCCTGCATCTGAGCCAGCAGAGAGGCCTGAGGGCAAACCACCTGCCAGAGCTTATGCCATGTGTAACATCCTCATTTTAGCTAGTTCGTGTAGTATACTGTTCCGGTGACCAGTGTCAGTCCGGACAGCTAGAACGTTCGGAAAAATATTTAAACTAAAGTAAGGAACCAAAAATTAACTCAAATATTAATAAGAAAAAAATTTAGGAAAATTTATAAAATAATTCTTGGGACTCTAGAGAAGGGTCATTGAGGTTCTTATGGCATTAGAATGCCAAGAAAATACTTTGAAAAATTTTTCAATCGGTACAGACAATTTTGAGAAAAATTTTTCAATCGGTATAGACAATTTTAACCCGTTAAGCCAAATGGAGGGCATTTTGGTCATTTCGTCTTCAGAGATGATTTTATGGGCCAACTTGTTCAGTTAAATAAATAATTTATATAGCATAAAATATGATTAAATGTTGTTAAAAATTTAATTGAAATTAATTAGACAAGAAAATGAAAGAAAAATGGATTTATGACATTGTCGCAAGGGGTTTTGCGGTCGCCTGGACGAACACTCACCGAAGTGGGAAAAGTGAGGAGTCGCCACTTTAATTTTGAGGGAAATTAAGGAAAACCATTTGTGAAAGTAAGTTAAAATAAAACCACTTCAAAAACAGAGATTCTAGATTCGGGGTTCGTAAACGGGTGGGGAAGGTGTTAGGTACCCCACCTCGTCCCTCAACGAGGGTAAGCAGATTTAACTTCACGTTCTTCATAGTTAGGAGGGTTTGAATGGAAATGTTAATCCTTTTGATGGAAAGGAATGTTTAATTTTTCACTAATCCGGATCACCCAGATACATAAGTAAATGAGACAACCTTAGTGAGTTGCTGTTGCGTGTTAATTTTATTTCAGGGGGGATCATCTTACGTATTTGTTAAAATTTAATTTGGGAATCGGATAAGAATTCTCTACCGATCTCCTTTAAATATTTATTAAAATTTTTAAGCTTGAGAATCGAATAAGAACTCTCCTCCGATCTCTATTTAAATATTTGATAAAATTTTTAAGCTTGAGAATCGATAAGAACTCTCATTTGATCTCTTTTTTAAATATTTATTAAAATTTTAAGCTTGAGAATCGGATAAGAACTCTCCTCCGATCCCCTTTTAAATGTTTATTAAAATTTTTAAGTGAGAACCGGATAAGAACTCTCTTCCGATCTCTATTTAAATATTTGATAAAATTTTTAAGCTTGAGAATCGGATAAGAACTCTCCTCCGATCTCTTTTTTAAATATCTATTAAAATTTTAAGCTTGAGAATCGGATAAGAACTCTCATCCGATCCCCTTTTAAATGTTTATTAAAATTTTTAAGTGAGAACCGGATAAGAACTCTCCTTTGATCTCTTTTTAAATATTTGTTAAAATTTTTAAGTGAGAACCGGATAAGAACTCTCCTCCGATCTCTTTTATTTTAATAGGGATCGGATAAGGACTTTTCCGATCTCTCAAAACTTGATTACAGCTACCCGTCATGAACTCCTAGGACTAAGGGTTTTGGCATTTAAAGATGCAGGGGGGGGGGGGGCTCGGAATAAGGCTTCTTTTAACTCATTGGTATCTTACAACTAGTCAGGAGACACCAAACCGAATTTTCCGACCTTCCTATGTAGTCGCCTTACCAGTACCTTTTGATATCTGATCTATCCTATTTATCTATCTTAAAGTTCGGTTTTACTCTGTCTTGTGTCGTCTTACTCAATTGTCTTTTGCATTATTCTAGTGAATCGGCCTTACTATTTTCCTAACTCATTGTTTAGACCTTTTATTATTTTAAAGAGACCCTTAAGACACGGTTACCTACATTTTATCCGACCCCTTATACATTATTCGAGACTAGAAGACTTGCATTCAGAAATAACAAAGATTAACAAAAAGAATGGACTGATCAACAAAGAAGTAAACCCGAGATTAACCTTTTGATATTCTTTAGTGCAAATATAAACTTAAAAAAAGAAAAAAAAACATGTACATAAAAGAACAAAGGAAATGCGTAAAATGAAAATGAGCACTTAATAAAATGGCAATACGAGCACTCACCTGTATGAAGCCAAATCTACTAAACTAAGTATGGAATCACAAATCTTAATAGAACTGCAGGTTGGTAACCGGAAGGTTAAGGTTCGCCTTGGAACGAAGGATGCTTCGCTAAAATTCAATCAGGTCGAAACAATACCCGAGTTTAAATGAGGTTGAGCCTGGACAATGGGAGTGGAACTAAAGAAAACAAAGAGCTGGAAATGAGAGCACCACAGGATAATGAATGAACTGAAAATAGAGAGTTTCAGTATTCAAGAATCCCTTTTGCAAGAAAACACTTTAGAAAACTGGTTTCAAAAGTTTTTCTTATGAACACTAAAAAAACAGAGTAACGAACTGAATTAAGTTTCAGAGTTCTTCCCCTATAGTCACTGCCCTCTCTTTTTTCGTCCTCCTGAATAGTTTTTCATGTAGGTATTTATAGGAACCGTGTGCTCCCCATGAAGGGTCAGGATCTGTTTTGGGGGAGATGGAGGGTTAAGATTTTGAAGGACATGATCTAAGGGCTCGGGAATTAAAGAGAATCAGAACGGACGACTGGGATCCCTTCCGGAGTATTTGTCCTTTTCTCTCTTCTAATCTGACGGCCCAAAATTTCTTGTCAAGAGCGATCTAAGGGCTAGGAGTGAAAGGCGCTGATCTTGTCATTTTCTTCTTCGATCCGAGGGCTCCGAGCTCGTCCTTACAAGTAAGATCAACGGTGGAGATTAGGATGTACAGCGCTGTCTTGACGTACTCTGGCACATGTCAGTAATGCGGGCGATTCTAGGGTGTGCGGTTGAGATTTCACCTGCAATGTTTTAACTACCTCGACTCTGATTATGACGATAATCGGCAGGAACTGTCTTATTCTCTTTGTCTTCCGATCTCCCCTCCTTTCTGGTCTTTTCAACGTGATCCTTTTTCGATCTCTCATACCGGGTTCCTCTCTTCCGATCTCTCCTGACACACTCTCTTCCGATCTTTCATGCCGGTCTCCATTCTACCGATCTTTACCACACCAATCTTCCTTTTTATCGGGTTCGGTCCAGTCAAAGCATTTATTTTCCTCAATTCTCGAGGCGTCCGCTTCATTTTCTACTTGCAATAGATGCTCAAATTTTCTTATATATATACCTTCAACTGGGAAGCCCTACCTCACTTGACTTTCTCCCCTATTCTCCTCATTTTCCTTGTTCTAGCTGCTCCGGCAACAATCCCGGACAAAATGACCGCTTTTAATCTTTTTCCGGTTGTCCTCTTTGTTCCTTGCCTGAAAATTTACGATCCCGGTGATCGAAAAATCATGATGACCATATCTGATGACAGTGAGAGAACTAGACTAATCAATCGATCTGGATCGAGGACCTCGATCGTGCCGATCTCGAATCGTTCGCCCGATATAATCGGCGAACTGGTTTCAGGCGAGAAGACTGCTAATATCCCCCTTAACACCGGTGACTGCTCCTTGGCGTTTATCTGGCTCCTCTCCACACTGGGTGTTCCGACAGCTGCTCGGTTTCGAGCGGTAACTTTGATGACGACCTCTCTCATTCTCATGAGAGTCATAGTCCCCCCAGCCGGTCTCCTGGTCAAACACATCTTTTGACTCAGCCAAGAGACTAGGCTTTGACGTAGGCCTTTTAGATAGGATGTTCCACCGATCTCTAAAGATCGCCCTTATGATGTAATCAGATCTTTAATGTAATATGATCTTTAGAGATCGCGCAAATGATGTAATTAGACCTTTAATGTAATCCGATCTCCAGAGATCGCCCGAATGATGTAATCAGATCTTTTCGAAAATAAAATTTATTTTGACAACTGTCATTTTATTATTATTGCATTGATTATTTTCCGATCTCTGAAGTATTTATCCGATCTGACTCTTAATTTGAATGACACTTATCCGATCCGTAATTCAAAACACCTTAATCTGTCGCTCAATAGTTAACCGATCTCTTTATGGAATCTCCGGAATATTCATGAGACGTGTCAGAACAGCTGGCGAGTCCCGCTATCCGATACACTACCTGGAACATTGTGAGCATTAAATGCTCGGACGAGTATAAATGGGGGTGGGGTTAGCCAGTTGCTCCTTTATGTCATTTTCAGTCTCTCGCGAACAACTTCTAAATTCTCTCGTTTTCTCAAGTTCCTCCAACACCGATCAAGCTCCGGTAAGGGTTTTGATCTTTCTTTTAGTTTAAATTCTCTATTTCCTTTCAAAATGAGCAGTGCTGAGGGTCAGAGAGCAGTAAGCTCCCCTTCCATTCAGTTCTCGTGGTCGTCCGATGAGGTAGAGGTGGTCGGACCAAGCGCGCGGGTTGAACTTCCTAGGGTCTCCATTCCATCTCGGGGACAACCAGCACCATCAAGGCATGTGCCTTCTTCGGGGAGGGAAAATCTTCCTATGGATGAGCTGCCATCAATCTTGCAAGAAACCGACCTGCAGTCGTTCAGCCAGAAGTATAACATCCGGCCTGATTCGTACGAACTCATCCGGTGTCATGGCGACCATCGAGCAGATCACTTCTTTGAGAGGAACGATATGATCATGGTGTATGAAGAACAGTTAAAAGTCGGGCTGCGGTTCCCTCTTGACGACTTCTTTAAAGAAGTTTTAAAATATCACCAAGTGTGCATCGCCCAAGTTCATTCGAACTCGTGGCGGATCTTAGTAGGCCTATGCCGAGCTAAGGGGCTCCGACCTACAGCTAAGGTGTTCGCTGAACTGCACAGGTTAACTCGTCGAAAGGATGATGAGTATTGGTTCTTCTAGGCGAAACCCCATTGTGGGCTTTTTAGCGACCTACCTTCCTCCTTGAAGAATTGGAAGAACCGCTTCTTCATCTTGAGGAGCAAAATTCCGGACGGTTTTGAGGGCCTCCCTCGGAGCTGGCTGCATCAGGGTCCCTTGCTTACGAAGCACATCGCCCTAAACAGGGAAGAGGGTGCAATGGTGATGGAGTTGAAGGAACAGGCGTCCAGGGAGAAGTTCTCTTATTTGGATGCAGTGACGGCCGAGCTACACCATTGGACTATGCAGCTAGTCACCGGTCAAGATCGCGGGCTTCAGCTCTTTGATCTCGGCATCGGTATTTTCCATATCTCAGATCTTTGGACCTTAGCGATCTCACTGACCTCTTCTTTGTGCAGGTATGGCAAGCGGCGAAGCCTCCAAGGAGAGCCGAAAGTGAAAGAGGGAGATCTCCCGGAAGGTACGGGAGATGAAGCGTTCCGAGCTGCTTCAAATGCCTAGTCATGAGCCCGGGGAAATACAGGAAGGCTCGTCTCAACCTTCTGAGCCTCCGGTCATAGAAATGGTCTGATCTCCTCCTCGCCAAGAAGAGCCGCCTCCACCTCCTCCAGTCGCTCCGAGTGCGAAAGGGGGTCCTTCCCAGCCTGCCCCAAGGACTCTCTCCCGCGGTGCCCAAGTGCTGATCCACTCATTAGAGAAGAACCGCACGGTTTGAGAGAACCCTAGTTTCGCTAAGGTCTTAGTGTCCTCCATCTGCCTTCGAGAAGATCGGGATAGGCTGTCTCCGGATAACCTTGATGACATCTTGACCAGATCTATGAGCCTGAACGTGGAGTGTTTGGTGAACTAGCACATGGTCCGGGAGAAGGCTCATCGTCTGGGTAAGGAAGTCGAGAAGATGGGTCATGAGGTGTCTTCTCTCCGATCCCAACTTTCGTCCGCTTAGGACTACATATCTCAAATTGAGGGACGAATGAAGTTCTATGAGGACAAGTTGGCCGAGCAAGCTCATGTTTTGGCCGAGCGAGATTGTGTTCTCGAGGGAGTTCAGGCGCTCCGAGCTGATGAAGCTGCTCAACTCGCTCATCTTGCTGAGGAGCTCAAGGTGAAAGAAGAAGAAATGGTGACCGGAGTGGCCGGCGCTTATGTTAATGCTCACAGAGATCTCCTGACTGAGCTCAAGAAGCGTTATCCCGAGGAGGATTTCTCCTGGATGGCTAACCTGGCTCCCGAGGACGAAGGTGAGGATAGCGAAGAGGAGGCTGAAGGTGAGAGAGAAAATGAACAACATGTAGTTCAGGCTGGGGGCGATCCCCCAGCCGAATGACTTGTATAAATTTGGAAATGAAATGAAAGTTCCCGTTTTGTTCAATGATTGATTGTGATCGGAAAGTTTCTAAATTGCGTGAGCACTTGATTGTTTGAACATATTAGAATGACAACTGAAAGTGATTATTAATCTAAGTATAGGAGATCGGAAAACACAATATGCATGAGATCAGTTACGAAACGGGACTTAATTAAAATTTTGGCTTTGAATACTTAAGATTGGGATCATCTTTAAACCGAGTCAAAACCTTTATCATTCTCAAATTTTTAAATGAGAGACGGGCAATAAGACTGGTGGCATGAAGGCCTAATGTTGGTTCAATCTTATTTGACAAGAAAGATCGAAAATATAATTAAATGATCAGGGGACTCGAGAATTGGTTTGAGGGATCGGTGAGACTTTAAATGACATGGAGACTTGGTATTAATTGAATTCCTTTTGAGGGGAGATCGAAAGTGTGGTTGGTTGGCAAAGGGGACTGTGTTGGGGATCGGCTTCAAAGTTTATTACTTTTGGGGGATTGGCCAAAATATGGTGTCGACAGACATCATCATGATGTCATTAAAAACTTACCCAACCAATCCAATATTGACACATGGCATAAGTTTACTTAAAAGAGACAAATGGGCTGGAAAAGGAACAAAAAAGTGTTCAAAGCTTTTTCAAAGCTTGATTTCACTAGTCTCACCCCACTAAATCCTAAACTCCCAACACAAAAAAGTGTTCTTGCATCTTGGAGATTCTTTTGGGAGCAAAAAGAAGAGGAAAACAAGAGCTTTAGCAATTGGGAAAATCTCACTCCTTTGAGGTTAGTGACCTAACCATGAATTTTTCTTTAAATTCATGTTAAGAACTTTGAATATGGGTAAATTGCAAAGAAAAATTGTTGAATACCATTTGGATGGAAACCCTAGATTCATGGCAGCCATGGTTAGGGTTTATTTGTAGTGAGTTAATGAAGTTAAAAGACCATCATGGCAGCCCACAATATGTACCCACTAAGTGGATTGATGAAATGCAAGTTAAATGCATGATTTGAGATGTTAGGGTTAGGGCTTGGGTATAAAATGGAGGCTTGAATCATGTAATTATGAAATTAAGTTTTAATGGTCAATTAGTGACAATTTGGTTATGTGTAAACAAGAAATGAGGTGGTTTGATTAGTGGGAATTGCAGTTGGTGTGGCTGCCCAAGGTGACCTGCAAAATTGGACATGAGTCCAGCAGGTTTGAGCAGCCATAACTTGAATTGTAGAGGTTCAATTGGTGCAAGGCCATTGGACATGAAACTAGACACATAATGGCACAACTTTGGTGAAGAAACCATGCTCATAAAACCAAACCAAGTGGACCAAAAGCTTGCCCTAATCCGCATGAACTGTAGTCTGTTTCTGCAGAATGACCAAATGAACAGTGGCCATAACTCAGTGTAGAATGGTCCAATTGACCTGAAATTTTACCAGAAATAAGTTGAGATATAGAACAACAACTTTCATGAAGAAACCTAACCCAAATTATGACCAGAACCTATCCAACAAGTGAGTTGCAATCACTATTCACTGCACTGTAGATATGTTCAGTCCAGAAAAATTTCAATCCAGCCAGTTATGGTTTTCGGACCTTAACTTGAGCTAAAAAAGTCCAAATGGAGTGATTCAAAAAAGGAAATTAAACTAGATAAAATAAGGAACAACTTTCATGTTGATCATTTTTCCAAATTCCCACTGCAAAAATGACAAATGGAACAGTAAAGATAAGGTATGAAAATTGAAAATTCTGCTCAATTAACTTTAAGCTTAGAAATGGTATTGGCAACCAATACCAACAAATTTTGAATGCAAAATGTGGTATGTTGGGAGTATAAAAACCAATATACCTATTTTCTGTGCAAAAGTCAACATTTTGGTTGACTAATGAAGTGAATAGTAACATCAAAACTTGAAATTCAAAAATTATAAAACTCAAAAGTGTAAAATGCCCTAGTATACCTAACAAGATTGGTTTGGATAGCTTGGCATGCCAATAGGGTTCTGTTAGCAGTACTGCATATGGCTTCATGCCATTTTGTGTTTCATGGCTTTCCCATGCCATTTTGTGAAATAATAGCCTTTGGCTATGTTATTTGAGTTGATATGCTTGGGTTATGACCCTGATAATTATTACAGCTTATTAGTCGTTACATTTGCCTGGAGACACAATGTGACCGATGGTGTGATGGTCTGAGGTACTTAGTACCCAGTGCCGGTTTACCCATTTATCCAGTCCAATCAACTAGTATGGGTTACTCAGGCAATGATAATAAACATTGTTAAATTTTAAGTGAATGATACTACAAATAATACCGGAAATTAAGTCTATAATAAAATGAAATTATACATTCTGCATAATTATTTTATTTTATTTTATTTTATTTTATATTGTCACCACTAAGCAGAATTGCTTAGTGCGTCGCTTGCCAGTCTTTGGAGACCTAGCTGGGGAGCCCAGCAGACATCAGACGGGGTGAGCCTTCAAAGCTGCATCCGGGGTCCGGAGTCACCTTACATCTGCACTACATATGGTAGGACATTAGGACTATAGGTGGCCCTTTTGTATTTTTGCATTTTGTATTAGTTTGGATTATAACTATAAACTCCTGTAATTATGTATTAATGTAAATATATGAAATTTCATATTATTGAGATTTTCTGCATAATGTATGTTGATAAATGAAATGTTGAGAATTATTTGTGAATATACTTCAAGTGATGAAGTGAACAGAAAAGTTTTGAAAATAGTATTGTGATTTTGAGATTGACTTGAATGTGTATAATGGAGTTTGGATTTGGAAATTATTTTGGAAGTGTTTTTAAACAGGTTCAGAATACTGTTTTTCCAATTTACAGCCGGCACTCTATCGGATTTTCTATAAAATTACGGATAAATTCAGATTTATCTAAATTGAAAAATAAATGAATTATAAAGGGATAAATTGTAATAGAAACATAAATTGGTGCTCCGACACAGTGAGTGACATAACTTGCTCGGCTACACTGTAGACGGGTAAGGGGAGCTCAGGAGGAGCAAGATGCCCCAGACGTCATCAGGGGTACGTTCTCCCTCTACAATACATCTGTGCATGCATTGGTAGATCTAGGATATACTCATTCATACATCTGCATCAATGACCTGTAGAAAGGGGGATATTAGTAGGGGAGAGTGACCAAGACATTCTGGTCACTAATCCATTGGGCCACAGTGTAGTGGTGAACAAAGTATACATGGGTTGCCCGTTAAGGATTCAGAGGTATGAATTCTTGGCAGACTTGATTGAGCTGCCTTTCCATGAGTTTGACGTGATTTTGGGAATGGACTGGTTATCACGTCATCATGCAATGGTTGATTGTAACTGAAGAGGATTTCTTTGAAAACTCCTGAGGGTAATGAGATTACAATTGTGGGGGAAAGGACAGATTTCTTGTCCAATGTCATTTCAGCCATAGTTGCAAGAAAATTGATGAGAAAAGGCTGTGAAGCCTACCTAGCACATGTGGTGGATACTAGGCAGGCTAAGCCAGATCTATGTGACATACCCACAGTAAGAGACTTCCCAGATGTGTTCCCTGAAGAATTGCCTGGCTTGCCACTAGAAAGGGAAATTGAATTTGCTACTGAGATACTGCCGGGTACAACACCAATCTCTATTGCTCCTTATAGGATGGCACCCACAGAATTGAAAGAACTGAAAATCCAGTTACAGGAGTTACTGGATAAGGGGTTCATATGCCCCAGTGTGTCACCATGGGGAGCTCCTGTAACACCCTCCCGGTAGCAACTCCGTACATTCTACTGTTCTGGTGACCGATGTCGGTCCGGACAGCTAGAACGTTCGGAAAAATATTTAAACTAAAGTGAGGAACCATAATTAACTCAAATATTAATAAGAAAAATTTAGGAAAAATTTTAAAAATAAAATACAACCAAGTTAAATGAGCCGGTGCCCTAGTGATGGGTAACCTAGTGAGAAGTTGCGGTTCTCGCAACTAAGAGCCCTAGACCCGGGTAAAAATTCATAAAATAATTTTTGGGACTTCAGAGAAGGGTCATTGAGGTTCCTATGGCATTATAATGCCAAGAAAATATTTAGAAAAATTTTTCAATCGGTACAGATAATTTTGACCCGTTAAGCCAAACGGAGGGCATTTTGGTCATTTCGCCTTCAGAGACGATTTTTGGCCGACTTGTCCAGTTGAGTAAATAATTATTATGACATAAAATGTGAATAAATATTGCTAAAAATTAAATTGAAAATAAGTAGAGAAGAAAAGAATAGAAAATGAGAAAAAAGGCTCATTTATGACATCATTATGATGTCATTTGAAGTTCCCACCCAATCACATTGTGACACCTATCTATAAACATAATTAAAAGCCTAAAATGGGCAGAAAAATTGAAGAAACAATCTGCCTTCTTCTTCTTCCCAAAATCAGACGTAAGCCACTTCCCACACCCTTCCACCATTGAAGCTTCACCCAAGCTTCCAAACCTCTACCAAAACCACCTCAAAACCTCACCTTACCTTCACAAAAATTTGTCTCTACCACTAGAGCTAGACTTGGGCAGCCATTAGAAGAGGAGAAAGTGGAAGAAAGTGAGGTGTGAATAAGCTTAGAAAATCACCAAAGAGGTTAGTGCCATAACTTTTGCTTTTACATCTTTCTAATCATGAATTTGAGCTAAGTTAAGTTAAAAATTTGACAAAAATTGAATAAATGAAGCATGGTTATATTCCATGAAGTTTTGGCAGCCTTGACATGAGTTAGGGTTAGGAGAAATCTTTGGTTTAAAGTGACATATTGCTGCCCCTCTTATAAATTATATGATTAGTATAGCAAATTAGGAGTGGGATGCATGAATTGGAGCCTTGGTCAATTAGGGTTAGGGTTTTGGGAGTGAAAAATTGGAATTGGCTTATGAAATGATTAATGGACATTCTAATGGTCAATTAGTGACCATTTGAGGCAAGTTAATCATAATTTGAAGTGAACTAAAGTGTTACAAACCCAATTGATAGGCTGCCTAGTGACAGCAGCAATGAGGCTGTGAGTCCAGCCTGTTTGGACTGCCATATCTTTGGCTGTGTAGGTCCAATTGGTGTTTGGCCAATTGGACATGAAACTAGACTTATAATGTCACAATTTTTCTGAAGAAACCATGTCCAAAAGACCAAAGCAAGTGGACCAAAAATTGGCCCCAATCCGGATACCCTGCAAACAGTAACTGTTCATTTGGCCATAACTCACTGTAGATATGGTCAATTGACCTGAAATATTTACAGCAACAAGTTAAGAGATAGACAAATAACTTTCATGAAGAAACCTACCCCAAATTATGGCCAAAACCCATCCAACAAGGCAGTGGCAGTCACTGTTCACTGCACTGTAGATATGGTCAATTCTGCAGTTTTGCCATCCGGCCAGCTGTGGTTTTTAGACCATATCTGGAGCTACAAAACTCCAAATGGAGTGATTCAAAAAAAGCAATTCAACTAGACAAAATAAGGAACAACTTTCATGTTTACCATTTCCTCAAATTTCCATTGTAACAGTCCCTAATGGAACAGTAAACTTATGGTACAAAAACTGAAAATTCTGCCCCTTAGTGCTAAGCTTGGAAATGGATTTGGTGATTAATTCCGACAAGTTTTGAATGCAAAATGTGGTATGTTGGGAGTCTCAAAACCAATGTACCTATTTTCTATCAAAAAGTCAATATTTTTGTTGACCAATGAGGTGAATAGTGACACCAAAACTTGAAATTAAAAATTTGAAGAATTCAAAAGTATCAAATGCCGTAGTATACCTAACAAGATTAGTTTGGATAGTTTGGCATGCCAATAGGGTTCAGTTAGCAGTACTGCACATGGCATTATGCCATTCTGTGATTTTATGGCTTTTAGCCCTTTTGATATTGTGTTGAGACTTGGCCTCGTGCCTAATATTATTCTGACATTGTTAGTTACATTGCCGGGAGATACATATGTGACCGATGGTGTGACGGCCCGAGGTACTTGATACCCAGTGCCAGTTTACCCGTTTATCCAGTCTAGTCGTTTAGTATAGGTTACTTGGGCAACCAAATGAATAGAAATGGACAAAGTTAAAGAAATAAATGAGTATAACAGATACAAAACAAATAAGACATATACATTAAATACATATTTATTTTCTGCTATTTTCTTTTATTTTATTATTGCACCACTAAGCATCATTGCTTAGCGCGTTGCTTTTGCTACGCGTAGGTTCTGGAGATACTGATCGTGAGCCCAGTAGACCGCAGACTGGGTGAGTCCATCCTGCAGCTCTGCATAGTGTCCGTGTCACCTCACCTTCCACAGTGCATTGGTAGGACACTAGGCTTCATTTTGGTATTTTGTAACCAATTTTTATTTTCCTTTGTGTAAATGAAACTTATGTAATGTATTTTGATGTTCATGTAAATAATAAAGATTTGTGGTTATGTATGGAAAAATCTGAGTATTTATTCATTGCTTATATATGAGTACCCTGAGAAATGATTGATTGAGAAATGTTGTTGAAAAATATTGAGTTTGTGATGACATTGGAGTTTGAGAATGATTGAACATGGCTATTGGAAGTGTTTTTCACAGGTTCCGAAGAACTGTTTTTTTCATTTTTAGCCGGTACTCTGCTGGATTTTCTATAAAATTTTCGGAACCTCAAATAAATTATAATTTCGATAAAGGGCTCAAATATATTATATTTCACAAGTTATATTCAAAAGCATGATAAAAATTAATTAAGGTATATTAGAGTGTGCCGGTACACCGTGTGACATTGCTTACTCGGGTATACTGTACACGGGTAAGGGGTGTCACAGCTCCAGTGCTGTTTGTGAAAAAGAAGGATGGGACTTTGAGGTTGTGCATCGATTACCGGCAGTTGAATAAAGTGACTGTGAAGAATAAATATCCGTTGCCTAGAATTAATGATCTGTTTGATCAGTTGAAGGGAGCAGGAGTATTTTCCAAAATTGATCTCAGATCAGGGTATCATCAGTTGAGGGTGAAGGATGCAGATGTGCCAAAGACTACATTTAGGACCCGGTATGGGCATTATGAGTTTCTGGTGATGCCCTTTGGCCTAACAAATGCACTAGCAGCATTCATGGACCTTATGAACCATATCTTCCATCCATACCTAGATCGATACGTAGTGGTCTTTATTGATGATATTTTGGTGTATTCCAAGACTAGGGAAGAACATGATGAACATTTGAGGATTGTTCTGCAAATCCTGAGAGAAAAGAAGCTGTATGCTAAGTTGTCAAAGTGTCTTCAGGTTGAATGAGATTGCATTCCTTGGACACATAGTGTCAGCTAATGGGATTAGAGTGGATCCCAAGAAAATAGAAGCAGTGATGGAATGGAAGCCTCCCAGAAATACAACTGAGGTTAGAAGTTTCTTAGGGCTAGCTAGGTATTACAGAAGATTTGTGAAGGGATTTTCGTTAATAGCTGCTCCAATGACCAAGTTGTTACATAAGAATGTCAGATTTGACTAGAATGACAAGTGTCAGGCTAGTTTTGAGAAGTTGAAAGCTATGTTGACAGAGGCACCAGTATTAACACAGCCAGTGTTGGGAAAGGACTTTGTGGTCTACAGTGATGCCTCTCATAATGGGTTAGGGTGTGTATTGATGCAAGAGGGAATGGTGGTCGCTTATGCTTCCAGGCAGCTAAGGCCACATGAACAGAATTACCCTACCCATGATCTAGAACTTGCAGCAATTATCTTTGCACTGAAGATATGGAGGACTACTTGTATGGTGAAAAGTGTTACATTTACACTGACCACAAGAGTCTGAAATACTTGCCAACCCAGAAGGAGCTCAACCTTAGACAGAGGCGATGGATTGAGTTCCTGAAGGACTATGATTGTGTAATTGACTACCATCCTGGGAAAGCAAATGTAGTTGCAGATGCTTTGAGTAGAAAATCCATCATAGCTTTGAGATTATTGAATGCCCGTCTATCCTTGGCTCGAGATGGAGCTATTTTGGCTGAGTTGCAAGTGAGGCCAAACCTGCTATAGCAGATTTTAGATGGGCAAAAGGTAGATGAGAAATTAATGACTACTGTGAGTAAAATCACAGAAAAGAAAGCAACTGACTTTGAGATGAAAGCAGATGGGTGTCTGTACTACAAAGGACGAGTATGTGTACCAGATAATGGGGAATTGAAAGCAAGTATTCTGAAAGAGGCACATACCAGTGTTTATGCTATGCACCCAGGAAGTACAAAAATGTATCATGATCTGAAGCTTCAGTATTGGTGGCCTGGTATGAAGAAGGACATAGCTGACTATGTGACTAAATGCTTGACATGTCAGCAAGTCAAGGCAGAACATCAAGCTCCATCGGGATTGCTACAGCCTATACGTATACCTGAATGGAAATGGGATCGGGTCACTGTAGATTTTGTAAGTGGTCTACCTCTCACCCAAAAGAAGCATGATGCAGTATGGGTGATAGTAGATAGATTGACGAAGTCAACACACTTTCTGCCAGTTAAGCTGACTACTCACTAGAGAAGTTAGCAAAATTGTATATCAGTGAGATAGTTAGACTGCATGGAATCCCAATTTCCATCATATCTAATCGAGACCCAAGGTTTACATCGAGATTTTGGAAGAAGTTGCATGAATCCTTGGGTACACAACTCCACTTCAGTACATCTTTCCATCCTCAGACAGATGGGAAATCAGAAAGAATAATCCAGGTAAACAATTGAAACCAATTGAACTAATACAAATATTGAAACGAAATGATAATAATAACATGAAATATATGTCAGGTCCTTGAGGATATGCTGAGGAGTTGTGTCATTGAGTTTGAGGGAAGTTGGGATAGATACCTTCCACTGGCAGAATTTGCATACAACAATAGCTATCAAGCTAGCATCCAAATGGCCTCGTATGAATCACTGTATGGGAGGAAATGTAGAACTCCAGTGTGCTGGACTGAATTGGGTGAAGATAAACTGGTAGGGCCAGACCTGGTGAAACAGACTGAGGAGAAAGTAAAACTAGTCAAAGCCAATCTGAAGGTTGCCTCAGACAGACAGAAATCTTATGCCGACCTAAAGAGGAAAGAAATAGAATATGCAATTAGTGACAAAGTGTTCCTCAAGGTGTTAGCATGGAAGAAGGTACTGAGGTTTGGAAGAAAAGGTAAGTTAAGCCCTAGGTTCATTGGCCCATATGAAGTCATTGAACGTGTGGGTCCAGTGGCCTATAGGCTAGCATTACCACAAGAGCTGGACAAGATCCATAATGTATTCCACGTATCTATGCTAAGAAGATACCGCTCAGATCCTTCACATTTCATCTCCATGGAAGAAATTGAAGTACAACCGGATTTGACATATGAAGAAGAACCCATACGGATCCTGGCTTGGGAAGTGAAGGAGTTGAGGAATAAGCAGATTCCACTGGTGAAAGTGCTTTGGAGGCACCACAACACCGAGGAGGCAACTTGGGAAAGTGAAGAGACGATGAGGCAACAGTTCCCTCAACTGTTTGCATCAGGTAAATTTCGAGGACGAAATTTAAATTAGAGGGAAAGAGTCTATAGCCATAATGTGGTAGTGCCTTTCTATGTGTTTGGATTTTTGGTGAGACCTTGGTTCCTTAGCCTGTATGACTGCTCCATTATTGTCACAGTGTAGTGGAACTGCTGACTCAATGGAAGGAACTCGTAAGTTACATCACGAACTTCTTTATCCAAAACGACTTCCTTTGCGACATCGATGCAAAGAATATACTCAACCTCTGTAGTGGAATCTGCGATGCGTGCTCTGTTTGGAACTCTTCCAACTGACTGCACCTCCATTACAAATGAACACATATCCAGAGGTAGACTTTCTATCATCGATATCTGATTGGAAGTCAGAATCAGTATAACCATCTAATTGCAAGTCTCCACCTCCATAAATCAAGAATAAATCCTTAGTTCTTCTCAAGTACTTAAGGATATTCTTGATCGCTATCCAGATGTTCTAAACGGATTGGATTGATACCGCTAGTCAAACTAACGGTATATGCGATATCCGCCTAGTACACAACATTGCATACATTAAACTTCCAATAGCCAAGCATATGGAATCACGCCATCTTATCTCTTTCTTGGTGTCTTTGGAGACATCTCTTTAGAAAGATGGATACCATGTCTTCTTGGTAACAATCCTCTCTTGGAATCAAGCATGTTAAACCTCTTTAACACCTTTTCCAAGTATAGACTTTGGGATAAACCTATTATTCTTTTCGCTCTATCTCTATAGGCTAATCCCAAGAATATAGGTTGCCTCCCTAAGTCTTTCATGGAGAATGTATTTGACAACCATACCTTTATAGTTGTCAACATACCGTGTCATTACCTATCAACAGTATGTCATCCACATATAAGACAAGGAAAGTGATAGCACTGTCACTAACCTTCTTATATACACATGGCTCATCCTCATTTTTGATAAAACCAAAGGATTTAATGGCTTCGTCAAAACGGATGTTCCAACTCCTCGAAGCTTGTTTCAACCCATAAATGGATCGCTTTAGCTTGCATACCTTGGAACCATCTTGGGATTCAAATCCCCTAGGTTGTTCCATGAAAATGTTTTCTTCAATGTATCCATTGAGAAAAGCTGTTTTGACATCCATCTGCCAAATCTCATAATCATAGTATGCAGCTATTGCTAGTAAAATCCTAATTGATTTAAGCATGGCAACAGGCGAGAAAGTCTCCTCATAGTCGATTCCTTGCCTTTAGCGAAACCCTTTCGCTACTAGCCTTGCCTTATAGGTCTCTACCTTTCCATCAGAACCAATTTTCTTCTTGAAAACCCATTTGTTTCCAATAGGTACAATACCTTCAGGTGGGTCAACAAGATCCCAAACTTGATTCTTATACATGGAATCAATCTCAGATTTCATAGCATCAATCCATTTTGAAGAGTCTATATCTGATATAGCTTCTTCATAGGTAAGTGGATCATCTCCATGATCTACTTCTTCATGAGTAGACAACTCTTGTTCATCTTCATGAAGAAAACCATATCTCACTGGTGGGTGAGATACCCTCGTTGTTCTACGAGGAACAGCTGTAGATGTTTCATCAATGGGTATAGGTTGACTAGATGGATCTATATCCATCTGATCTATTGGTTGGTCAGAATTCTCCAATTCTAACTCTATTTGCCTTCCTTTGCCTCCTTCTTGAACAAACTGTTGTTCAAGAAATGTGGCATCTCTACTTATCACAACCTTTTGTGAAGTAGGCAAATAAAAATAATATCCAAAACTATCTTTTGGATATCCAACAAATCGACCTTTTACGATCCGTATCCAATTTATCGGTGTTGACTTTTGATATAAGCTGGACAACCCCAAATCTTAACTTAAGACTTGGTTTTCTTCCATGCCATATCTCATAAGGTGTGGAAGAAACTGATTTTGATGGAATCCTATTCAGAATATACAAAGCTGATTCTAATGCAAATCTCCAAAAGGAGATTGGCATATCAGTATAGCTCATCATACTACGTACCATATCCAATAGCTTACGATTTCTCCTTCGGATACACCATTCGGTTGTGGCGTTCTGGAGAGTCGGTGAGAAATAATACCATGCTCTCTCAAGTATTCATCAAATTCAGTACTCAAATATTCACCTCCACGATCTGATCGAAGAGCTTTAATATTCTTTCTTGTTTGATTTTCTACTTCAGATTTAAATTCTTTGAACATTTCAAAAGATTCATGTTTGTATTTCATCAAATACAAATACCCAAACCTTGATTTATCATCAGTAAAGGTAATAAAATAATGAAAACCCCCTCTAGCCATTTCTTTAAATGGACCACATACATCACTATGTATTAGCTCCAAAATATTTTCAGCTCTTAGCCCTTGTCCAACAAAGGGTGATCTAGTCATTTTGCCCTGAAGACAAGATTCACAAGTTGGAGTAGGCTCAGAGCCCAATGAGGATAAAATCCCCATTTTCTCCAATTTTGCAATCCTATCTTCTGCAACATGACATAACCTTAAGTGCCAAATATATTTTGAACTTGAGTTGGTTTTCACCATGGCATTGTATTCTTTTAGATCACTTGCATTCAATTTGTGTTTGTCATTTTTATCCAAATAATAAAGGCCATCATTCATATAACCCGAAACAACATATTTATTTCCAAAATAAATATTGCAAACATCATCTGTGAACTGAAATTCATAGCCATTTCTAGTCAAACTAGATATAGAAATGATGTTCTTAAAAGCATCAGGTACATATAAAATATTATCCAAACACAAAACATGTCCAAACATGTAAAAAGATTTAGATCCTATGGCTAAAGCTTCAACAGTTGAGCCATTGCCAATCCGGACTCTAATATCTTGAGAACGCAAGCTGCTACTATTTGCTAGTTCCTGCATATCATTAGAAATGTGAGAACTGGCACCAGTATCTAAAATCCAAGCTGTAGATGAACTATGAGTATCATCATAATCTAAATAACAAGATATGGACATACCTTCTGAAGGTGTATCCTTCTTGTCCTTCAGAGAAGCAAGATACTCTGGGCAGTTCCTTTTCCAGTGCCCATCCTTTTGGCAGTGGAAACACTTTCTTTTGCCTCCATCAGCTTTAGTCTTCCTTTTCTGTTTAGCTATTTTCTTGGAAGGACCAGGAATCTGAGGTTTCTTTTTCTTATTGCCCTTCTTCTTGTTGGACTTTCCAGTAGAAGAAGATGCAACCAAAGCTACCTCTTTTCCTTTATTGCCTGGCATATTCTTTTGGGTAATAACCAGCATGTTGAGTAAACCAGCTAAGGTGCATTCCTATTGAGTCATATGAAAATTTGTCACAAAATTTCCCAAAAGACCTAGGAAGGGACTGAAGGATCAAATCCGTTTGTAGTTGGAAATCCATGTTGAAGTCAAGATGTTCCAACTGCTCAATCAGCCGAATCATCTTGTGGACATGATCCCCAACATTCTATCCCTCAGACATCCTCATACGGAATAGCTGTCTAGATATCTCATACCTCGCATTCCTGCTGTGCTCACCATACAACTCTTGTAGGTGAAGGATGATCTCACTCGCACTCTGCATGTTCTCATGTTGCTTTTGTAACTCATTACTCATGGAAGCAAGCATGTAACACTTAGCTCTCATATCATGCTCCTTCCACTTGTCCAAAGTTTCATGTTCCTCTTGTGTGGCCTCTGGAGGTAAGGGACCAGAAACATTTGAATCTAGAACATATCCTATATGTTCAAGGTTCAGGACAAGTTTCAAATTTCTTAGCCAATCAGACAGATTAGGTCCTGTCAACCTATTGTGATCAAGTATGCTTGCAAGGATATTGGATGGTGGTGGTTGTTTTGTGCTCATTTTATCAGAAAATTAAGCTGAGAAAATAACTGCATTAATTAGTAAATGTATCATGTAATTAACCAAAATGATTATGGTCTTTTAATCAAATTGGTCCTCCCACTAACTTAGCGAATCCTACACTTCCAGAATAGAAAATGGAAATCCTAGTTGGATGGATTTCTAGTGGGTGATTGAGTTCTTATAATTCTATTGATCATCCTCAGGTACATCCATTATTGGAATTACAATAAACTATAAGTGAGCAACTCCTTGCCCATCACATCTCATGTGAGGTTCAATCCTTTACCTAGCCCCTAATGCTCAAAATCTCAGGTACATCCATTATTGACTTATCTTGCATTAGTTAAGTTGATCCCATTTAGTCAGTAATTATGCAAATAATTTTAATGTCCTCAGGTACATCCAATATTGGCCACCAAACCATTTACATATTTACAACATCTCATGCTTAACAATTATTCTTAAGAAAATCTCTTAAATTAATTGCATCTCATGCAACTATTTAAAATTTCTTAAAATAATTGCCCCAATGGAGGGCTTATGTTATAATTACTTTAATTATACCATTTCCAACTTAATCATTTGTTTGGAAGATTTTATAGCCATCCTAATTACTATTAAGGTCTCACTTTGCACATTATCCATTTAGCATGCATATATCATATAATTGCATACATTCCCATACATCTCATGCATTCATGGATAAGCAGTAAATATGGTATGATCATGGACTTTCTAAGGATTCAATTACGAGCCACCAAGAATTGAATCGGGGCATTCCTAGGTGCATTTCATTCATTCATTTTACAAGAGTTGCTGAAGGAGTACATAATCAACACTTGATATTGAATTCCTCCCACTGGTCCCACCAATGCTCTTGACCTCCTTGAACTTCTTGCAATCCAATATTACATAGTAATCCTTGGCATACCAAGGCGAATTTACAAGAACTTAAATAAATGAAATTACAACCCAAAAATATTACAAACTTAATAATACATGCCCAAAATAAATTAAAATAAATTAATTAATTTACAATTCCAAAGAAACATAAAAGAAATAAATCCAATCACATTGGTCTTTTATAGTCCATGATCATCCATCATGCATATCACTATTTAACAATTAAATAAAACATACATACTTAAATTAAATTGAATATCTCATATTCAACTTAAAAATCCAGATTTGAATATGATTCAAATAAATTTAAAAATTCAGATTTGAATCTCATTCAAACAAATTTAAAAATTCAGATTTGAATCACATTCAAACAACTTCAAAAATTCAGATTTGAATCACATTCAAACATTTTTTTAAAAAATCAGATTTGAATCACATTCAAATATTTTTTAAAAAATCAGATCTGAATTTTATTGAATCAATTTTAAAAAATCTGATTTAAATATGATTCAAACAACTTTAAAAATTCAGATTTGAATCACATTCAAACAATTTTTTTAAAATTCTGATTTGAATCATAATTTAATTGTGTGATTAAAACAACTAATTAAACACTTTAATTAGTCAAAGAATAGGCCTTAGATCATACAACAATTGTAGAATTAAAAGCCAAACCTTGAACCACCCATGGAACCATTGTTGCCGCCACCAATGGTGGCTTCACCATGTGTGCCGCCACACCTCTTGATCCAACCAGCAATGAATCAATCATCTCATGATCAAATCACACAATTAAATCATATAATCAACAATCTAAATGGCAAATATAGTGGCTCTGATACCAATTGAAGGAACGGAAGCGTGAAAAACACAAGATTATACCATTGAATTCAAAAAAAATTTCGCCTAGGGTCACATGCACCATGCAAGATTTATTTTTATCTATTTGATTTCAATGATAAACAACATATTAAAACTCTTTTAATATGTTTTTGGATCTGTATTTGCCATTTAAGATTTTAAAATTAATCAGATTAATTTTAGAACCCTAGATTAAATCAAGAACGATTACACTAACCTCTTGATGCACTGCAGCGTGTCTGCGCCTTTGAGATTCGTCTTCAGGACACCAAATGTTATCCCTCTAGCTTGTCCACACCAAGAACACCTATGGCAGCCCTTGAACAGCCTCTAAAGCTTTTTCTATTAATTAGAAATTCAAGTTCTGCCTTTTAAGAGATTAGAGATGTAAACAGGACACTAGAAACAATTTCTAGTGTTCTTAATTCAAGAGATTGATGGCTAATCTCTTTGAATTGATGAGAGATGAAGAGAAATAGCTGGAGAGGCTCAAAGTGGCGTGACAAATGAGAGGAGAGGCTGCTGGTTATTTTTCTTTTCATAACCACACTTAAATAGCTAGGTTAACACATTAAACCCTTGCCACATGTCACCCTTTGATTAGCTCTAGGTTTAAGTGACCCAATCACATTGTGCCAAGTGTCAAACCTATATTTAATCTTGATTTTAATCATCTTACATGATTAAAAAAACATTTGGCAAGCTTATGTGTAATCCCATGTGTCACCATCTCATGGTGCCACGTGTCACACTGTGAAATGACCAAAATGCCCCTGTGTCTTAATTTTGAGTTCTTAACCCAAAATAATTATTTTCTTCTTCTAATTAATTTATATCAAATATAAATTAATTAATTAATCTCTATTAATTAATTTCTCATTAATTAAATTCATATTTAAACACTTTAAATATAAATTTAACTTATATTATACATCCAATAATCTAGATTTGGTTTCAAGTCATGCTAGGGACTTTGCAATTTAATTGCAAACCAAACCTATTTAATTAATCAATTAAACTCTTTAATTAATTAATTAAATCATATTTAAATAGGTGATAACTTGTGTATGTGTGTGACTTACTAGGCTCATCACTAATTGGCAATGAGACATGATATCAACTCTTAATATCATCATAACTCTTTCTTACCATAAATGATTTCTCTAAATCATTTTATGAACCTCATAGACCATGGTTAACACCTAGCATAGCATGCCATGGCCACCCAATTAGTAATAAGATTTACCTTAAATGAACCTATAATCATATGTTACCATGCACTAGAATCTCTCTATTACAAAATCCCAACTCAAGCTGGAGTCATGGTTTATGTTAAACTCCATTTGCTATGAATATTATGTTCTCTTTTAATTCCAGTTCTTGATTAAAAAGATTTTTCTCATCAGAAACTCTTTTCTGAATAAATCTATCTTTCCTGGCTAGGAACTTGAAACATCAAGAACAATTAAATGAACATAGGATTTTATCTCTATTTACTTAGAGGAACAGATTCCATCTTGATCAACACCTACCTCCATATATAACTAGCAGGAGCCAACACATGCCCATATACCCATACATAGTACAAGTATGAAAGCAGTATCAAACTCAAACTACCTATATACAAGATAACTGTGCTATCTCAGGTCTAAAGATTATATGCACTAATATGATTTATGACAAAACATTGACAAGAGTAAACTCCATGTGCTTGTCATAAGTGTCACTGGTTCGGCCTACTTATCATTTATAAGTGCCTATCATGTTTGTTATATGGCATGAGACTCACTATTCCATCTTATTTATATCTCATATAAATAACTTGGGAACAAACATGAATACAATCTTTCTGGATAAGTCATGTCCTTATTATGAAGTATCCTCGATTGTGAACCTATTTATGATACTTTGTGCTAGAAATATTGTCACTCATATTCTTAACAACTTAAGAATAATATTTCTAACAAAATATCAATGGACTTTTTCTATTACACATAAATATATTATGTAAACGAAAAAGTGGAAATGCCTTTTATTAATAAAAATATGTACAAGATACATACTAAATGATATGCTCTAGGGCATACTACTAACAAAAGGAGTGTGGCTGCTGGTTGTATTTTATTTTCTCATAACAACACTTAAATAGCTAGGTTAACACATTAAACCCTTGCCACATGTCACCCTTTGATTAGCTCCAGGTTTAAGTGACCCAATCACATTGTGCCCAGTGTCAAACCTATATTTAATCTTGATTTTAATCATCTTACATGATTAAAAAACATTTGGCAAGCTTATGTGTTATGCCATGTGTCACCATCTCATGGTGCCACGTGTCACACTGCAAAATGACCAAAATGCCCATGTGTCTTAATTTTGAGTTCTTAACCCAAAATAATTATTTTCTTCTTCTAATTAATTTATATCAAATATAAATTAATTAATTAATCTCTATTAATTAATTTCTCATTAATTAAATTCATATTTAAACACTTTAAATATAAATTTAACTTATATTATACATCCAATAATCTAGATTTGGTTTCAAGTCATGCTAGGGACTTTGCAATCTAATTGCAAACCAAACCTATTTAATTAATCAATTTAAACTCTTTAATTAATTAATTAAATCATATTTAATTAGGTGATAACTTGTGTATGTGTGTGACTTACTAGGCTCATCACTAATTGGCAATGAGACATGATATCAAGTCTTAATATCATCAGAACTCTTTCTTACCATAAATGATTTCTCTAAATCATTTTATGAACCTCATAGACCATGGTTAACACCTAGCATAGCATGCCATAGCCACCCAATTAGTAATAAGGTTTACCTTAAATGAACCTATAATCATATGTTACCATGCACTAGAATCTCTCTGCATAAAATCCCAACTCAAGCTGGAGTCATGGTTTATGTCAAACTCCATTTGCTATGAATATTATGTTCTCTTTTAATTCAAGTTCTTGATTAAAAAGATTTTCTCATCAGAAACTCTTTTTTGAATAAATCTATCTATCCTGGCCAGGAACTTGAAACATCAAGAACAATTAAATGAACATAGGATTTTATCTCTATTTACTTAGAGGAACAGATTCCATCTTGATCAACACCTACCTCCATATATAACTAGTAGGAGCCAACACATGCCCATATACCCATACACAGTACAAGTATGAAAGCAGTATCAAACTCAAACTACCTATATACAAGATAACTGTGCTATCTCAGGTCTAAAGATTATATGCACTGATATGATTTATGACAAAACATTGACAAGAGTAAACTCCATGTGCTTGTCATAAGTGTCACTGGTTCGGCCTACTTATCATTTATAAGTGCCTATCATGTTTGTTATATGGCATGAGACTCACCATTCCATCTTATTTATATCTCATATAAATAACTTGGGAACAAACATGAATACAATCTTTCTGGATAAGTCATATCCTTATTATGAAGTATCCTCGATTGTGAACCTATTTATGATACTTCGTGCTAGAAATATTGTCACTCATATTCTTAACAACTTAAGAATAATATTTCTAACAAAATATCAATGGACCTTTTCTATTACACATAAATATATTATGTAAACGAAAAAGTGGAAATGCCTTTTATTAATAAAAATATGTACAAGATACATACTAAATGATATGCTCTAGGGCATACTACTAACAGGAATACCCACATTATATTTTATTTCTCTATACACATATTAGTATTTGTATGTTTGTTGGAAAATCAGAGGTGTTTTTTTTCATATTTTTCTTTCTTTTTTTTTTTGTTTATCTTTTCAATCACAACCTTCAACATCACATTAATCTACTATACTATAACACCTAGTAAATTTCTATGGGCCATCTCGCCCTTACAATTTTATAAACCATTGTTATTTAGTTTCAATCCCCAAACCTGGAGTGCAGTTGATGCATGAACTCCAACGCAGGCTACCTTGATGAACATCCATATGTCACAATGCAACCTAAATGGATTTAGGATCTGCAAAAATATACATAGGTGTATAAAATCTATAAATCCAAGAATCAGCTCCATTCCTTAAACAACAAAACAAAAAACTACATAAAATATATTAAACAGAACAAAATGAATCAAATGAAAAAAAATCCAAAACTCTTAACTTTTTCAAATGGGAGTTTTTATAGACTAAACAAATATAGTTATATCCATTTGATGAGATCAAGAGGAGAGATAAAATCTAGAACCATTTGGATGCATATAAACTAAAAATGCCCTTAGATATCATAGCTATGGCAAGTCATCAAGGATGCACATAACTGGTTTTCATTGAGAACCTTTCCACAATATAGTATATCCATTTTGTTGAGTGTTGAATTGATTGTTCATTTTGTTTTCTATTTGTTTATCCTTAAAATAGAATTGTAGATATTGCAGTTTTGACATTAATTGAGGATTCATCCTCACGGTGATAAATATGGATTAATTATCATATTGTCGATAGGCCTTTTGGACATGGCCAAAATTCTTTCAAGCATGGCTTTTATTCTTTCCCTTTATTGGATTCACTTTAGGTCAAATTTAAATCAATTAGAGGTTGTCACTATTGTATTTTTTTTTTTTTCATTAGGCTTAGCATTTATTTCTTCCATTTTGGATATTTGTATTTTAATTGCTTCAGATTTGGATGTCAATTATTTTGCATACATAGTGATACTATACTTGAACAAAATCTTTATATTTAGTTCTCTAGTTCATGAAAATAGTGTCCAATACAATTTTTTGTTCACCATACTTTCATGTTCTTGTCCTGTCGCGTAGGCCAATCTATATGGCCATTTATTTGTGGGTCCCCTTATTGCTTTTTTTAGTGTTTTGGGTCCAATAGAAGCATATTGATCTTATAATTATCAAGTTTTCTTTTCTTTTCTTTTTTTTTTTAAATCTATTGAATTAATAATTTTCAATGTTTCAATATTTAGATAAAATTTTAAATTGACATATCCACTACAACTTTTATATAATATATTTTACGTTAATAAATTTAAGATTTAATATTACTATATGTGATTATATTGATACATAATATATTCAATGTAAATATGCTTATGCTTATGCTTTTTACCCATAGTGCATAAATTCACCTTTGCATAAATTCATCAACAACAAGTGGGAAAACTTTAGCTTATGCTTTTTATCCATAGTGCAAAAGCTATCAACTTGTGTGGTCACTGTAAAATGTCTATGTGCTTTGGTTGTCTGTCCAAATGTGATTTAGCAGTGCAAGTTAGAATACTCTTAATCTCAAATGTTTCTTATCATTTACTTAAGTTATTGTTCATGATGATACAATATGAGGATATTTTTTTGAAAATCTGTTATGAGTGGATGGTTCTTTATTCTTCTTTTTGAATATGATTTGAATTATCATTTAAATTGATGATTGTGAACCAGTATCCCAGGGCATAGAGTTATTCCTAAATTTAGAAACCCCCTCCCTTTCATTTTTTTTTTCTAAAAGTCATCTTCAGGTTCATAAAATAATGGACTTTGAAATATCTATATACATGGTCATTATGGTTTTGTTCCTCTATTGCAATTGTTTACTTCTCTAGCTTCCCATCATTTTTAAATTTTCTCATTAGATAAAAGTAATTCTATTGCTTAAATATTAGTACACCTTGAAAGATGCCTTTCTTTCTTTCTTTTTTTATGTTTTTTAATATGATTTAGGTTAAAAGAATTTTTTTTTGTTGTAATTGCACCTATAGTTGGCTTATTTGTTGATTTTTAATATGGTGTCCATGGGATTTCATTATTCATTTTTGCTACCATTTATGCTCCTTAATATGATGAATTAGTAAGATTACAATTTTATTCTTAAATAGAATGATTAATGATGATGATATAAAATGGATAGTAAATAAAAAAAATAGGAAGAGAGAGAGAGAGAGAGAGAGAGAGAGAGAGAGAGAGAGAGAGTGATGGGGAGGGGAAGAGAGTAAGGAAAAGGGGTTAGAGGGGGGGGGGGGGAGGAGAGAGAGAGAGAGAGATTAAGATTATAGGAATAAAAAAATTATATCTCACTCAACTTCTTTAACTGATAAAATATATAACAGAATATACTTTAAAAATGTTGACAAAAGGACTAAAGTGTTCAATGGAATCAAATGTTAGAAACTAAACCAAATATTTCTAAAAAACACGAGACATTAGTTTTAATTATAGCATAACTTGGGAACTAAAAAATAAATTTCCCTTAATATTCTTGCTGGCAATTTGTCAGTGTCCTCTTTCACTTAAGTTCCCCATTGTTTTCTTGTTAATGACCCTAGAAGAAAAGTGAGACTAAGCAACTCAAAATTTTCATTAACATGAAAGGAGAAATGGTAATTGCACCCAAAATTTTCATAATATTTTCCTAGAAATTTCAACCAAGGCCTAATCTTCATCAAACTTATAAAAATAAATGCGAAAAAATAAAGAGCATTTTTATTGAATGATAAGAAACCTTCTCTACAACTCCATTGACTCAAATACTAATTGATTTGTGCTATTTATATAGCACTAAAGTCTAACTAAATAAAATAAAATCCCACATAAAGCTTAACCACTAGTCAAGATTAAATCACAACTTTAAAAATTAAAATGCAAAAAATCTTAAAAACTAGTAACTCTAAAATCTTGTACGATATTATGAAGACTAAAATAAACATGTTTAAATTAGGCTCCAACATTCCCTCCCTTGATTCAAACATGGACTCTAAAATAATTCTTTATTATTTATTTATTATTATTGTGGTTGGAGCACTCCTCTCTAGAAGACAATTAAATGTGTTGGAGAACTTCTCTCTAACTAATAATTTTGTGTGCTGGAGCATTTCTCTCCAGTTGATAATTTTAGTGCAATTCTCACCAATATTTGATTGTTGATCATCTTGAAACATTTCTCTCTAATCTTCACTATTGATGCACTTCTCATTAATGACCTTTTTATGTATTTTTTTCATAAAAAATTTCCTAGGAGCACTTCTTTCCAACAACTCCATGACAATGTTTTGTTTAAAGATTTCTCTCACATGGCCCATAAGCTCATTGAGGCTCATATACCACTATTACAAAAATGAATGCAGAAGAAAAATAAGCATTTTTATTAAATGATAAGAAACTTTCTCTACAACTCAATTGACTTAAATACTGATTGATTATGCTATTTATATAGCACTAAAGTCTAACTACATAAAATAAAATCTCATATAAATCTCAACCACTAGTCAAAATTAGATTACTACTTTAAAAATTGAAATGCAAATATCTTAAAAAATATTAACTCTAAAATCTTATAGGATATTATAAAGACTAAATTAACCATGTTTGAATTAGTATCTAAAATAAACTTTATCCCTTTTAGAGTAGGTTGGAAACCAACCACCAGCAAAACACTTATTAATTTGATTATTCACAATGCAAAAGCAATATTAAAGGCATACCATAATTTGTTTTATGACATAATGTGCTAACAATTTTCATTAGTAATTGAAAGAACTTATTATGATCCATTTAAACAAGATGGAATTCAAGTGAAGTAAATGCAGTGTTGCAACGTCTTCTGCCTTTCTCTATGATATTTAGTCTTGCAATTTCAACAACTAGTTAAGAGGCTATTTTTTACTTTGCTCCTTAATGGAAAAAACAGTGAAAAAATTATTATAAACCAATAATCATAAATTAACACTTATGGCATTTGTTGATAGTTTTGTTAAATAGTATTTTTATTGTAAAATTTGCATATCTATTTAAGTCATGAATAATGCCTAAGTGATAGTCTTTTTGCTAATTCCATGGTTACTAATCACATTGCCATTTGCTTGAGTACTTGGGGAGCATATTGAATCACTAGTCTATGGACAATTGGATAATCAACAAGATGTGTCAATTATACAACACCCAAAATCTATTTATGTGTTTTTCCATTTTTATTTTCTTTGTTCTATTGTTTGATAAATATATCAATGTTATGAACTGATTTTATTATTGTTAAAATTGCTATCTATGGGTTTGAGCTTAGTTAACTTACTGAATAATCTTTAATTGGTTATTGATAACAATTTTGTGATTTTTTTTTTTTTACTTTTTCATATTTGATTTGTGAAAAAGAGATGCCTACAATAGCTATGTAGGTTGTTTTTCATGAAGGTTTTGTTTTTAAAAAATTAGGATATGTCTAAATTTTAAGGGGGCTTCTATTGGATTTTGGTTGAATTGTTAGATATGTTAGTTGTTAACTGTAGAAAATTGTTAATTGTCTAATTCACATTTGTTGTGAGAGGGAAGTGAATTGTCCTTATGAATAGTTTGAATTTGCATTGTCTATTAGTAAACGGTACAGATAACAATGTTTCTCCAAAATATTTGTAAATATTTTGTATGGTGTCTCCCTTGGTACTTTAGGTGCATATTTCGTATAGTGCACTTGGAGAACTATAGGGAGATATTGCCAAAATTTGTATAAATATATGAAGATATTATCTTTTCTGTATGGTAGAGTAAGTGTACTTTTGAACGGGCTAGGTTCGAATCTTTTCAATGTAGAAACGAAGGTAGAAGGAATTTTATGAACCCTTATATGGAGTTATTTACAAAGGCGTATTGTTATTTTGTGTATTCATGTCAAGAATTTATTACTTTGATTACATGAAATAAACTTTTAATAAATTTTAACATTACAACATATTGAAATATTTTTATAGAATATGGACACCCCCAGGACTTGGATGTATGTGACGAAGTTGCCAAATAGACTATTGAACCCAAAGTTTGTTCCTTCTCTAGACATTGAAGTTGATAATATGGAAGAACCACCAAATCCAGAAGCACATAAAATTTATGACATACTCAAAGCAACTAAAGAGGAACTATGGCCTGTGACACCCCTTACCCGTCTACAATATAGCTGAATAAGATATGCCACGCAGTGTACCGAAACACCCTATTTTAATTCAATCATTTTTATTCTTTCTAATTTATTTTTTTTTTCATAGTTACGAAATACAATTTGTGAAATATAATTCATTTAAGTCATTTATTGAAATTATAATTTATTTGAGGTTCCGCAAATTTTATAAAAAATCCGGCAGAGTGCCGGCTAAAAATGGATAAAACAGTTATTCGGAACCTGTGAAAAACACTTCCAAAATTTTCAATCAATCCCAAACTCCATTTCATCAACAAAATCTCAATATTTCTCAAATATGCTCCCATTTCTCATTCATTCATTTCATAAGATATTCATATAAAAGTCATAAATAAATATTCACTTTTTCATTCATAAACATAATTTCCATTATTTACATCAATACCAAAATACATTACATAAGTCTTAATTACACATGAGAAAATAAAAGTTAATTACAAAATACCAAAATAAACCCTAGTGTCCTATAAATGCACTGATGACGGTGAGGTGACACGGATACTATGCAGAGCTGCAGAAGGTCTTACCCAGTCTGTGGTCTATTGGGCTCTCGGTCGGTCTCTTTAGAACCTACTTGTGGCAAAAAGCAACGCGCTAAGTAATAATGCTTGGTGGTGCCAACAATAGAATAAAAAGAAATAACAGAAAATAAATATGCAGTGTATGTTCTAAAGTCTTATGCAGACAATTTTTCGATCATTATTGGTAATCTTATTTATTTTATACTTGGTATATTCATAATTTAATTAGATTTATTCACTTTCATTTTTGGTTGCTCAAGTAACCTATCCTGGATGACTGGATTGAATAAACGGATAAACTGGCATTGGGTATCAAGTACCTCGGGCCATCACACCATCGGTCACATATGTATCTTCCGGTGTGCAACAGAATAGCTAATGAGCTGTAATAAATATTAGGTACAAGGCCAAGTATTATCACAATGTCAGAATGGCTAAAAGCCATAGAATCATAGAATGGCATAATGCCATGTGTAGTACTGCTAACTGAACCCTATTGGCATGCCAACCTATCCAAATCAACCTTGCTAGGTGTACTAGGGCATGTTACACTTTTAAATTGTACATTTCTTGAAATTTAAGTTTAGGTGTTACTCTTCATTTCATTAGTCAACTAAAATATTGAATTTTGCACAAGTAATAGGTACATTGGTTCTAATACTCCCAACATACCACATTTTGCATTCTAAAGTTGTTGGTATTGGTTGCCAATACCATTTCTAAACTTAGTGTTAGTTGTTCAAAATTTTCAGATTTCAAACCTTGTGTTTACTATTCCATTGGTCATTTTTACAGTAGGAATTTGGCAAAGTTATCATCATGAAAGTTGTTCCTTATTGTGTCTAGTTACATTTCTTTTTTTGAATCACTCCATTTGAAGTTTTTTAGCTCAAGTTATGGCCTAAATACCATAATTGGCCGGATTGCAAACTTTCCAGATTTTCTGGACTGACCAAATCTACAGTGTTTTGTGCAGTGACTGCAGGTCACTTTTTGAGCATGTTATTGTAAAAATTTGGGTTAGGTTCCTTCATAAAAGTTGTAGGTCTATATCTCAGCTTTCTGCTAGTAAAATTTCAGGTCAATTGGACCTTTCTACACTGAGTTATGACTAAATGAATAAATACTGTTCACTTGGTCATTTTGCCCAGGCACAATGCAAGTCACTCGGATTAAGGCAATTTTTAGGTCAACTTGGTTTGGTTTTCTGGGCAGGGTTTCTTCACCAAAGTTGTTCCATTATGTGTCTAGTTTCATGTTCAATTGGCCTTGCACCAATTGAACCTATACAACTCCATTTATGGCTGCCCAAACCTGCTAGACTCACACCCAGTCCTGTAGGTCAGCAAGGGCAGCCTGCCTAAGCTCAACTCCATTATCCTTACTCACTTCAATTCCTCCTCACACACATTCAAATGGTCACTAATTGACCATTAAAATGTTAATATACTATTACATGAGCAAAAAGCTGGGTTTTTGCCACAAACCCTAACTCCAAAATTTCAATTTATCCCCAATTCATGCATATCATATGGATTATCATCTCCACTCCCTTTACACTACTCAAATACTATCATTAAACCAATTTAATTCAATTTTAACCATCAACATTATCCCTTCCTTAGGGCTGCCAAATTCCATGGTGCACATACACACAAGTTTTATTTCATTTGACTTACAATTTCATACTCATTTTAAGTCCCTAACATGGAATAAAGAGAGAAATATGCATAAAAAAGCACTAACCTCTTGTAGCTAAAATCCAAGCCAACCAAGACTTTAATTTTTCTTTACTTTCTTACTCTTTCTTGGTAGCCAACACTGCTCCTTGGTGTGGGTATAATTTTTAGTGAAGGGAGGATAAGGTTTTGAGGTGAATTGAAGTGGGAAATGATTCTTAAGGGAGCTTTAATGGTGGAAAGGGTTTTGGGAATGGGTTCGCTGGTTGGAGGTAAGGGAAGACAGAAAATTTGGTAAATTTTTCTGCCCATTTCACTCTTTTAATTAGGTTTATAGATAGGTGTCACAATGTGATTGGTCATTGGGGTTTTAATGACATCATAATAATGTCAAAATTCCCATTTATTCCATTTTTTTTCTTTTTCTTTTCTACTCATTTTTCAATTCAATTTTTAACAATATTTATTCACATTTTGTGTCATAATAATTATTTACTTAACTGGACAAGTCAGCAAAAAATCACCTCTGAAATTAAAATGACCAAAATGCCCTTCGTTTGGCTTAACAGACTAAAATTATCTATACCGATTGAAAAATTTTTCTAAGAATTTTCTTGGCATTCTAATGCCATAGGAACCTCAATGACCTTCTCTGGAGTCCCAAAAATTATTTTATGAATTTTCCCTCGGGTTTGGGGCTCCTAGTTGCAAGAACCGCAACTTCCTACTGGATTACCCATTGCTAGGGCAACGACTCATTTAGCTTGGTTGTATTTTATTTCTTAAATTTTTTCTAAATTTTTTTTATTAATATTTGAGTTAATTATGGTTCCTCACTTTAGTTTAACTATTTTTCCAGACGTTCTAGCTGTCCAGACTGACACCGGTCACCGGAACAGTAGAATGTATGGAGTTGCTACAGTAAGGGTGTTACAACTCTTCCCCTCTAATTTAAATTTCGTCTTCGAAATTTACCTGATGCAAATAGTTGAGGGAATTGTTGCCTCATTGTCTCTTTACTTTCCCAAGTTGCCTCCTCCGTGTTGTGATGCCTCCAAAGCACTTTCACCAGTGTAATCTGCTTATTCCTCAACTCTTTCACTTCTCGAGCTAGGATCCGTATGGGTTCTTCTTCATATGTCAAACCCGGTTGTACTTCAATTTCTTCCATGGAGATGACATGTGAAGGATCTGAGCGGTATCTTCTTGGCATAGACACGTGGAACACATTGTGGATCTTATCCAGCTCTGGTGGTAAAGCTAGCCTGTAGGCCACTGGACCCACACGTTCAATGACTTCATATAGGCCAATGAACCTAGGGCTTAACTTACCTTTTCTTCCAAATCTCAGTACCTTCTTCCACGGTGACACCTTGAGGAACACTTTATCGCCAACCGCATATTCTATTTCTTTCCTCTTCAGATCAGTATAAGATTTTTGTCTGTTTGAGGCAACCTTCAGATTGGCTTTGATTAGTTTTACTTTTTCCTCAGTTTGTTTTACCAGGTCTAGCCCTACCAATTTATCTTCACCCAATTCAGTCCAGCACACTGGAGTTCTACATTTCCTCCCATACAGTGCTTTATACGGGGCCATTTGGATGCTAGCTTGGTAGCTATTGTTGTATATAAATTCTACCAGTGGGAGGTATCTATCCCAACTTCCCTCAAACTCAATGACACAACTCCTCAGCATATACTCAAGGACCTAACATATATTTCATGTTATTATTATCATTTCAGTTCAATATTTGTATTAGTTCAATTGGTTTCAATTGTTTACCTGGATTACTCTTTCTGATTGCCCATCCGTCTCAGGATGGAAAGCTATGCTGAAGTAGAGTTGTGTACCCAAGGATTCATGCAACTTCTTCCAAAATCTCGATGTAAACCTTGGGTCTCGATCAGATATGATGGAAAGTGGAATTCCATGCAGTCTAACTATCTCACTGATATACAATTCTGCTAACTTCTCTAGTGAGTAGTCAGTCCTAACTGGCAGAAAGTATGCTGACTTTGTCAATGTAACACCCCAAAGTTCGGTAGTGCGTTTTACTGCTCCGGTGACCAGTGTTGTCCGGACAGCTAGGATGCCTAGAACTACACTTTGACATGAAGGAGGAGACATAAAATAATGAAATACAAGAAAAGAAAATACAAGAAAAACAAAGGAAAAATAATAGCAAAGAAATGTGATCAAGTTAAGCGAGCCGGGAAACCTAGCGATGGGTGACCGCACCGGGAAGTCACGGCGTGGACCATTGACTAGCCCTGGACTGCGGGGAACCCCGGAAAAAAACATTTTAGGACATAAATAGAACCTTATGGAAGAATTAATCTCATTAGAAAGATTAAAGAAAAATTAAATAATTAGTACAAAGAAAAGTGAGAAATCGAAAAACGGACAAAATTCGATTATTCTGAAAAATCAGTACAACCCAAATAGGGGCATTTTGGTCAATTCACACTCCGAGTTAACTTTTGACCTAAATGTCCTTTAAAAATAAATAGTATTAAATTTTGAAAATGCCATAAAAAAATGAAATTTCATGGGTAGTATGATTAAAAACATAAAGGGATATAAAATGGGATAATGGAAAGTTTAATTATAATAATTAAAAAACCTAAGTTAGTGGAGCACTAGGGAGGGGTATATAAATTCTTTAAGTGGACAAGTGCACGTCCATTTCATCTTCTTCTTCATTGATTTTCTTCTTGGCCGAATGAAACCACCTCCCAAATTCCACCATTGACGCCCCATGTTCAAGCTCCACCCATCCACTTCCAAGCCAATTTCTTCCTAAGTTCCTTCATCAAAGTTAGTCTACACATCACAAGGAAGATATTGATACCAATTTTGAGAAGTTTGGTGAAGGTTTAGCAAGTTACAATTAAAGGTAAGTTTGCATTTTTGAGAATTCCTTTGTTAAATTTTGTGTGCATGTTATGGGTGTTAGTTTTGTGAAGGAAATTTTAGAGTTTAACTAGTTATTGAAATAGCCATTTTGGACAGCCATGGGGTCATGCATTTGATGAATTATTATGCATATAATTGATGAGGAATAATGTTGATCATGGTGGTTTAATATCCTAATGAATTATTTCAAATATATATGGTGATTTATGCACTTGGATGGGAATTGGTAAATTGTAGGGCACTTTGATGTTGAAGGACAAATTTCGCAGCCTTGGGGACACTTGAATAAATGTGTATATTCATGGGAGTGTTGGCAGAATTGTGGCATTAAGGAATGAAGGATATGTGTATGAAATTATTGTGTAAAGTGTATGTGAGAATTAGTGGTGTTTAGGTGTGTATGTAATGGTATTGAGATATTGTAAATGTGAATTATATTTGGTGTGTTGAGAGTAATGGTAATCTGCCCAAAATAATGTTAATGTAAAGTAGATTATACTGTGGTTAATGTACCAAAACAGATTGGTAGGGAAGTGAACCAAATTGCAAGGTATATGTGTGTTTGAAGTGGGGTGTGAAATGCATATTGAGGGCAGTGTACATTTTAGCCCATAACCTGAAATGTGTAACCTCAATTGGTATGAGACCAATTTGAGGTGAAACTAGGCACAAAATGTGCCAACTTTCATTGAGAAATCATACCAAAATTCTGCTTGCAAGGTGATGTGAAAAATGACCAATTCGGATTAGGTACACTTGAGACCTAAAAACTGACCATTTGGGCAGCAGTGAGTATTTAGGCCATAACTCACTCAAAACATGTCCAATTGACCTGAAATTTTAACCATGAATAGCTAAGACCCATACCTACAAGTCTTATGAAGACACCAAAACCCAGAAATGACCAGAAGCAAGTCAAAAAGCTTGCACAAGTTCGGGTCCAAAAACTGGCCGAACCAGAGTTGACCAAATTGACCTAAAATTGACCTAAATTGGTACCATTTGACCAGCAATAGTATAATGACCATAACTTGGTCTACTTAACTCGGATTGACCTGAAATTTTGCCCCGCGTGCAATAAGACCTAGATCTACAAGTTTGTAGTTTTGACCGAAACCCGAAAACTGAGGGAATTAGGTCGTCCGGCTAGGTCAAACCAGTGTCCCGGAATCCAGCAATTTGCATTAAAATGCACTAAGCAAGGAAATGACTTTGGTAAAACGTACCAAACCTAAAACCCTATCGAATGTGACATGTAAAGGACACTAAAACCTAATTTACCTAGAAAACATCGAGGGTCGGTATATTGGGTGATTAAGCAAATAAAGGTATTCAGTGAATTATTTATCGAACATTATCGTTAGAGGCAAATTAATTTAGCACTGAAACACTTCAAAATTGTGTTTCTCAGTTACCAAAGACTCAGGAAAAGGGAAGGAAACACTGAGTCCAGATCAGGGGGACAGTCATCAGAGGTTTGTGCACAACAACTATTTCTTTTGAATTATTTTCAATTAAAATAAATTATGACTACTTGTATATTATTGTTTTAAATTGTGGAAATATACTTGAATGGATATTTATTGCTTGAAAAGTATTGTAAATGATTTAAAACTGTGAGAAACTGTTTGAATGGTATTTGATGGATACTTATTGATTGAAAAGCACTGTAAATGGTTTTTGTGGAAATCGAAGTGAATTACGAATTGTGTTGCCATTTTGTGAATGAAATTATAACTTTGGAAATTTATTGGATTCTTACGGATCATTTGAATAAAATGTTTGGAATTGTTTTGACTCACAATTGGCATGACACAGATATTATGTTCCTCCTCCATTAATGGGGTGAGTGTGATTATTCCTCCCTCTTTGACTTATCAGTCTGGGGTGAGTATGATTATGTTCCTCCCTCTTTGACTTCCCAGTCTGAGGTGAGTGTGGATGAGTACTCATTAGATAGCTAGCTTCCTCCCTCATTGATTTCGATTATTGGGGTGAGTATGTCTTGTCGTGGTGTACAACACGGCATATATGAAAAAAATTGTGTCATGACCTAAATTGTGTTATTGATTGGCAACATTGTATTATTGTTCAATTATTTGATCGAATGGTGTTATTGATTTGCAAAACGATATTATTCAGTTATTTGATCGAATTGTGTTATTGATTTGCAAAACGATATTATTCAGTTATTTGATCGAATTGTGTTATTGATTTGCAAAACGATATTATTCAGTTATTTGATCAATTGTGTTATTGATTTGCAAAATGATATTGTTCAGTTATTTGATCAATTGTGTTATTGATTTGCAAAACGATATTATTCAGTTATTTGATCAATTGTGTTATTGATTTGCAAAACGATATTATTCAGTTATTTGATTGAATTGTGTTATTGATTTGCAAAACGATATTATTCAGTTATTTGATCGAATTGTGTTATTGATTTGCAAAAAGGTATTATTCAGTTATTTGATCAAATTGTGCATGAATTGGCAATACGGTATCCTTAAACTATTTGACTAAATTGTGTGATTATGAATTTTGATAATTTGTGAATTGGAGTTTAAATTCCTTATGACATTCATTGTCTTGAATTTAACTATGATTTTAAGTATCCACTATTGATATGATTTATGAATTGTGAATTAAAATTGTATTTGGTTAATGTTGTGCACCACTGAGACATTGTCTCAGCGATAGCTTTTTATTGCTGTCGCAGGTAGAGAGACAGACAGGGCAGCAGACTAGGCTGCTAATACATCCAGTGAGGGATTACCTGGTATAATGAGTATACCAATATTTTGCATTGTGTACAGAATGTATGACATCGTATGTACATTTTGTTTTTGGTTTTGAGCGATTGTAAATTCAAATTGTACCTTGAAGTTGTAAATTTATTATGAGTTATTTGACTTGTAAAACTTGTATTATATTTCCTTATCTCAGACTTTGAAAAATTTCTATGGAATTGACTTGAGAAATGTGTTGTGTTGATAAAAATGTTGGAGTTGAGATTTGAAAATATATTGAAGTGCTTTTTACAGGTTTTCTGAAGAACTGTTTTGTCCAAAGTACAAATCGCACCTTGCCAAAATTTTTACAAATACTCCAAATAAATCAAATGAGTTAGTTGTTTCACTTTAGTTCACCAAAGTCTTTCACACCTGTAAATAGTGCTCACCACTGTAAAAGAAGTAAGAAAAGTTTTTAAAATCCCTTGTAGTGTATTTAATGGATTATCAGTAGATGGAGTTGGTAATTCATTAGGTATACTACGGGATCATGTTATGCCTTACAGAGGGGTAGGGTGTGACATGTTTTAGTGGTATCAGAGCAAAGTTTCTAAATTCTGTTTTCACCTGTTATTTGAATGTTCTTTCTGCATAGTACAACTGCTCAATATCATTGTTTGATACATACAGTACATTACAGTATAAATATGCACTAACGAGAGTGAATATTATTGTGTTATTTGATCCGGGTTCTACCCATTTTTATGTGAGTGCTAGCATCATTGATTGCATTGCTGCTCCATGTACAAAAATGGACTTTGAGGTGCTAGTAACAAGTCCGCTAGGACAGGAGGTCAGGGAAATAAATTTTGATGCATTAGTGATTAGTCCTTTAGGATAAGGATTGTGATAATAAGTGAAATTAGTTTAGGAAGAGTTTATCAATGAAAAGTATTTCCTGACACACTATAAATTATAAAGCTAATTGGCGAGCCTACTTAATGTAAGGCAAGAGGACGTAAAAGTAAGTTACAGAAATAGAATTGCTCTAGATGAAGGCAGAGATGTTACTGTTAGTAATTGTTAATGGATATTGTAATCAGAATGAGATTCGAATATCAGTGAATTCAAAAAGAATAAAAGATAACAAAGTTTGATCTATTGGGATGTATCGTAGTAACTATGCAATGTTCTTGATGTTTATACCGTAGTCGCAGACAAGACTAACTTGAGATTATTGTGTAGAGCTACGTACTAACCGATAGTACACCTAGATGAGAATAGTTGCCAACGGCATCTGTTTTGGCATAGTTATGCCAGGACAGAATTTAATTGTTAGAAATAAGTTTGAAAATCCTACTTAGGGATCTAAAACTCAAAAGTTAAAATATCGAAAGGTTATAGTTCAGTACAAAAGGAAGTAAGTTATAGAATATTGACAGATAAAAAGAGTTATGAAAGTAGAGAATTGACAGTTGATTCATGTGTAACAAAGAAATATTACAAATGTGAGGAAGACTATGGACTAGAATGGTCAGAGGACCAATGACTGATGAATGATTCTAACATGACCTCAAGGGTCATTCAAGAAGGAACGTGAACCGAAATATTAGACAACACAATAGTAAGAGGAGATTAGTATTATACAAACAAATTAAACGTGGTATTAGATTGTTAAAAGTCTTATACAAATTTGAGGAAAAGAAGATTATACGATCATATAGACAGGAGAAAATAAACGTATGACTATTGTAAGATAGCTATTGGGTAAAATTTCGTGGACGAAATTTATTTAAGGGGGGGAGAATTGTAACACCCCAAAGTTCGGTAGTGCGTTTTACTGCTCCGGTGACCAGTGTTGTCCGGACAGCTAGGATGCCTAGAACTACACTTTGACATGAGGGAGGAGACATAAAATAATGAAATACAAGAAAAGAAAATACAAGAAAAACAAAGGAAAAATAATAGCAAAGAAATGTGATCAAGTTAAGCGAGCCGGGAAACCTAGCGATGGGTGACCGCACCGGGAAGTCACGGCGTGGACCATTGACTAGCCCTGGACTGCGGGGAACCCCGGAAAAAAACATTTTAGGACATAAATAGAACCTTATGGAAGAATTAATCTCATTAGAAAGATTAAAGAAAAATTAAATAATTAGTACAAAGAAAAGTGAGAAATCGAAAAACGGACAAAATTCGGTGTTACCGAAAAATCAGGAGTACAACCCAAATAGGGGCATTTTGGTCAATTCACACTCCGAGTTAACTTTTGACCTAAATGTCCTTTAAAAATAAATAGTATTAAATTTTGAAAATGCCATAAAAAAATGAAATTTCATGGGTAGTATGATTAAAAACATAAAGGGATATAAAATGGGATAATGGAAAGTTTAATTATAATAATTAAAAAACCTAAGTTAGTGGAGCACTAGGGAGGGGTATATAAATTCTTTAAGTGGACAAGTGCACGTCCATTTCATCTTCTTCTTCATTGATTTTCTTCTTGGCCGAATGAATCCACCTCCCAAATTCCACCTTTGACGCCCATGTTCAAGCTCCACCCATCCACTTCCAAGCCAATTTCTTCCTAAGTTCCTTCATCAAAGTTAGTCTACACATCACAAGGAAGATATTGATACCAATTTTGAGAAGTTTGGTGAAGGTTTAGCAAGTTACAATTAAAGGTAAGTTTGCATTTTTGAGAATTCCTTTGTTAAATTTTGTGTGCATGTTATGGGTGTTAGTTTTGTGAAGGAAATTTTAGAGTTTAACTAGTTATTGAAATAGCCATTTTGGACAGCCATGGGGTCATGCATTTGATGAATTATTATGCATATAATTGATGAGGAATAATGTTGATCATGGTGGTTTAATATCCTAATGAATTATTTCAAATATATATGGTGATTTATGCACTTGGATGGGAATTGGTAAATTGTAGGGCACTTTGATGTTGAAGGACAAATTTCGGCAGCCTTGGGGACACTTGAATAAATGTGTATATTCATGGGAGTGTTGGCAGAATTGTGGCATTAAGGAATGAAGGATATGTGTATGAAATTATTGTGTAAAGTGTATGTGAGAATTAGTGGTGTTTAGGTGTGTATGTAATGGTATTGAGATATTGTAAATGTGAATTATATTTGGTGTGTTGAGAGTAATGGTATTCTGCCCAAAATAATGTTAATGTAAAGTAGATTATACTGTGGTTAATGTACCAAAACAGATTGGTAGGGAAGTGAACCAAATTGCAAGGTATATGTGTGTTTGAAGTGGGGTGTGAAATGCATATTGAGGGCAGTGTACATTTTAGCCCATAACCTGAAATGTGTAACCTCAATTGGTATGAGACCAATTTGAGGTGAAACTAGGCACAAAATGTGCCAACTTTCATTGAGAAATCATACCAAAATTCTGCTTGCAAGGTGATGTGAAAATGACCAATTCGGATTAGGTACACTTGAGACCTAAAAACTGACCATTTGGGCAGCAGTGAGTATTTAGGCCATAACTCACTCAAAACAGGTCCAATTGACCTGAAATTTTAACCATGAATAGTTAAGACCCATACCTACAAGTCTTATGAAGACACCAAAACCCAGAAATGACCAGAAGCAAGTCAAAAAGCTTGCACAAGTTCGGGTCCAAAAACTGGCCGAACCAGAGTTGACCAAATTGACCTAAAATTGACCTAAATTGGTACCATTTGACCAGCAATAGTATAATGACCATAACTTGGTCTACTTAACTCGGATTGACCTGAAATTTTGCCCCGCGTGCAATAAGACCTAGATCTACAAGTTTGTAGTTTTGACCGAAACCCGAAAACTGAGGGAATTAGGTCGTTCGGCTAGGTCAAACCAGTGTCCCGGAATCCAGCAATTTGCATTAAAATGCACTAAGCAAGGAAATGACTTTGGTAAAACGTACCAAACCTAAAACCCTATCGAATGTGACATGTAAAGGACACTAAAACCTAATTTACCTAGAAAACATCGAGGGTCGGTATATTGGGTGATTAAGCAAATAAAGGTATTCAGTGAATTATTTATCGAACATTATCGTTAGAGGCAAATTAATTTAGCACTGAAACACTTCAAAATTGTGTTTCTCAGTTACCAAAGACTCAGGAAAAGGGAAGGAAACACTGAGTCCAGATCAGGGGGACAGTCATCAGAGGTTTGTGCACAACAACTATTTCTTTTGAATTATTTTCAATTAAAATAAATTATGACTACTTGTATATTATTGTTTTAAATTATGGAAATGTACTTGAATGGATATTTATTGCTTGAAAAGTATTGTAAATGATTTGAAACTGTGAGAAACTGTTTGAATGGTATTTGATGGATACTTATTGATTGAAAAGCACTGTAAATGGTTTTTGTGGAAATCGAAGTGAATTACGAATTGTGTTGCCATTTTGTGAATGAAATTATAACTTTGGAAATTTATTGGATTCTTACGGATCATTTGAATAAAATGTTTGGAATTGTTTTGACTCACAATTGGCATGACACAGATATTATGTTCCTCCTCCATTAATGGGGTGAGTGTGATTATTCCTCCCTCTTTGACTTATCAGTCTGGGGTGAGTATGATTATGTTCCTCCCTCTTTGACTTCCCAGTCTGAGGTGAGTGTGGATGAGTACTCATTAGATAGCTAGCTTCCTCCCTCATTGATTTCGATTATTGGGGTGAGTATGTCTTGTCGTGGTGTACAACACGGCATATATGAAAAAAATTGTGTCATGACCTAAATTGTGTTATTGATTGGCAACATTGTATTATTGTTCAATTATTTGATCGAATGGTGTTATTGATTTGCAAAACGATATTATTCAGTTATTTGATCGAATTGTGTTATTGATTTGCAAAACGATATTATTCAGTTATTTGATCGAATTGTGTTATTGATTTGCAAAACGATATTATTCAGTTATTTGATCAATTGTGTTATTGATTTGCAAAATGATATTGTTCAGTTATTTGATCAATTGTGTTATTGATTTGCAAAACGATATTATTCAGTTATTTGATCAATTGTGTTATTGATTTGCAAAACGATATTATTCAGTTATTTGATTGAATTGTGTTATTGATTTGCAAAACGATATTATTCAGTTATTTGATCGAATTGTGTTATTGATTTGCAAAAAGGTATTATTCAGTTATTTGATCAAATTGTGCATGAATTGGCAATACGGTATCCTTAAACTATTTGACTAAATTGTGTGATTATGAATTTTGATAATTTGTGAATTGGAGTTTAAATTCCTTATGACATTCATTGTCTTGAATTTAACTATGATTTTAAGTATCCACTATTGATATGATTTATGAATTGTGAATTAAAATTGTATTTGGTTAATGTTGTGCACCACTGAGACATTGTCTCAGCGATAGCTTTTTATTGCTGTCGCAGGTAGAGAGACAGACAGGGCAGCAGACTAGGCTGCTAATACATCCAGTGAGGGATTACCTGGTATAATGAGTATACCAATATTTTGCATTTTGTATCAGTAATGTATGACACTGTATGTTTATTTTTTTTTTGTTTTTGAGCATTTGTAAATTCAAATTGTACCTTGAAGTTGTAAATTTATTATGAGTTATTTGACTTGTAAAACTTGTATTATATTTCCTTATCTCAGACTTTGAAAAATTTCTATGGAATTGACTTGAGAAATGTGTTGTGTTGATAAAAATGTTGGAGTTGAGATTTGAAAATATATTGAAGTGCTTTTTACAGGTTTTCTGAAGAACTGTTTTGTCCAAAGTACAAATCGCACCTTGCCAAAATTTTTACAAATACTCCAAATAAATCAAATGAGTTAGTTGTTTCACTTTAGTTCACCAAAGTCTTTCACACCTGTAAATAGTGCTCACCACTGTAAAAGAAGTAAGAAAAGTTTTTAAAATCCCTTGTAGTGTATTTAATGGATTATCAGTAGATGGAGTTGGTAATTCATTAGGTATACTACGGGATCATGTTATGCCTTACAGAGGGGTAGGGTGTGACAGTCAATCTATCAACTATCACCTATACTGCATCATGCTTTTTCTGGGTGAGAGGTAGACCACTTACAAAATCCATGGTGACCCGATCCCATTTCCAGTCAGGTATGCGTATAGGCTGTAGCAAATCTGATGGAACTTGATGTTCTGCCTTGACTTGCCAACATGTCAAGCATTTAGTCACATAGTCAACTATGCCCTTCTTCATACCAGGCCACCAATAATGAAGCTTCAGATCATGATATATTTTTGTACTTCCTGGGTGCATAGCATAATCACTGGTGTGTGCCTCTTTCAGAATACTGGCTTTCAATTCCCCATCATCTGGTACACACACTCATCCTTTGTAGTACAGACACCTATCTGCTTTCACTTCATAGTCAGTTGCTTTCCCTTCTGAGATTTTACTCATAGTGGTCATTAATTTCTCGTATACTTTTTACCCATCTAAAATCTGCTGTAGCAGGTTTGGTCTCACTTGCAACTCAGCCAAAATAGCTCCATCTTAAGCCAAGGATAGACGGGCATTCAATGATCTCAAAGCTGTGATGAATTTTCTGCTCAAAGCATCTGCAACTACATTTGCCTTCCCAGGATGGTAGTCAATTACACAATCATAGTCCTTCAGGAACTCAATCCATTGCCTCCGTCTGAGGTTGAGCTCCTTCTGGGTTTGTAAGTATTTTAGACTTTTGTGATCTGTGTAAATGTAGCACTTTTCACCATACAAGTAATGCCTCCATATCTTCAGTGTGAAGATAATTGCTGCAAGTTCTAGATCATGGGTAGGGTAATTTTGTTCATGTGGCCTTAGCTGCCTAGAAGCATAAGCGACCACCTTCCACTTTTGTATTATTACACACCCTAACCCATTATGAGAGGCATCACTATAGACCACAAAGTCCTTTCCCGACACTGGCTGTGTTAACACTGGTGCCTCTGTCAACATAGCCTTCAACTTCTCAAAACTGGTCTAACACTTGTCATTCCAGTTAAATCTGACATTCTTATGTAATAACTTGGTCATTGGAGTAGCTATTAAGGAAAATCCTTTCACAAATCTTCTATAATACTAGCTAGCCCCAAGAAGCTTCTGACCTCAGTTGTATTTCTGGGAGGCTTCCATTCCATTACTGCTTCTATTTTCTTAGGATCCACTCTAATCCCATTAGCTGACACTATGTGTCCAAGGAATGCAATCTCACCCAACCAGAAGTCACACTTGGACAACTTAGCATACAACTTCTTTTCTTTCAGGGTTTGCAGGAAAATTCTCAAATGTTCATTATGTTCTTCCCTGGTCTTGGAATACACTAAAATATCATCAATAAAGACCACTACGAACCGATCTAGGTATGGATGGAAGATACGGTTCATAAGGTCCATGAATGCTGCTGGTGCATTTGTTAGGCCAAAGGGCATCACTAGAAACTCATAATGCCCATACCGGGTCCTGAATGAAGTCTTTGGCACATCTGCATCCTTCACCCTCAACTGATGATACTCTGATCTGAGATCAATTTTGGAAAATACTCCTGCTCCCTTCAACTGATCAAACAGATCATCAATTTTAGGCAACGAATATTTGTTCTTCACTGTCACTTTATTCAACTACCGGTAATCGATTCATAACCTCAAAGTCCCATTCTTCTTTTTCACAAACAGCACTGGAGCTCCCCATGGTGACACACTGGGGCGTATGAACCCCTTATCCAGCAACTCCTGTAACTGGATTTTCAGTTCCTTCAATTCTGTGGGTGCCATCCTATAAGGAGCAATAGAGATTGGTGCTGCACCCGGCAGTATCTCAATAACAAATTCGACTTCCCTTTCTGGTGGTAAGCTAGGCAATTCTTCAGGGAACACATTTAGGAAGTCTCTTACTGTGTGTATGTGACACAGATTTAGCTTAGCCTGCCTAGTATCCACCAAATGTGCTAGGTAGGCTTTACAGCCTTTTCTTATCAGTTTTCTTGCAACGGTGGTTGAGATGACATTGGACAAGAAATCTATCCTTTCCCCCACAACTGTGATCTCATTACCCTCAGGAGTTTTCAAAGAAATCCTCTTTAGTTTACAATCAACAATTGCTTGATGACCTGACAACCAGTTTATTCCTAAATCACGTTAAACTCATGGAAAGGCAACTCAATTAGGTCTGCCAAGAATTCATAGCCCTGAATCCTTAACGGGCAACCCTTGTACACTTTGTTCACCACTACACTGTGGCCCAATGGATTAGTGACTAGAATGTCTTGGTCACTCTCCCCTACTAATATCCCTCTTTCTACGAGTAAGTTGATGCAGATGTATGAATGAGTGGATCTTGGATCCACTAATGCATGTACAGATGTATTATAGAGGGAGAACGTACCCCTGATGACGTTTGGGGCATCTTGCTCCTCCTGAGCTCTTATGGCATAGGCTCTGGCAGTGCTCGACCTCGAGCCTCTCTGTGGCTCGAGTCTGTGATGGTCCCATTGCCTTAGATTTGCCAGATTTCCTACCCCTTTGTGGTGCAAAGCAGGTCTGTCTGCTTGTGTTGGAGCAGTTGTAGCAGTTCTGCATGGATAGTTCCTCAACTGATGCTCTGTCGACCCACACCTTAAGTAGGCACCAGTCACTCTCCAACACTCCCACTTATGCCATTTTAGGCAATGCGAACATGAAGAAGATGCTGGGGCTGGTCCCCTAAACCCCGTCCCTGGAGAGCTACCCACTGATGGTGTGGACTGACCTCTCCTAAGGGTGAGCGTGGCTGTGCCCACAGGTGACCACGACACAGTGATTGACCTGAACTCTGTGTAGGTGGACCTTTGAACTTCTTTCCTAGTGTAGGAGATGAGCTAGACTGACCCGGGCCCCTCTTCTGCTGTCTTTCCCTTCTAGTCTGCTCACTTATTCTAACCTTTTCAACTTTTAATGTAGCTTCCACTAACTTAGTGAAGTTTGTAATTCCCAAGGCAGTAATCATGATCTTTATGTTATCATTTAATCCCTCTTCAAATCTCTTACATCTTTCAGCTTTATTAGGGACTATTTCCCTTCCATAATGACTCAATCTGACAAATTCCTTTTTATACTCGACCACTGTCAGCTGTCTCTGCCTCAGGTTAATGAACTCTCTTCTTCTCTCTTCTTGGAATACACTACCCACATATTTCTTCTTAAATTTTGAGAGGAAGAAGTCCCAAGTTATTACTTCTGGCTGCACTTTACTAGACACTGTATCCCACCATTGGTAGGCATCATCTTGCAACAGAGATATAGTAGCTTCTAGATTTTGTTCTGGAGTGCAATGGAGTTGTTTTAAAACCCTTCCTGTTCTGTTCAACCAATTTTCGGCTGTAACAGAATCATCTTCTCTCTTGCCAAAGAAATCCACTGCTCCAAATTTTCTCAGTCTTTCCAGGTGTGATTTCTACTGTGGAGGTGGTGGTATTACCCCAGCCATTTGTCTGAAGAATTTGGCCATTTACTGGAACATGGCCTGTGGAGGCTGAGCAGGCTCTACTTGAGCTGGCGGAGCAGGTTCTCCCCTACACCCAGTCTCAGCTGCTACAGGTGGAGCACGACTCTCCACTTCCTCCTCAACTGCCCTCTGAGATGTAGGGTTCATATCCTATTTAACAAAGACAAACAGATCTGCATTAGTGTCACCTAGACTCTTAGAAATGCAATGCATGGTATGGATTCAATCTAGGCCTAGAAATGCCTAAATCGTGCTCTGATACCACTAAATGTGACACCCCTTACCCGTCTACAATGTAGTCAAGCAAGATATGTAACGCAGTGTACCGGAACACCCTATTTTAATTCAATCATTTTTTTCTTCCTAATTTATTATTTTTTTTCATAGTTATGAAGTATAATTTGTGAAATATAATTCATTTAAGTTATTTATTGAAATTATAATTTATTTGAGGTTCCGCAAATTTTATAAAAAATCCGGCAGAGTGCCGGCTAAAAATGGATAAAATAGTTCTTCGGAACCTGTGAAAAACACTTTCGAAATTTTCAATCAATCCCAAACTCCATTTCATCAATAAAATCTCAATATTTCTCAAATATACTCCCATTTCTCATTCATTCGTTTCATATGATATTCACATAAAAGTCATAAATAAATATTCACTTTTTCATTCATAAATATAATTTCCATTATTTACATCAATACCAAAATATATTACATAAGTCTTAATTACACATGAGAAAATAAAAGTTAATTACAAAATACCAAAATAAAACCTAGTGTCCTACCAATGCACTGATGATGGTGAGGTGACACGAACACTATACAGAGCTGCAGAAGGTCTCACCCAGTCTGTGGTCTACTGGGCTCTCGGTTGGTCTCTCTAGAACCTACGCGTGGCAAAAAGCAACGCGCTAAGCAATAATGCTTAGTGGTGTCAATAATAGAATAAAAAGAAATAACAGAAAATAAATATGCAGTGCATGTTCTGATGTCTTATGCAGATAATTTTTCGATCATTATTGGTAATCTTATTTATTTTGTACTTGGTATATTCATAATTTCATTAGATTTATTCACTTTCATTTTTGGTCGTCCAAGTAACCTATCCTAAATGACTGGACTGGATAAATGGATAAACTGGCACTGGGTATCAAGTACCTCGGACCGTGGCACCATCGGTCACATATGTACTCTCGGTGTGCAACAGAACAGCTAATGAGCTGTAATAAATATTAGGCACAAGGCCAAGTATCATCACAATGTCAGAATGGCTAAAAGCCATAAAATCACAGAATGGCATAATGCCATGTGCAATACTGCTAACTGAACTCTATTGGCATGCCAACCTATCCAAACCAACCTTGCTAGATGTACTAGGGCATGTTACACTTTTAAATTGTACAATTCTTGAAATTTAAGTTTAGGTGTTACTATTCATTTCATTAGTCAACTAAAATGTTGACTTTTGCATAGGCAATAGGTACATTGGTTCTAATACTCCCAACATACCACATTTTGCATTCTAAAGTTGTTCGTATTGGTTGCCAATACCATTTCTAAGCTTAGTGTCAGTTGTTCAAAATTTTCAAATTTTAAGCCTTGTGTTTACTGTTCCATTGGTCACTTTTACAGTAGGAATTTGGCAAAGTTATCTTCATGAAAGTTGTTCCTTATTGTGTCTAGTTACATTTCTTTTTTTGAATCACTCCATTTAGAGTTTTGTAGCTCAAGTTATGGCCTAAATACCATAATTGGCAGGATTGCAAACTTTCCATATTTTCTGGACTGACCAAATCTACAGTGTTTTGTGTAGTGATTGCAGATCACTTTTTGAACATGTTATTGTCAAAATTAGGATTAGGTTTCTTCATAAAAGTTGTAGGTCTATATCTCAGCTTTCTGATAGTAAAATTTCAAGTCAATTGGACCTTTCTACACTGAGTTATGACCAAATGAATAAACACTGTGCATTTGGTCATTTTGCCCAGGCAGAATGCAAGTCACTCGGATTAGGGCAATTTTTAGCTCAACTTGGTTTGGTTTTCTGGGTAGGTTTTCTTCACCAAAGTTGTGCCATTATGTGTGTAGTTTCATTTTCAATTGGCCTTGCACCAATTGAACCTATACAACTCCATTTATGGCTACCCAAACTTGCTGGACTCACACCCAGTCCTGTAGGTCAGCAAGGGCAGCCTGCCTAAGCTCAACTCCATTATCCTTACTCACTTCAATTCCTCCTCACACACATTCAAATGGTCACTAATTGACTCTTACAATGTTAATATACTATTACATAAGCAAAACCCTAGGTTTTTGCCACAAACCCTAACTCCAAAATTTCAATTTATCCCCAATTCATGCATATCATATGAATTATCATCTCCACTCCCTTTACACTACTCAAATACTATCATTAAACCAATTTAATTCAATTTTAACCATCAACATTATCCCTTCCTTAGGGCTGCCAAATTCCATGGTGTACATACACATAAGTTTTATTTCATTTGACTTACAATTTCATACTCATTTTAAGTCCCTAACATGGAATAATGAGAGAAATATGCATAAATAAGCACTAACCTCTTGTAGCTAAAATCCAAGCCGACCAAGACTTTAATTTTTCTTTACCTTTTTACTCTTTCTTGGCTACCAAACACTTCTCCTTGGTGTGGGTATAATTTTTAGCGAAGGGAGAATAAGGTTTTGAGGTGAATTGAAGTGGGAAATGAAGCTTAAGGGAGCTTTAATGGTGGAAAGGGTTTTGGGAATGGGTTCCGCTGGTTGGAGGTAAGGGAAGACAGAAAATTTGGTAAATTTTTCTGCCCATTTCACTCTTTTAATTAGATTAATATATAGATATCACAATGTGATTGGTCATTGGGGTTTTAATGACATCATAATGATGTCAAAATTCCCATTTATTCCATTTTTTTTCTTTTTCTTTTCTACTCATTTTCAATTCAATTTTTAACAATATTTATTCACATTTTGTGTCATAATAATTATTTACATAACTAGACAAGTCGGCCAAAAATCACCTCTGAAAGCAAAATGACCAAAATGCCCTCCGTTTTGGCTTAACATACTAAAATTGTCTGCACTGATTGAAAATTTTTTCTAAGCAATTTATTGGCATTCTAATGCCATAGGAACCTCAATGACCCTTCTCTGGAGTCCCAAAAATTATTTTATGAATTTTCCCTCGGGTCTAGGGCTCCTATTTGCGAGAACCGCAACTTCTCACTGGGTTACCCATCGCTAGGGCACCGGCTCATTTAACTTGGTTGTATTTTATTTCTAAAATTTTTCCTAAATTTTTCTTATTAATATTTGAGTTAATTATAGTTCCTCACGTTAGTTTAACTATTTTTCCAGACGTTCTAGCTGTCCGGACCGACACCGGTCACTAGAACAGTAGAATGTACAGAGTTGCTACAGTGAGGGTGTTACATGGCCAATTGTGAGAGGCACTCACAATTGTCTACCATAGTTCGGATGTTGCATATTAAGTTAAAAAATCATTTGTCTAAGAAATGCTACGAATAGATTATGAATTTTGTAAGGGAAGTGTTACCAGATGAAAATAAGTTTGTTGATTGTTTTTACAAGACAAAAAAGCTTGTATAAGGCTTGGGTCCACCTGTGGAGAAAATTAACTGTTACAAGCTTGGTTACATGATATATTAGGGACAAAATAGTATTTTAATGAGATGCGAATTTTATGGGCAGCCAAGATACAAGCCTCAGAGGGGGATTAAGGCAAATTTTGCATGTAAAAGGATGTGTTATTTTCCTCTAACACTAAGCTTCAAAGACTTTATGCTTTTAAGGCAATAGTTGAAAAAATGAGGTGGCATGCTGAGCATAACATGGAAGATGATGTCATGTGTCATCCATATTATTTTAAGGCATGGAAGCACTTTAATCGCACCTACCTAATGTTTACAGTTGAAAATCAGAATGTAAGGCTAGGGTTATGTACTGATGATTTCAATAGTTTGGACAATCAGGATAATAGTACTTATGTTGGCCAGTAATAATTACCCTATACAACTTGCCTCTTAGTACATATATGAAGGAGCCATTTTGTTATTATCAGTAATAATACCTAAGCTGCAAAGTCCCAAACACTGACTAGATGACTATTTACAGCCACTAATTGTTAAACTAACTCAATTGTGGCAAGTTGGGGTGCAGACATATGGTGTATCTAAGAAATAGAATTTCCAAATTTATGTTGCTCTAATGTGGACAATTAGTGATTTCCCTGCTTATTCAATGTTGTCTGGGTGGAACACTACTAGAGATTAGTGTGCCCATATTGTATGGATTATTCAAATGCATTTTCACTAAGTCACGAAGGGAAAATTAGTTGGTTTGACAATCCTCATAAGTTTCTTCCATAAACCATCCATTTACACAAAACAGGGTAAATTTGCTTAAAGGAAAAGAATGCATGAATGAGTCTCCTCTAATTCTCAGCATTGAAGACTTTTGTTTTTCGCATATAGAAGATTTAGGACTTTGGTGTAATATCCTTAAATTTACTCTAAAAGGTATTCATATAAATTACAAAATTAATTGCGTGTGAAATTGCCTCTATTCATACCTAGAAATTTGTCCACTAAGGGTTAGAGGACCAAATTGAATTAATTGATAAGTTAAGAGGCAAGCAAGAAATTGGAGGACTAACTTGAAGTAATTACTAAGTTGAGGGGAAAATTTAGAAATGATGATAATACAAAAAAAAAAAGACCAATAGGAAATAGAAAGCACATCATGGATCAAGGGGTAAAGAGTGAAGGACCAATGGGTAAAAACTAACAAAAATCACTATATCCTTCTCTCAATGGAGCCAACCACTTATCCCATTTTCTTCCTCCTTTATTTTTCCTTTTAACAGTAAAATTCTCTCAAAATAGAAGAAGAGACACCAAGCAAAAACCCTAGATCATATCATTTTTAGAGGTCTAAGCAAAGGGAGCAAGAAGACTTGGTGATTCAAGCTTGAAGAAACCTAATTCCTTGAAAGGTTTCATGGAGACTTGAAGAAAGAGGGGCAGTAGCTAGTACTCAAGTAAGGTTAGTGCTATAACCTATATTTTTTATCATGTTTGAGTGGGGACTCCACTAGGGATAAGGGAGAAATACAAAGTAGTGAAAATGATAACTTGTATGGCTGTTGGAAGTTTGGAACTGCTAGTAGGCAGCAAGATCAGTCACTTTTAAAAATTCATTACTTGGACTAGGAATGTTAGATTGTTGTGATCTTTATGTCTATGGAAACTTTAATGAATGTCCTAAAACTTTATAGTTTCGTGCCAGACCTAATTCCCTTGTTAAGATGGTGTTTGAAGGTAAAACTTTTTACTGCTTAGATCTATAGAAACTGACCTGATGATTTCTAGAAGTAGGGCAATCAATTTTAAAAATTCATATCTTGTGCTACAAAACTTGAAATAGGGTGATTCTTAAACCGTTGGAAAGCTTAATGAATGTCCTAAAACTTTGTAGTTATGGTCAAGAATTGATTTTGTTGGCTGTATAGTGATATTTTTACATTTTCTATTACTACTCTGAATGTGATTGAAGTCTAGAATAGGTTGCACATTCATAACTTGAAATGTAGACCCGATTTTGATATGATTCAAATTAGAGATTTAAATAGATATATAAAAGTTGAATTCTGAAAAATATGGCAAGAAAATCCTATTTTTGTGATTTTCGATAGAATTTTAAATTTGCCGCCCTGTTTACTAGAATTGATTGGAAAATGCAATTGTGTGATATTAGTGATATTGATTATGAATGAGTTGTGAATAAATTGGTAAGCATGTCTTGATTGAATAAATTATATGTAATCTTGATAGTGTGTATGCCCATTATAAGTTTAAAAATAAGTGGCATGAGAAAATTGACTAGTTAATAACTGAAATTGTGCACAATAACTTAGCTTATGCCATGATGAGGATACTTGTCACTTGAGTTGTCTAGACAGTGTAATTGGGCTAGAGAAATAAATGAAAAGGGATATGTGAAAAAGGTTAATCATGAAATGCTTTGCACCTCGATTGTAATTGTTATTAATCTAAATATTGCAAAAATTTATGTAATTAAAAGCTATGTCACGTTATGTTAAAATTGTGTGAGATTACACATTGTACTAATGAAATAAAATTGTTAGTAACATGTCTCATGAGATTATACATGATTTTCTCACATACATGTTGCATGATATAATATCATTAAGTTATAGCACCACTAAGCAAATTTGCTTAGCGGAGAGTTGTTTAAACTTTCCATAGGTAACAAAAGTAAGGATAAAGAGTCGGCGTGACAGTGAAGGCGATTGGGTGACGTTTTGCTCAAGATTTGAGAAGACACTACATTATTTTGTACACATTAGGAGATTACATTGTATTAATCATTTTATGTTATGAAATGTAATCCTTTAAAGTGTAACTATTTAAATTCTACAACTACATTGATATTGAAACAAGTCTTGTATTTTGTAAACGCTTTCATATGTATATATATTGTAAATTTTCACATATGTAAATTTATCTAAATTGATGAGATGGTTGTATAAATTGTGGTTATTGTGAGATGGGTTATGAATGAAACCATATAGGTTTCATATGTATCTTGGAGTAATGTGATAAATGTTAATAGGTATTTTAACAGGTTACTCCAAAATTTTAAGGGAAACTTTGTCGGATTTATGCCTTGAATTTAAAACTAAATTTCATTATTTGAGAAATTCCAAATAGATGGAAAACTTATAAATTTTATTTTCTTATGACTTAAATAGATTTGAATTTTTTTTTAAATCTTTCGCTGTTTTCCCCTGAAACAAAGCATAATTAGATATAAGGAAATCCAGTTCTGAGAAGGAATTATTAACCCTTGAGATATACTCTTGGGTGTATCTCGGGGGCATGTACACACTACTCTAGCTGCAGATAGGGTTTGGGTGTTATATGCTAAAGTGTTTTTAGAGCCTAGGTTAAAGAGTCTTAGAGTAAGACATGTGGAGATGTCTTAAGAATGGATTTGGTTGTAATTACTAATATCGAATTGTATACTTGTAAAATTATTTGAATGTTTGATATTGAATTTGGAAGACTTATTTGCATCCATGTTTACTCATCCATGGTTAAATGAACCTAATGAGTGTGATCTTCTCTTAATAAAGGTACTTGAGCAAACGTGATGACCACTAATAATCAGAATGAGATAGACGATGAGGTGGGGAGTGTGGCACCTCAGTATCCTAAGGTTGGCAACAAGGGCTGACAAGAAGTTCTAGCTGATCTAGTTATAAAGCTTCTGAGGAGGGTTGCTACTTAGATTCAGAATCATAATAAGATGGATTACAAGGGGTTTAGGCAGCATAAGGTGCCAGAATTTCATTGCACGATAGATCTGTTAGTAGTATGCCCTAGAGCATATCATTTAGTATGTATCTTATACATATTTTATTAATAAAAAGCATTTTCACTTTTCCGTTTACATAATATATTTATGTGTAATAGAAAAGGTCCATTGATACTTTGCGCTAGAAATATTGTCACTCATATTCTTAACAACTTAAGAATAGAATTCTGAGCCAATCAGAAGATGACATGTGGTAAGGGTTTTAAGTGGTGACCTAGCTATATAAGGGAAAGGATGAAAGAACAAAATAAGTAATCTGCTATCTCTTTCATTTATGCCGCCATCCAAAATAGCCTCTCCCTTCTCTTCTTCTTCATCTCTCATTAATTCAAAGAGAATTGCCAACATTCTTTTGAATTAAAATTGCTAGAAATCGTTTCTAGTGTCCTGCATATATCTGTAATCTCTCTAAAGGAAAAACCTGAATTTCTAATTGATTGGAAAGGCTTGAGAAGCTGTTCAAGGGGCTGCCATTGGTGATCTTGGTGTGGACAAGCTAGAGGGACAACATCTGGTGTCCTAGGTGCATCCCAAAGGTACCAAACACAACTACAGTGCAATAAAAGGTTAGTGCACTTGTTCTTGATTTAATATAGGGTTTTAATGAATTAATCTATTAATTCTAAAATCTTAAATGGTAAATATAGATCCATAAACATATTAAAAGAGTTTTAATATGCTGTTTAACATTGAAATCAAATAGATAAATGATGAATCTTGTATGATGCATGAGACCCTAGAAGAAAAATTTTGAATTCAATGATCTAAACTTATGTTTTTCATACTTTCGCTCCTTCAATTGGTATCAGAGCCACTATATTTGCCATTTAGATTGTTTAATATATGATTTAATTGTGTGATTTGAGCATGAGATGATTGGTTCATTACTGGTTGCAAAGAAAAGGTGGTCGCATGCTAGGTTGTGCCCATGGTGGGCATGGTTGTGGCACCATTATGGTGCATAAGGTATGATGGATATTGAATGTGCAATTGTTGTATGATCTAAGGTCCATTTTATGTCTAATTAAATTGTTTAATTAGAATTATAATCACACAATTAAATTTGTTTGAATGTGATTCAAATCTGAACTTTTAAATTTGTTTGAATGTGATTCAAATATGAATTTTTAAATTTGTTTGAATGTGATTCAAATATGAATTTTTAAATTTATTTGAATCATATTCAAATCTGGATTTTTAAGTTAAATATGAGATATTCAATTTAATTTAAGTATGTATGTTTTATTTAATTGTTAAATAGTGATATGCATGATGGATGATCATGGACAATAAAAGACCAATGTGATTGGATTTTTTTCTTTTATGTTTCTTTAGGTTGTACGTTTATTAATTTATTTTAGTTTATTTTGGAGGCATGTATTATAAAGGCTGTAATATTTTTGGGTTGTAATTTCATTTATTTGGTTCTTGTAAATTCGCCTTGGTATGCCAAGGATTACTATGTAATTGGATTGCAAGAAGATCAAGGAGGTCAAGAGCATTGGTGGGACCAGTGGGAGGAATTTAAGATCAAGTGTTGATTATGTACTCCTTCAGCAACTCTTGTAATATGAATGAATGAAATGCACCTAGGAATGCCCTGATTCAATTCTTGGTGGCTCAGAATTGAATCCCTTAGAAAGTCCATGATCATACCATATTTATTGTTTATCCATGAATGCATGAGATGTATGGGATTGTTTGCAAGTATATGATATATGAATGCTAAATGGATCATGTACAAAGTGAGACCATAATAGTAATTAGGACAACCACAAAATCTTCCAAACAAATGATTAAGTTGGAAATGGTATAATTAAAGTAATTATAACATGGGCCCTCCATTGAGGTAATTATTTTAAGAAATTTTAAATACTTGCATATGATGCAATTAATTTGAAGAGATTTTCTTAAGAATAATTGTTAAGCATGAGATATTATAAATATGTAAATGGTTTGGTGGCCAATAATTGATGTGCCTGAGGACATTAAAATTATTTGCATGTTTACTGGCTCAATGGGATCAACTTAACTAATGCAAGATAAGTCAATAATGGATGTGCCTGAGATTTTGAGCATTAGGGGCTAGGTAAAAGATTGAACCTCACATGAGATGTGATGGGCAATGAGTTGCTCACTTATAATTTATTGTAATTCCAATAATGGATGTTTCTGAGGATGATTAATAGGACTATAAGAATTCAATGACCCACTAGAAATCCATCCAACTAGGATTTCCGTCTTCTACTTTGGAAGTGTAGGATTCGCTAAGTTAGTGGGAGGACCAATTTGATTAAAAGACAATAATCATTTTGGTTAAATACATAATACATTTACTAATTAATCTGGTTATTTTCTGCAGTTAATTTTCTGATAATAACGAGCACACCACAACCACCACCATCCAGTATCCTTGCAAGCATACTTGATCGCAATAGGTTGACAGGACCTAATCTATCTGATTGGCTAAGAAATTTGAAAATTGTCCTGAACCTTGAACATATAGGATATGTTCTAGACTCAAATGTTCCTGGTCCCTGTAACATCCCCACTGTACGTGTTCTGTACGTTCTATTACTCCAGTGGCCAAATAATAGTCCAGGCAAGTTAGGATATCTGGAACTACACTTCGATAATAGTGAACAGACATATAATGATGAAATAAATAAAAAGAAAATATAAGAAAAATCAAAGAAAAGTGAAAGAGAGAAAATGAAGCTAAGTTAAACGAGCCGGCACCGCATCGATGGGTGACCGCACCGGGAAGGCCGTTGCCGACCCCAGGACCACGGGGAACCCTCGAAATTAAATTTTGAGACATAAATAAAGGTTTATTGAAATGTAATTGAAACTAGAAATATTAAAGAAAAATTAATAAATTAGTATAATAAAAAACAAAAAATCGAGAAACAGGCAAAAATCGATATTACCGAAAAATCGGGAATATAACTCGAAGTGGGACATTTTGGTCATTTGACAGCTAGAGTTGCCTTTTGACCTCAATTTCCATTAAAAATAAATGATATTGCACTTAGGAAATATCATGAAAAATTAAAATGGGATACAATATGTAAATAGTAAAAGAATTTAGCTAAATGTGCAAATAGTGGAACTTTAACTAATTAACCATTAAACTATTACCTAGTGCTCCACTAACTCCTAATTTGGGATGGCTATACAAGTCATTTGTGGACAGAAACCATCATCTTCAACCTTGAGAAATAACCAGCCGAGAGAACTCCATTGCAGTCCATCATGGCCAAATAAGTTCCATCACCATGCACCATTGATTTAGCCATTATTTCCACTTGGTTCCTTCATTAAACCTTGCATACTCAGCTTGGGGAAGACATTGGCAGCAAAAAGAAGAAGTTTAGTGAGGTTTGAGCAAGCTAAAAAAATAGGTAAGTGTCCAAAACCTCTCCCTTGGTTTAGTAAACCTTGTGTTTAGGTTGTGGTGAGTATTTTGGTGAAGAGAAATAAAGAAAATCTTGAGAAATGAAATGGTCCATTTTCGGTAGCCATGATTATGTGTTGTATTTGAGTTTTCTTACCTCTAATGGATGGAAATTATGGTTGATTAACTCAAATGGAGGATTTAGTAAGTTAAAATCTAAGTATGTGCATGTAGTGCTTGAATTAAGGGTGTGAAATAAAACCTTAATGCTCTGGGCAAACTGCCATGTTTGGTAGCCTATTAAATCATGAATTTGTGTGTGAATATATAGTTTGTTAATGAAATATGCTAGTGTTAAATTGTGGATAGCATATGTAAGTGATATTGAAGTATGATTATGTTGAAGTGTATGTGTAATATTGACATTGAGATATGTTGAATTTTGGTGGAAGTGAATGTTAAACTTAATGGTGAATTGTGTGCATTGAGCGCTTGAATGTTCTGCCCAAAATTGTTGCTGGAATTGTGTACAATATATATATATATATATATATATATATATATATATATATATATATATATATATATATATATATATATATATGAAAGTGTCATTGATTGAATATTGAAGTAATGAGGAGGAGAAGGAATATCAAATTGGAAGTGTATGTGCTTTGTGTAGGTTGTGTATTGAAGGCAGTACCTAAATTAGGTCATAAGTGGCAAACTGTGAACCCAATTGGTATGAGGCCAATGGGGGGTGAAACTAGACACCAAATAGGCCAACTTTCATGTGGAAATGTTGCCAAATTTCTGCCTAGAAACTGACCTTAAAAATGACCAAATCCGGAATAGCAACCTTGCAACCCATATTTTTGACCATATAAACAGTAATCATTAGGATGACCATAACTCACTCAAAACAAGTCCAATTGACCTAAAATTTTTACCATGGTTAGCTTAGACATAGAGCTACATTTCTTATGAAGACACCAAATCCCAGAAATGACCAGAACCAAGTCAAATAGCTTGCACAAATTAGGGTACCAAAACTGCAAGAACTAAAAGCAACCTAAAATTGACCAAATTTTGCACTAAAGGTACAATCTGTCCAGCTTTAGTAAATTGATCATATCTTGGTCTATACAACTCAGAATGGCCTAAAATTTTGCCCCGCGTGCAATAAGACATAGAGCTACAATTTTACTTCTTTGACCAGATGCTAGAAACTAAGAGAAATAGGACTTTAAGCTAGACCAATCTAGCACACCAAAAATTGAGAATTTGACATTTACATACAATGATGCTTGAAGCAATTTAGCAATGAATGCCAACTTGTAAAAATGGTAAATTGCACTATATTGGCAGCATATTGAATTACAATATGTGACATGTTGATGCTAGAAACAACTTATCCATAGTACCTAAAAAGGTCAATATAAGCATTGACTTATGAATTACATAATAGTTAGTAAACTCTAAAAATTGAAGAATTAAACAATTAATTTATAATGTACCCTAGTTTGCCTAGTTGACTAGTTTGGATAGGTTGGCATGCCAATAGGATTCTGACAGCTGTTCTATAAATGGCTTCATGCCATACTGTGTTTTTACGACTTATTATGCCGCACTGTGACTTTAATAGCCTACAGTTATACATATTGTGTATTTATTCTTGGCTTATCGCCAGATTGACTATATGGCTTTTAGCCACACTATTTGCACACTGGGAGACACTTTGTGACCGATGGTGTGACGGCCCAAGGTACTAGGTACCCAGTGCCAGGATATCCGTTTATCCAGTCTGATCAGTATATAGGCTACACGGGCAGTTAATTCAAGTACTATTAAATTCAAATACCTAAATCCAGTCTACTGACATACAGCACCACCAAAAATTTGGAAACACTTTATTTACTTTATTTTAGTGTATATTTCTTTATATTTGGCACCACTAAGAAAAATTGCTTAGCGCATTGCTTTTATAACGCGTAGGTATTGGAGACACAGTTGGAGAGCCTAGCAGACCTACGACCGGGTGAGACATCGGATCTGCACAGGAGTCCAGAGTCATCTGCACTGCATTGCATACATGGTAGGACTTAGGATATCTTGTATTTTGTACTTTTGTTGTATTTTTGAAATTTGGCCCTGTATTTTGTAATGTTATGAAAGCTCTAAAGTTTGTAATATTTTGTACATATTAAATAACATAGAGATTTTCTAGATATATTTAAATTATTATGGACTGTATTATGGAACTGTTTAATGACTGTAAAAGTCTATTGACTTTAATGAGAAATAGAGACTGTGAAATATTTGAGATTTTGATATTATCATATTAAACTGTTTTTAACAGTTTTAGAAGGACAGTTTGTTCGAAATACAGATGGCACCTTGCCAATTTTTTATTACCAATCTTGAAACACTGATTTTATCAAAGTATCAAAATAGTATCAGCATGATATGAATATTACATAAAAGACTTCTTAAAATCAAATTGAGCTTAGGAAATGAAATAATCACAGACTAGGTGTTCCGACTCGCTGTGTAGCACTCCTTACTCGGCTATTCTGTAGACGGGTAAGGGGTGTTATAGTCCCTTACCTCCAGAGGCCACTGAAGAGGAACATAAAACTTTGAACAAGTGGAAGGAGCATGATATGAGAGCCAAGTATTACATGCTTGCTTCTATGAGTAATGAGTTACAGAAGCAGCATGAGAACATGCAGAATGCGAGTGAGATCCTCCTTCACCTATAAGAGTTATATGGTGAGCACAGCAGGAATGCTAGGTATGAGATATCTAGACAGCTGTTCCTCATGAGGATATCTGAGGGACAGAATGTTGGGGATCATGTCCACAAGATGATTCAGCTGATTGAGCAGCTGGAACATCTTGACTTTAACATAGATTTCCAACTGCAAATAGATTTGATCCTTCAGTCCCTTCCTGAGTCATTTGGGAATTTTGTGACAAATTTCCATATGACTAAGCGGGAATGCACCTTGGCTGGTTTACTCACCATACTGGTTATTGCCCAAAAGAATATGCCAGGCAATAAAGGAAAAGAGGTAGCTTTTATTGCATCTTCTTCTGCTGGAAAGTCCAACAAGAAGAAGGGCAATAAGAAAAAGAAACCTCAAATTCCTAGTCCTTCCAAGAAAATAGCTAAACAGAAAGGGAAGACTAAAGCTGATGGAGGCAAAGGAAAGTGTTTCCACTACCAGAAGAATGGGCATAGGAATAGGAATTGCCCAGAGTATAACAAGTAGTAACAGGTTGTAATAATGAGATATTAGACTCCGGGTTGGTAAAAGCTCAACTGTTGAAGCTTTAGCCATAGGATCTAAATCTTTATACATGTGTGGACATATTTTGTATTTAAATAAGGTTTTGCATATACCTGATGCTTTTTAAACATCATTTCTATATCTAGTTTGACTAGAGATGGTTATGAATTTCAGTTTATAAATGATGTCTGCAATATTTATTTTGGAAATAAATATGTTGGTTCGGGTTATATGCATGATGGACTTTATTATGTAGATAATAATGTTAAATACAAATCTAATGCAAGTGATCTACATGAATGCAATACCGTGGTGAAAATCAACTTAAATTCAAAATATATTTGGCACTTAAGATTAGGTCATATTGCAGAAGATAGGATTGTAAAACTAGAGAAAATGGAGATTCTATCCTCATTGGGTTCTGAACCTACTCCAACTTGTGAATTCTGCCTTCAAAGCAAAATGACCAGATCACTCTTTGTTGGACAAGGGCTAAGAGCTGAAAATATTTTGGAGCTAATACATAGTGATGTATGTGGCCCATTTAAAGAAATGGCTAGAGGCAGTTTTCATTACTTTATTACCTTTACTGACGATAAATCAAGATTTGGGTATTTGTATTTGATGAAATACAAATATGAATCCTTTGAAAAGTTCAAAAAATTTAAATCTGAAGCAGAAAATCAAACAGGAAAAAGTATTAAAACTCTTTGATCATATCGTGGAGGTGAATACTTAAGTACTAATTTGATGAATACTTGAAAGAACATGGCATTGTTTCTCAGCTGACTCCTCCAGGAACTCCACAGCTAAATGGCATATCTAAAAGGAGAAATCGTACCCTATTAGATATGGTACGTAGTATGATGAGCTATACTGATATGCCAATCTCCTTTTGGGGATTTGCATTAGAATCAGCTTTGCATATTCTGAATAGGATTCCATCAAAATTAGTATCTTCCACACCTTATGAGATATGGCATTGAAGAAAACCAAGTCTTAAGCATGTTAAGATTTGGGGTTGTCGAGCCTATATCAAAAAAGCTGAACACTGATAAATTGGAAACCAGATCAGAAAAGGGTCGATTTGTTGGATATCCAAAAGATAGTTTTTGATATTATTTTTATTTGCCTATATCACAAAGGTTGTGATAAGTAGAGATGCCACATTTCTTGAACAACAGTTTGTTCAAGAAGGAGGCAAAGGAAGGCAAATAGAGTTAGAATTGGAGAATTCTGACCAACCAACAGATCAGATGGATATAGATCTATCTAGTCAACCTACACCTATTATTGAAACATCTACAGCTATTCCTCGTAAATCAACCAAGGTATCTCACCCACCAGTGAGATATGGTTTTCTTCATGAAGAAGAACAAGAGTTGTCTACTCATGCAGAAGTAGATCATGGAGATGATCTACTTTCGTATGAAGAAGTTATATCAGATATAGACTCTTCAAAATGGATTGATGCTATGAAATCCGAGATTGATTCCATGTATAATAATCAAGTTTGGGATCTTGTTGACCCACGTAAAGGTATTATACCTATAGGGAACAAATGGGTTTTCAAGAAGAAAATTGGTTTCGATGGAGAGGTAGAGACCTATAAAGCAAGGCTAGTAGCGAAAGGGTTTCGCCAAAGGCAAGGAATCGACTATGAGGAGACTTTCTCGCCCGTTGCCATACTTAAATCAATTAGGATTCTATTAGCAATAGCTGCATACTATGATTATGAGATTTGGCAGATGGATGTCAAAACAGCTTTTCTCAATGGATACATTGAAGAAAACATTTTCATGGAACAACCTAGGGGTTTTTGAATCCCAAGATGGTTCCAAAGTGCGCAAGCTAAAGCGATCCATTTATGGCTTAAAACAAGCTTCGAGGTGTTAGAACATCCGTTTTGATGAAGCCATTAAGTCATTTGGTTTTATAAAAAATGAGGATGAGCCATGTGTATATAAGAAGGTTAGTGATAGTGTTATCATTTTCCTTGTCTTATATGTGGATGACATTTTGTTGATGGGTAATGATACAGGTATGTTGACAGCTATAAAGATATGGTTGTCAAAAACATTCTCCATGAAAGACTTAGGAGAGGCAACCTATGTTCTTGGAATTCACATCTATAGAGATAGAGCGAAAAGAATAATTGGTTTATCCCAAAGTCTATACTTGGAAAAGGTGTTAAAGAGGTTTAACATGCTTGATTCTAAGAGAGGATTGTTACCAGTGAGACATGGTATCCACCTTTCTAAATAGATGTCTCCAAAGACACCTGAAGAAAGAGATAAAATGGCCAAGATTCTATATGCTTCGGCTATTGGAAGTTTGATATAAGCAATGTTGTGTACTAGGCCAGATATAACATATGCTGTTAGTTTGACTAGCAGGTATCAATCCAATCTAGGTTTGGAACACTAGATAGCTGTCAAGAATATCCTTAAGTACGTGAGAAGAACTAAGGATTTATTCTTGATATATGGAGGTGGTGACTTGCAATTGGATGGTTATACTGATTTTGATTTCCAATCAGATATCAATGATGGAAAGTCTACCTATGGGTTTGTGTTCATTTGTAATGGAGGTGCAGTCAGTTGGAAGAGTTCCAAACAGAGTACGACTATAGATTCCACTATAGAAACCGAGTATATTACTGCATCAGATGCTGCGAAAGAGGCTGTTTGGATATAAGGAACCCTGGTCTCACTAGAAATCCAAACACATAGAAAAGCGCTACCACATTATCAGAGAGATAGTTGGGCAAGGCAATGTAGCCATGCAGAAAATAGCATCAGCTGAAAATCCAGCTGATCCATTCACTAAGCCTATGTCACAAGCTCAGTTAGACCGATATCTTGAGAAAATGGTCTAAGGTATTGTAATGAATGGCTCTAGTGCTAGTGGGAGATTGTTAATAGTATGCCCTTGAGCATATCATTTAATATGTATCTTGTACATGTTTTATTAATAAAAGGTATTTTCACTTTTCCGTTTACATAATATATTTATGTGTAATAGAAAAGGTCCATTGATATTTTGTTAGAAATTCTATTCTTAAGTTGTTAAGAATATGAGTGACAGTATTTTTAGCACAAAGTATCATAAATTGGTTCACAATCGAGAATACTTCACACAGGACATGACTTATCCAGAAAGATTGTATTCATGTTTGTTCCCAATGTATTTATATGAGATATAAATAAGATAGAATGATGAGTCTCATTCCATATAACAAACATGATAGGCACTTATGCATGATAAGTAAGCCGAACCAGTGACATTTATGACAAGCACATGGAGTTTACTTTTGTCAATGCATTGTCATAAATCATATCAATGCATATAATCTTTAGACCTGAGATAGCACAGTTATCTTGTATATAGGTGGTTTTGAGTTTGATATTGCTTTCATAATTGTACTGTGTATGGGTATATGTGCATATGTTGGCTCCTACTAGTTATATATGGAGATAGGTATTGGTCAATATGGAATCTGTTACCCTAAGTAAATAGGGATAAAATCCTATGTTCATTTAATTGTTCTTGATGTTTCAAGCTCTTGGCCAGGACAGATAGATTTAATCAGAAAAGAGTTTCTGATGAGAAAATCTTTTTAATCAAGAACTAGAATTAAAAGAGAATATAATATTCATAGAAAATGGGATTTGACATAAACCATGACTCCAACTCGAATTGGGATTTTGTAACAGAGAGATTCTAGTGCATGGTAACGTATGATTATAGGTTCATTTAAGGTAAACCTTATTACTAATTGGGTGACTATGGCATGCTATGCTAGGTGTTAACTATAGTCTATGAGATGCCTAAAATGATTTAGAGAAATCATTTATGGTAAGAAAGAGTTCTAATGATATTAAGAGTTAATATCATATCTCATTGCCAATTAGTGATGAGCCTAATGAGTCACATACATACACAAGTAATCACCAAGTTAAATGTGATTTAATTAATTAATTAAAGAGTTTAATTGATTAATTAAATAGGTTTGGTTTGCAATTAGATTGCAAAGTCCCTAGCATGGCTTGAAACCAAATCTAGGTTATTGGATGTATAGTATAAGTTAAATTTATATTTAAAGTGTTTAAATATGAATTTAATTATGAGAAATTAATTAATAGAGATTAATTAATTAATTTATATTTGATATAAATTGATTAGAAGAAGAGAAATAATTATTTTGGGTTGAGAACTCAAAATTAAGACACAAGGGTATTTTGGTCATTTCACCGGGTGACATGTGGCACCATGAGATGGTGACATGTGGCACCATGAGATGGTGACACATGGCACTACACATATGCTTGCCATTTGTCGTCCAATCATGTAAGATGATCAAAGTCAAGATTAAATCTAAGTTTGACACTTGGCACAATGTGATTGGGTCAATTAAAATTCTGAGCCAATCAGAACATGACATGTAGCAAGGGTTTTAAGTGGTGACCTAGCTATATAAGGGAAAGGATGAAAGAACAAAATAAGCAATCTGTTATCTCTTTCATTTGTGCCGCCACCAAAATAGCCTCTCCCTTCTCTTCTTCTTCATCTCTCATCAATTCAAAGAGAATTGCCAACATTCTCTTGAATTAAAATTGCTAGAAATCATTTCTAGTGTCCCGCATACATCTGTAATCTCTCTAAAGGCAAAACCTGAATTTCTAATTGATTGGAAAGGCTTGAGAAGCTATTCAAGGGGCTACCATTGGTGATCTTTGTGTGGACAAGCTAGAGGGACAACATCTGGTGTCCTAGGTGCATCCCAAAGGTACCAAACACAACTACAGTGTATCAAAAGGTTAGTGCACTTGTTCTTGATTTAATATAAGGTTCTAATGAATTAATCTGTTAATTCTAAAATTTTAAATGGAAAATGTAGATCCAAAAACATATTAAAAGAGTTTTAATATGTTGTTTAACATTGAAATCAAATAGATAAATAATAAATCTTGTATGATTCATGAGACCCTAGAAGAAAAATTTTGAATTCAATGATCTAAACTTATCTTTTTCATGCTTCCGCTCCTTCAAGATCCTCAGGAGGCCGGGCGATGGCTCGAGAGATTAGTGAGGGTATTTGACATCATGCATAGTGATGATAGGCAAAAGTTTGATTTTGCTATATATTTGCTTCAGGGTGATGTATACGATTGGTGGAAGATGGTCCCCAACAGTAGTGCAAGACTGCTAATCCTCACATGGAATGATTTCCTCAATGCATTCAATGAAAAATATGTGTCTTCAGTGTATATGAATGCTAAACTGAAGGCGTTCATTGACCTAAAGCAGAGGGGATGCACAGTGATTGAGTATGAGCAGGACTTCCTGAGATTGAACAGGTATAGAGAGGGTTTAATTGACACAGAAGAGAAGCGCATGAAGAGATTTAGAGATAGGCTGGATAAGGAGTTATAGAAATTAATAGCTGTAAGAAGGAATGCTACCTTTGCTGAGATGGTGAACCATACACAGGAATTAGAGGAGATTGATAGCAGGAGGGATGATCAAAAGGAATCAAGGCAAGGGACATAAAGGTGAAACACTTTTGAGCATGGTGGTTCATCCAGTAATAAAGGAAAGTTCCAAGCTACCTTCTATCGTCAGAGGTCAAAGAGTTTTAGACCTCCACCACATGGATAGTTTAGTTAACCTATCTACTCTCATGCTAGTTCTTCTGTTGCTAACCAGAGTAGACCCTTATATATCTCCAGATGCAATATTTGTGAAAGACTTCATAGAGGGGTTTGCAGGAGTGTTACTGGGGGATGTTACTCATGTGGTTAGATGGGCCATTTTGCTAGAGAGCTTAAATTTCAGACCTACTATGGCCGCAGTTTAGACAGAAGGGTCCACAAGGAGACCATAGACTCTTACCACTCATGGACTAAGGAGGAGTAGAGGGGGTAGTTCACAGGCATCCCCATCAGTCACCATTAATTAGCTAGGAGGTTCTGGTACACCGGCGAGGGTTTATGTTATCCATCAGAGGGATGAGGCTAATGCGTTGGATGTGGTTGTCAGTATATTTTTTCTCTTTAACTCAAATGCATTTGTACTATTTGATCCTGGATTCACACACTCATATGTTAGTGCTGCATTGTCTTATCATGCTAATGTGGAGCCAGTTCGCATGAGTTATGATGTGCTTATCTCTAGTCCTATAGGGCAAGAGGTTATGGTTAATAAAATATTTTGAGACTATCCTCTAGTTATCTAAGGGGTAGAGTTTCCCATTGATTTGATTGAAATGCCATTCCAAGATTTTGATGTGATCATTAGAATGGACTAGCTGCATAGGCATCATGCGGTAATAGATTGTAGATTGAAGCAAGCGACCTTCAAAACCCTAGAATGTGTTCATGTTATGGTTCAAGGTCAGAGGCATAGTATGCCATCTAATGTAATCTCCGTAGCTAAAATTAGACGGATGATGAGGAGTGAATGTATGGCTTACTTGGCTTATGTAGTTGGTACACGGGTGGAGTGTCTTAGCATTAAGGACATTCCCACTATGTGTGATTTTGAGGATGTTTTGCCAAAAGACTTGCCTAGGCTACCACCGGAGTGGGAAGGAGAATTAGGGATAGAAGTTCTACCCGGGATAAATCTCATTTTTGTGATACCATATTGAATGGCACCAACAGAACTAAAGGAGTTAAAGGTGCAATTACAAGAGCTACTTGATAAAGGCTGTATTAGGCCTAGCTCTTCACCTTAGGGAGCACCCATTCTTTTTGTTAAAAAGAAAGATGGTAGTCTCAGATTATTCATTGACTATGGACATATAACATCCTAAATCCTACTTTCCCGACAACTAATGTCTGCTCTGGAAAGTCAGAATGTCTGGAACTACACTGTAATGACAGCGAGGAAGTATAAAATAATGAAAAATGTGATAAGAAAAATTAAGGAAAAATAAAAGAGATAAAATGTGACTAAGTTAAATGAGCCGAACCCGTAGCGATGGGTGACCGCACTGAGAAGTTACGGCGATGACCGTTGACTAGCCCTGGACTGCGGGGAACCTGGGAAAATATTTTCGAGACAAAATTAAAGGTCTACTGAGGTATAATTGACATTGAAAATGTTAAAGAAAAATTAGTAAGTCAGTACAAATAAAAACAAAAATTTAAGAAAATCGGAGGGACAAGGATTAAATCGGTGTTACCGAAAAAGTTTGAAATTGACTCGAAGAGGGGCATTTTGGTCATTTAACACCTGGAGTTGACTTTTGACCTAAATGTCCATGAAAAATAAGTGGTATTATATTTTGAAAATTTAATGAAAAATGAAATTCAAAACAACATGTAATTTAAGGGAATTGGAGGGCATAATTGCAATTAAAGGAAATCTTAAATTAATCAAATTTTTAATTGTGATTAGTGGGGCATTAGTGGAGTATCTAAGGACTACTAGGACATATTTTTCCACTAAAATATTCATCTTCTTCATTCTTTTTCTTTGGTGAATGTGATTTTCCTCTAAGCTTCCTCCATGGCCATTCATGCATAAGCTCAAATCTACCATGATTCAAGCCATATTTCTTCAAACTCCCTTCATTAAAAGTGGTCCTCACACCATAGGCAGTATGTGGGCAGCAAAAAAAAGAGGAAATTCCATGGATTTGTGAAGCTTAACTTGAGGTTAGTGCTTAATCTCCCTATTTTCTTTCATTAGATCTTGTTTTGAGCTTTGGGTGAGTTAAATTACGGAAGAAATTTGAGGTTTGATGAATTATTGGTGATGGAGCATTTTGGCAGCCATGAAACCTCACTATGAACATCTTGCCCTTGCATGTAAATGGTTGTTTGGATGTTGATTTAAATGTTTAAATGTATTGAAGTTGAATTCCATGTGTAAAGTTTGATTTGTAAGCTTGAAAAGTGAAAATGGAAGTTGATGGGTATGTGTAAACTTGTGGCAGCCTCATGAAGAAGATTGAAGTGTTTAAGTTCATGAAATATTGTTGAATTATGGTGCTTATGGTGGTAGCATGTGTATGTGTATAATTGTTTGGATTTAGACATGTAAATGAGGTATGTTCATGTGGTTAAATTATTGTAATTGGACTTTGAAAATTCTGAGTTATAATGTGTATATTGAGAATGGTTACAAGCTGCCCAAAATGACCAAAATGTGATGTAATGTGTGCTAATGGTATGGTACCAAATCAGAATTGGCATGAAAAGTTAACTTGGTAAGTATAGAATGTGTAATTGGTAAGTGATGAACAATGTATAATAGGGCAGTGTACATTTTAGGTTAGAACCTTAAGTGTGTGACTCCAATTGGAGGTGAAACTAGACACAAAATGTGCCAACTTTCATGAAGGAAGCTTACCTAAATTCTATCTAGAAGGTGACTTGAAAATGACCAAATCTAAATTAGTGATTTGAAAGCCTAAAAATTGACAATTTGGGCAGTAGTTAGTTTTTTGGCCATAACTCACTCAAAACAGGTCCAAATGACCTGAAATTTTTACCATGAATAGTTTAGACATAGATCTACAATTCTTATGAAGACACCAAAGCTCAGAAATGGCTAGAACCAAGTCAAATAGCTTGCACAAGTTCAGGTACTAAAACTAGCCAAACCAAAAGTGACCTAAAAATGACCTAAAGTTACCATTTTGATGCATTCTGTCCAGCATTGGTAAATTGGCCATATCTTGGTCTACACAACTCAGAATGACCTGAATTTTGCCCCGTGTGCAATAAGACATAGACCTACAAGTTGGTAGTTTGGAACAAAACCCGAAAACTGAGGGAACTAGGTTGTCCGGCTAGGTCAAAATAGTACACCAAAATCCGGTAAATTGCAATAAAATGCAATACACTTGGAAATGAAATTGGTAACATATACCAACACTAAAGGGCTATAAAATGTGATATATTGGTAACATTAGAATTGACTCACTTAGAGTGCATCAAGGGTCAACATTATAAGTTGACTAATGAAATGAATTGAAGGGAATAGTACCAAGAAAATTTAGATATTGGATTTTATGGTTGGAAACAAATTCATTGAGTACTGAAACACTTTAAATTGTGTGTTTCAGTTGATAAGGATATTGAGAAGCATAAAGAACATTGAGTCAAGGCCTAGGAGCGACTCAAATCAGGCTTGTGCACAACTAGTTTTTAACTGATTTTGTTCTTAATATTTCATATGATTAAATGACATATTTTTCTTATGTATTATGTTTAACAAGCATTGAATTTAATTCAATGATTATTGAACTTGTTATAGTATGTATGAATTTAGCTTTGTGAAATGGTATTTCAACAAGTATTAAGCATTGTTGTGGATTAAATAAATTATGTTTTGGAAAATTGTGATAGAATATGTTTTGAATTGTGATGGGCAATTTGTATGGAAAAATGCAAAGTTATGATTTGAATTGTGATGAGCATAAAAATTATTGGATATTGGAATTGACTTTGAATCGAATTGTATTGTGATTTATGCTTACTAAAAGGATTGTGATATTATTTTATATCTCACTATAGATGTTTGACTAGGTTATTACCCGTCCCTCTCATTTGTTGAGAAGACAATGGAGTTAGTTGTGTTTTGATTACCATGGTACATGCAAAGGCTTAGATTCTCCTCTTATTAGAGGTTAGATATAAGTTTTTTATGCTATGGCCCTTTCAGAAGATTCATTATTGTGATGTATACTGTGCACGATGATTTGACCTCCCCGACCATAGGGAGTTAGAATCCAATTCGACCTCCCTGACCATAGGGAGTTAGAATCACCCCGAAGATGGCCCTTTCGGATTAGTCATGCTTAGTTAGTGAGATAAAGAATGATTTTTGAGATAAAGAATGGCTTTTAAGATAAAGAATGGCTTTTGAGATAAAGAATGGCTTTTGAGATAAAGAATGGTTTCTGAGATAAAGAATAGTTTTCGAGATAAAGAATGGTTTTTGAATAGTAAAGAATTGTGATTTCAATTATGATTTATGTATAATTGATTTTGTTGGAATTAATCTTTATTTCCAATAAATTGTTGAAATTACCTCAAATGGTTAGTTATGATTTGATAAATTGAATTTCATGATCAAAGTCATTTTATACAAATGATTTATATTATTAGCAATGAATATTTTGAGTTTTGGAATTTGATGAATATTCAGATTTCCAAAATATTTGCTGTAAATTTGTATATTGTACTATGTTTTAAATTATAGTTGTGCACGACTGAGTTCACCACTCAACGATAGCTTTGTATGTTGTCGTAGGTGAAAAGAGCATAGAAAAGTTGAGTAAGCTTCTTTGAAGACACATTCAGATCAGCTCCAGGTTTATCATAGGTATACCCATGTACACAGGTTTTGATGTATGCATATAATAATATGTATGTAAATTATTTGAGCAGTTGTATAAAAACTCTTATAAAATATTTTGGTATGTGATTAAATGTAAATTATTATGATATAAATATTGAGTCTTGCAATTAATGAAATGTTCTTTATGATGAGATTGGTTTGAAAATTAATTGATTTGATTATTGAGATTTGAATTGTGAGTTGAAATGAAGTTATTGGAGTTGTATTTGAGAAAACATATTGGGAGTGTTTTCGTTTTCAGGTTTGAAGAACTGTTTTCTCAAAACACAGCTGGCATTTTGCTGAAATTTTGAAAAAAATTTTATAACACCAAATTTTAATCGATGATTTAAATTTCACAAAAATTGTTTTAAAATCCCTTATAGTATATCTAATGGGTTATCGATAGGCGAAGTATGGTAATTCATTAGGTGTACTATGGGATCATGTTACATCTTACGGGGAAGTAGGGTGTGACATGTTTTATGGTATCAGAGCAATGGTTTTAAAGTAAATTTTGAACTGTGAATTTGAAATCTTTTTATCAGTAACTACAACTGCTCAAATGTTTGATACATATAGTACATTTACATCATAAATATGAACTAATGGAGAGGAATCTCCTTGTGTTGGTTGTACAGGAATAGAAAATCCTGTGAAAAGATATGAAAGAGAAGAATGAGACAATAGAACAGTCTGTGATGGCAGAAGTATAAGTTGAGGCCCTAGCCCCACAAAGTGTCGAAGGCCCGACTGTACCAGTTTTACTGGAACAAATTACTGCACAAATGGCCTAGCAAATGGCCACTTTCTTTTAACAAATGGCTGATACTCTGTCAACTCAAGCTCAAGCACAAACCCAACCCCCACAAAGGCAGTGTGAAATGGAGAAGAGGGAGAAACATATGGGTCAGAGCTCGAGCAGTAATTTGGGGAAGAGAAAAGAATTTGAGGAACCCCGAGCTCAGGGATACGACAGAGGCGGATCATCAGGGCAGAGAACATCAAGATCTAGTCATCGAACAACCAGAAGTTCCTATTCTGCCCGTTTTTGCCATGTTTGTGATAAGCTACATGGAGGTATTTATCGTAAGGCCTCTGGAGCCTGCTACAATTATGGAAAACTTGGACACTTTATTAAAGATTGTACTAGAGCACCTCGATCTACTCTCCAAAGTTCACAGACAGTCAGTATGTCACACCCTACCTCTCCGTAAGGCATAACATGATCCCGTAGTATACCTAATGAATTACCAACTTCGTCTACTGATAACCCATTAAATACATTACAAGGGATTTTAAACCTCTTCTTACTTCTTTTTACAGTGGTGAGCACTATTTGCAGGTGTTAAAAATTTTTTTTGAACTAGAGTGATACAGCTAACACATTTGAATTATTAGTAATTTCTGTAAAAATTTTGGCAGAGTGCCATTTGTATTTTGAATAAAACAGTTCTTCAAAAACCTGTAAAAAAGCACTTCAATTATTTTGTTTAATCGCCAAACTCTAATATTCAATCAACACAATATGTTTCTCAACATTTCCCAACTCAAATCCACAATAATTTTTTCAGTGTTTTCAAAAGCTAAGATAAAATAATATATCACAATATTTACAAACCAAAATAATTTACAAATTTAGTTTATAACTTTAATGTACAATTTTAATTTATAACTGCTCAAAACCAAGAACAATATATACATACAGTGAACATACATTACAATACAAAATGCAAAATATGGTATACTCAATATACCCGATGAACTCTCATTGTAGTACTAGCAGCCTAGTCTGCTGGCCTATCAGTCTGTCTACCTGCGACAGCAATGAAAAGCTATCGCTGAGCCAATGTCTCAGTGGTGCGCAACATTAACACAATGCAACTTTAAATCACAAATCATAAGTCATATAAATAGTGGATACTTAAAATCATAGTTAAATTCAAAGATAATGAATGTCATAAAGAATTTAAACTCCATTTCACAATATCACAATAAATATCAAAAAATCACACACAGCTTAATCATGTTCCAAAGTTCAATTCGTCCCAAAAGCCGATGGCTAGTGAGGAATTCAATTCATCCCCAAAGCCGATGGCTAATGAGGAATAACATAGCTAGCAAGCAATAATATGAGTACTCATTCTATTCATCCTCAACAGGCACACACCTCAACACTTCAGCCAGAGAGGGAATTCAATTCATCCCACTAGAAAAGCTAGCGAGGAATTCAATCAATATACATGATAGCTGTGGTTTCAAACCATTTACAATGCTTTTCAATCAATAATTATCCATCAAATATCATTCAAACAATTTCTCACAATTTAAAACAATAATATACAAATAGTCATAATTTATTTCAATTGAAAAATTGAAAAGAAATAACTGTTGTGCACAAACCTCTGATAACTGTCTCTTGGCCCTGACTCAGTGTTTCCTTCTCTTTTCCTGAATCTTTGCTAACTGAAACATACAATTTGAAGTGTTTCAGTACTCATTTAAACTGTCTCTAAGAATAAAACTTAATACTTAATTTATTGAATTCTATTATTTCCTTAGTCAACCTAAGATGTTGACCCTCAATGCACTTTAGGTGAATTAGGTTTTAATGTTACTAATATGTCACATTTGTAGCCTTTTAGTATTGGTATATGTTACCAAATTCATTTCCAAGTATGTTGCATTTTATTGCAATTTGTCAGATTTCGGTATACTAATTTGACCTAGCCGGATGACCTAGTTCCCTAGGTTTTCGGGTTTCGATCAAAACTACAAACTTGTAAGTCTATGTCTTATTGCACGCGGAGAAAAATTTCAGGTCATTCTAAGTTATGTAGACCAAGTTATGGTTAATCTACCAATGCTAGACAGAATGTACCAAAATGGTAGCTTTAGGTCATTTTTAGGTCACTTTTGGTTCAGCCAGTTTTTGAACCTGAACTTGTGCAAGCTATTTGGATTGGTTCTGGCCATTTTTGGGCTTTGGTGTCTTTATAATAATTGTAGATATATGTCTCAAATATTCATGGTAAAAATTTTAGGTCAATTTGACCTGTTTTGAGTGAGTTATGGCCAAAACACTAACTGCTGCCCAAATGATCAATTTTCAGGTTTTCAAAGCACTAATCCGGATTTGGTCATTTTTCAAGTCACCTTCCAAGTAGAATTTTGATAAGCTTCCTTCATGAAAGTTGGCACATTTTGTGCTTAGTTTCACCTCCAATTGGTCTCATACCAATTGGAGCCACACACTTAAGGTTCTAAGCCAAAACACACACTGCCCTGCAACATACTCTTCATCACATACCAAAGGACACATTCAACACTTACCAAGTCACTTCCTTCATGCCAATCTGGTTTGTACCATAACATTAACACATTTAGCAACTCATTTTTGGTCATTTTGGCAGCTTATAACCATTCTCAATATGCACATTATAGTATAGAATTTTCTAAGTCCAATTACAAATAATTTTACCACATGACATAGCTCATTTACATGTCCATATTCAAACCTTTATACATATACACATGCTGCCATAACAAGCACTATAATTCAACAATATAATTCCATAAACCAAAACATGAAACAACACATTTTGATCTACACTTCAAAGTTGCCGATTTGTACATCTCTTTCAATTAGTTTTCGAGCTTCCAAAATCATACCTTACACATGGAATTCAAGTACCATACAATCAAACCTATAAATCATCATTCAAACCACTATTTACATGCAAGTATAAACTGTTCTTATAGAAGTTCCATGGCTGCCAAAATGTGCCTCTCCATTAACTCATCAAATTTTAAAAATTCTTCCACAAATCAACTACCCATAACATCCATTCAAGGTTTAATGAAACAAGAATAAGAAATACATACTTGCCTCTTTTGAAATTCTTCAAAACCTCTCCAAAACTTGATTTTCTTGCTGCCTATCTACTACCCAAGTTGTGTAGAACAACTTTAGTGAAGGATAATGGAAGAAAATTGGCTTGGATCATAGAAGAATGAAGCTTGCATGGAGCTTGGAAGCTTCGGCCATGGAGGATTCTTTTCTTCTTGGTTTCGGCTGGTTTTGGCAAGGTGAGGAAGATGAGTAATCTGCTATCATGTGATGTTTAATGGTCCACTTAATGAAGTGAGTGGAGCACTAAGTAAAGATTTAATATTTGTTTTATTCTAAAATTTCCAAATTCCACATTTAACTCTTATCATTTGCTATTTAAACTATGTACCACCAATTTAATTTTCATGACATTTTCCAAGTATAACATCATTTATTTTTAATGGACATTTAGGTCAAAAGACAACTCGGGTGTCAGATGACCATAATGCCCCTATTCGAGTTGCATTCCTGATTTTTCAGTAACACCGAGTTTTGTCGTTTTCTCAATTTCCCATTTTTCTTTATACTAATTATTTAATTTTTCTTTGATATTTTTAATGATATTTATACTTCAATAGACGTTTATTTAAGTCCTAAAAATATTTTCTAGGGTTCTTCATGGTCCAGGACTAGTTAACGGTCCACGCCGCAACTTCCCAATGCGGTCACCCATCACTAGGGTTCTTGGCTCGTTTAACTTGGTTACATTTCATTGCTATTATTTTTTCTTTATTTTTCTTGTATTTTCTTTTCTTGTATTTCATCATTTTATGTCTCCTCACCCATAACTAAGTGTAGTTCTAGGCATCCTAGCTATCCGGAACACTGGTCACAGGAACAGTAGAACACACTGCCGAACATAGGGGTGTTACGCAGTAAAGGTCGAGATAGAAATAGAGTTAGTACTCCTCACAACCATAACACAGTGAATCAACCCAAACATAGTAGTGCATCAGTTAGAGCATCTACTATGCGCCAAGGGGAAAGAACAGAAACTTTGGATGTCGCTGCTGGTAAGTTCTTAATTTTTGAAAGAAACAATTAATTATTTTTGTTTGATCCCAGCACTACTTAGTTGTATGTATGTTCTGTTGTTATTCCTTTACATGGGAATAAATTTTGATGCAGTAGTGATTAGTTCTTTAAGATAAGGAATATGATAATAAGTGAAATTAGTTCTAGAAGAGTTTATCAGCGAAAAGTATTTTCTAACACACCATAAATTATAAAGCTAATTGGCGAGCCTATTTAATGTAAGGCAAGAGGACCTAAAAGTAAGTTATAGTAATAGAATTGCTCTAGATGAGGGCAAAGATGTTACTATTAATAATTGTCAAGGGATATTGTAATCAGAATAGGTTTAGGATATTAGTGGATTCGAGAAAGATAAGATGTTAGAAAACCTAGTCCATGAGGTTATAACGTAGTGACTATGTAATGTTCTCGATGTTTGTATTGTAAGCTGCAAATTACAGTACCAACACGGGATTATTGTGTAGAGCTACGTGCTTCCTCATGGTACAATAAAATAAGAATATTTGTAAGTAATCTATAAATTGATACAGTTAAGCCCGAATAGAGTGCTATTACGGGAAATAAATGTGAAAATTTTTGTCAGAAATTTAAAACTTCAGAACTAGCCTATCGAAAGACTACACTTGTAAGGTGGATAGAGTCAGTGACTCAGTTACATTAATGTGAACTACCTGTACCACAGTAATTGCTATAAGCTTAGAGATATCAGTATGACTTATCATCCTCAGACGAATTGACAGTCGAAACAAGTAATTCAGGCAAATTCTGAAACTCATTGAGTTCTTGTAAGCAATGAAATGAAATGATAATAGTAACCTGTAATATGTGATAAGCCCTCGAGAATATACTGAGAACTTGTGTAATTGAATCTGAGGGGAGATGGGACAGATACCTCCCACTAACAGAATTTTTAGACAATAATAAGTGTCAAGTTAGCATACAAATGGTACCCCATGAAACATTGTAAGGAAAAAAGTGTAGAACACCAGTACGATGAATTGAGTTGGTAAAAGAGACTAAAGGACTAGTAAAGAATCCTAGTATGGGAGATCAAGAAACTAATGAATAATAGAAGTTCATGAGTAGGAATACTATAGGCAGAGGAAAACAATGATGGGAAAGTGAATAAAAATTATGAGATAACGATAAGCTCAGTTGTTTGAATCCGATGAATTTCGAGGATGAAATTCCTTTTTAGAGGGGAAGAGTTATAACATCCTAAATTTTATAGTCTGTACGTTTTACTGTCCCGACAGTTAATGTCTGCCCCGGAAAGTCGGAATGTTTGGAACTACACTGTAATGATAGTGAGGAAGTATAAAATAATGAAAAATGTGATAAGAAAAATTAAAGAAAAATAAAAGAGATAAAATGTGACTAAGTTAAACGAGCCGAACCCGTAGCGATGGGTGACCGCACTGGGAAGTTACGGCGATGACCGTTGACTAGCCCTGGACTGCGGGGAACCCGGGAAAATATTTTTGAAACATAATTAAAGGTCTAGTGAGGTATAATTGACATTGGAAATATCAAAGAAAAATTAGTAAGTCAGTATAAATAAAAACGAAAATTTAAGAAAATCGGCGGGACAAGGATTAAATCAGTGTTACCGAAAAAGTCTGAATTTGACCTGAAGAGGGGCATTTTGGTCATTTGACAGCTAGAGTTGACTTTTGACCTAAATGTCCATGAAAAATAAGTAGTATTATATTTTGAAAATTTAATGAAAAATGAAATTCAAAATAACATGTAATTTAAAGGAATTGGAGGGCATAATTGTAATTAAAGGAAATCTTAAATTAATCAAATTTTTAATTGTGATTAGTGGGGCATTAGTGGAGTATATAAGGACCACTAGGACAGATTTTTCCACTAAAATATTCATCTTCTTCTTCATTCTTTTTCTTTGCCGAATGTGATTTTCCTCCAAGCTTCCTCCATGGCCATTCATGCATAAGCTCAAATCTACCATGATTCAAGCCATATTTCTTCAAACTCCCTTCATTAAAAGTGGTCCTCACACCATGGGCAGTATGTGGGCAGGAAAAAAAAGAGGAAATTCCATAGATTTGTGAAGCTCAACTTGAGGTTAGTGCTTAATCTCCCCATTTTCTTTCCTTAGATCTTATTTTGAGCTTTGGGTGAGTTGAATTATGGAAGAAATTTGAGGTTTGATAAATTATTGGAGATGGAGCATTTTGGCAGCCATGAAACCTCACCACGAACAGCTTACCCTTGCATGTAAATGGTTGTTTGGATGTTGATTTAAATGTTTAATTGTATTGAAGTTGAATTCCATGTGTAAAGTTTGATTTGTAAGCTTGAAAAGTGAAAATGAAAGTTGATGGGTATGTGTAAACTTGTGGTAGCCTCATGAAGAAGATTGAAGTGTTTAAGTTCATGAAATATTGTTGAATTATGGTGCTTATGGTGGCAGCATGTGTATGTGTATAATTGTTTGGATTTAGACATGTAAATGAGGTATGTTCATATGGTTAAATTGTTATAATTGGACTTTGAAATTCTGAGTTATAATGTGTATATTGAGAATGGTTACAAGCTGCCCAAAATGACCAAAATGTGATGTAATGTGTGCTAATGGTATGGTACCAAATCAGAATTGGCATGAAAGGTTAACTTGGTAAGTATAGAATGTGTAATTGGTAAGTGATGAACATAATAGGGCAGTGTATATTTTAGCTTAGAACCTTAAGTGTGTGACTCCAATTAGTATGAGACTAGGCACAAAATGTGCCAAATTTCATGAAGGAAGCTTACCTAAGTTCTATCTAGAAGGTGACTTGAAAAATGACCAAATCCGGATTAGTGACTTGAAAGCCTGAAAATTGACCATTTGGGCAGCGGTTAGTGTTTTGGCCATAACTCATTCAAAATAGGTCCAAATGACATGAAATTTTTACCATGAATAGTTTAGACATAGATCTACAATTCTTATGAAGACACCAAAGCCCAAAAATGGCCAGAACTAAGCCAAATAGCTTGTACAAGTTCAAGTACCAAAACTGGCCGAACCAAAAGTGAGCTAAAAATGACTTAAAGTTACCATTTTGATGCATTCTGTCCAGCATTGGTAAATTGACCATATCTTGGTCTACACAACTAAGAATGACCTGAAATTTTGCCTCGCGTGCAATAAGACATAGACCTACAAGTTTGTAGTTTGGACCAAAACCCAAAAATCGAGGGAACTAGGTCGTCCTGCTAGGTCAAAATAGTAAACCGAAATCCGGTAAATTGCAATAAAATGCAATACACTTGGAAATGAAATTGGTAACATATACCAACACTAAAGGGCTATAAAATGTGACATATTGGTAATATTAGAATTGACTAATGAAATGAATCGAAGGGAATAGTACCAAGAAAATTTAGATATTAGATTTTATGGTTGGAAACAAATTCATTGAGTACTGAAACACTTTAAATTGTATGTTTCAGTTGATAAGGATGTTGAGAAGCATAAAGAACATTGAGTCAAGGCCTAGGAGCGACTCAAATCAGGTTTGTGCATAACTAGTTTTTAACTGATTTTATTCTGAATATTTCATATGATTAAATGACTTATTTTTCTTATGTATTATGTTTAACAAGTATTGGATTTAATTCAATGATTATTGAACTTGTTATAGTATGTATGAATTTAGTTTTGTGAAATGGTATTTCAACAAGTATTAAGCATTATTGTGGATTAAATAAATTATGTTTTGGAAAATTTTGATAGAATATGTTTTGAATTGTGATGGGCAATTTGCATGGAAAAATGCAAATTTATGATTTGAATTGTGTTGAGCATAAAAATTATTGAATATTGAAATTGACTTTGAATCGAATTGTATTGTGATTTATGCTCACTAAAAGGATTGTGATATTGTTTTATATCTCACTATAGATGCTTGACTAGGTTATTACCCATCTCTCTCATTTATTGAGAAGACAATGGAGTTAGTTGTGTTTTGATTACCATGGTACGTGCACAGGCTTAGATTCTCCTCTTATTAGAGGTAAGATCTAAGTTTTTTATGTTATGGCCCTTTCGAAAGATTCATTATTGTGATGTGTACTATGCACGATGAGTCGACCTCCCCGACCATAGGGAGTTAGAATCCGATTTGACCTCCCCCACTATAGGGAGTTAGAATCACCCTGAAGATGGCCCTTTCGGATTAGTCTTGCATAGTTAATGAGATATAGAATGGTTTTTGAGATAAAAAATGGCTTTTGAGATAAAGAATGATTTTTGAGATAAAGAATGGCTTTTGAGATAAATAATGATTTTTGAGATAAAGAACGGTTTTCGAGATAAAGAATGGTCTTTGAATAGTAAAGAATTGTGATTTCAATTATGATTTATGTATAATTGATTTTTTTGGAATTAATCTTTATTTCCAATAAATTGTTGAAATTACCTTAAATGGTTAGTTATCATTTGATAAATTGAATTTCATGATCAAAGTCATTTTATACAAATGATTTATATTATTGGCAATGAATATTTTGAGCTTTAGAATTTGATGAGTATTCAGATTTCCAAATTATTTGCTGTAAATTTTGTCAATGTATATTGTACTATGTTTTAAATTATAGTTGTGCACCACTGAGTTCACCACTCAGCGATAGCTTTGTATGCTGTCACAAGTGAAAAGAGCATAGAACAGTTGAGTAAGCTTCTTTGAAGACACATTCAGATCAGCTCCAGGTTTATCATAGGTATACCCATGTACATAGGTTTTGATGTATGCATGTAATAATATGTGTGTAAATTATTTGAGCAGTTGTATAAAAACTCTTGTAAAATATTTTGGTATGTGATTAAATGTAAATTATTATGATATAAATGTTGAGTCTTGTAATCAATAAAATGTTCTTTATGATGAGATTGGTTTGAAAATGAATTGATTTGATTATTGAGATTTGAATTGTGAGTTGAAATGAAGTTATTGGAGTTGTATTTGAGAAAACATATTGGGAGTGTTTTCCTTTTCAGGTTTGAAGAACTGTTTTCTCAAAGCACAGCTGGCATTTTGCCTAAATTTTGAAAAAAATTTTATAACACCAGATTTTAATCGATGATTTGAATTTCATGAAAATTGTTTTAAAATCCCTTGTAGTATATTTAATGGGTTATCGGTAGGCGAAGTACGGTAATTCATTAGGTGTACTACGGGATCATGTTACATCTTATGGGAGAGTAGGGTGTGACACAATAGCTGAATAAAGTCACAGTTAAGAATAGATATCCATTGAGTAGAATTGATGATCTATTTGATCAACTCAAGGATGCTAGTGTTTTCTCCAAAATTGATCTAAGGTCGAGGTATTACCAATTGAGAGTGAAGGATCAAGATGTAGCGAAGACTACTTTCAGAACTTGATATGGTCACTACGAATTCCTTGTCATGCCATTCGGGTTGATTAATGCACCTGCTGCATTATGGATTTGATGAATAGGGTTTTCTAACCCTACTTAGATTCATTTGCGGTGGTGTTTATTAATGACATTCTTGTATATTCTAAGTTTGAGGAGAAGCATGACCGACATTTAAGAATTATTTTGCAAACTTTGAGAGAGAAGAAAGTTTATGCCAATTTCTTCAAATGTAAATTTTGGCTTAAGCAAGTGGCATTCCTTGAGCATATTGTATTAGCTGAGGGAATAAGGGTGGATCCTAACAAAATAAAGGGGACATTGGAGTGGAAGCCACCTAAGAATGTAATAGAGATCAGACGCTTTCTAGGATTAGTGAGATATTATAAGCGATTTGTGAAGGGATTTTTAATCATTACTTCACCCCTCACTAAATTGCTTAGGAAGACTGCAAAATTTATATGGAATGATAAATGTCAAGAGAGTTTTGAAAGGTTAAAGGCTTTGTTGACTGAAGCTCCTATTCTTGCATTGCCTATAGAAGGAGTAGATTATATAGTATACAGTGATGCTTTAAGCAATGGGCTTGGGTGTGTCCTCATGTAGGATGGCAGGGTAACAGCATATGCCTCTAGGCAGCTCAAGCCACATGACCTTGATTATACTTGGAGTTTTACAGCAAAAGTGTTCACACTTAAGATTTAGAGGCACCACCTTTATAGTGAGAAATGTGACATGTTTACAACTCATAAGAGCTTGAAGTATATGGGCACACAGAAAAAACTTAACTTCAGGCAGAGGAGATGGTTAGAGCTTATTAAGAATTATGACTGCACCATAGATTACCAACCAGGTAAGGCTAATGTAGTTGCAGACACTTTGAGTCGAAATTCGATGGCAAGAATGTTGACTTTTTCATTACCCTTCCTACTTGAGTTAAAAGCACTTAAGGCACGATTGGAGTTAAAAAAACAATGTCTCCATTCTAGCACAATTGACTTTGAAGCCACTTTAAATTGATGAGGTGGCAGAAGCATAGAAGAAAGATAACCAGTTAATGAAGATTTTGCTTAATTTACAGAATGGGGAAGAATCTGACTACTCTCTGAGGAAGGATGGAGTAATTGAGTACTAAGGTAGAATATGTATCCCTGATGTTCCAGAATTAAAAGAGAAAATTCTGAAGGAAACCCACAGCTCTACTTTCTCTATGCATCCTGGTAGTATTAAAATGTACCAAAATCTGAAGGAGAGCTACTGGTGAAAAGGGATAAAGAGGGACATTGTGGAATTTGTTTCTAAGTGTTTGGTATGCCAACAGATCAAGGCTGAGCATCAAGCACCAGCTGGGTTACTTCAAACTTTATTAGTATCCAAATGGAAATGGGAGCATATTACTATGAATTTTGTCACTGGTCTACCTCGTACTCAGAGGAATCATGATGCTATATGGGTCATAGTAGATCATTTGACGAAGTCTACACACTTTTTACCTGTCAGGATGGACTATTCTCTAAAAAGGTTGGTAGAGTTATATATTGCAGAGCTTATGAGATTACATAGAGTACTTATGTCCATTGTATCTGATAGGGATCCAAGGTTTTCTTTTAGATTCTGGAGTTGTTTACACAAGGCCCTCAAGACTAGATTGAACTTCAGTATAGCTCTTCATCCATAAACAGATGGGCAATCAGAGAGGGTTATTCAAGTGGTGGAAGACATGTTACGGGCTTGTGTGATGGAATTTGAAGGTAGCTAGGATAAATATCTATCATTAGTGGAGTTTACCTATAATAACAGTTATCAAACTAGCATTGGCATGCCTCCCTATGAAGCTTTGTATGGTAGAAAATGCAAGACGCCTCTATGTTGGGGTAAGGTTGGTGAAAGGAAGATATTGGGCATTGAACTTGTTCAAGAGACGAAGGATAAGGTGAGATTGATTAGGGACAGACTTAAGGCAGCCTCTGACAGATAGAAGTCCTATGCAGACTTAAAGAGGTGAGAGATCAAGTATCAAGTGGGAGACAAGGTGTTTTTAAAAGTCTCTCTATGGAAGAAAATTGTGAGATTTGGGCGTAAGGGTAAATTGAGTCACAGATTCATTGGGCCTTATAAGGTGATTGATAGGGTTGGACCAGTAGCATATAGACTGGCATTACCTCCAAAGTTTGAAAAAATCCATAATGCTTTTCATGTCTCCATGTTGAGGGGATACAGATCGGATCCATCACACATTTTACCAGTAGAAGAAATTGAGATGAACCCAGATTTGACCTATGACGAAAAACCTATGAGGATTTTGGCATATGAAGTGAGACAGCTGAGGAACAAGCAGATACCCCTAGTTAAAGTGTTATGGAGACACAATTCAAGGCAAGAAGCTATTTGGGAGCGTGAAGATGAAATAAAAAAACAATACCCTCATCTATTCCCAGAATGAGGTACGTTCTTATTTCAAGAACGAAATATCCTAAGTGGGGGAGAGTTGTAATATCCTCAAATTTACTCTAAAAGGTATTCATATAAATTACAAAATTAATTGTGTGTGAAATTACCTCTATTCATACCTAGGAATTTGGCCACTAAGGGTTAGAGGACTAAATTGAATTAATTGATAAGTTAAGGGGCAAGCAAGAGATTAGAGGACTAACTTGAAGTAATTACTAAGTTGAGGGAAAAATTTAAAAATGATGATAACACAAAAAAAAAAAGAGAATGACTAATAGGAAATAGAAAGCACATCATGGACCAATGGGTAAACGGTGAAGGACCAATGAGTAAAAACTAACAAAAATCACTATATCCTTCTCTCTCTATGGAGCAAGCCACTTATCCCATTTTCTTCCTCTTTATTTTTTTTTTCCTTTCAATAGTAAAATTCTCTCAAATTAAAAGAAGAGACACCAACCAAAATGTCACACCTTACCTCTCTGTAAGGCATGACATGATCCTGTAGCATATCTAATAAATTATCAAACTTCATTTCCCGATAATTTATTAAATATACTACAAGCGATTTTAAAACAAATTTAATTCATTTCAAAGTTTGGAGTAATGACAAATAATTATTGAAATGCTTTGAAATGAGGTTTATACCATAAATTTTATTTTGAATTAATTTGGCATTTTTAGAATTTTACAAAAATTTCGGCATGGTAACGGCTTAAAATTCAAGAAAACAGTTCTTTAAAACCTGTTAAAAATAATTTATAAAATATTGTACACAATTGGATCCAATCCAACTTAAACATTTCATTACATTTCACAATTTCCCAAAAAATATGCTCAATTCATATACAAATAAAAATAAAGTCCATATTGAGTTTACAGCTCAAAAGAAATAAAATATCATACACTTTCATTTGTGCAACTGCTCATCCGTCTTAATATACATATAGATCAATTTACATTAAAAAGAATATTACAAAAGGTATAACTGATATACCCGAAAATAGTCCAAATCTAGCTCTAATCACCGCTACAAGCAGCTCACTCTGCTGCTTTATCTATCTCCTTACCTGCGACAGCATAAATAAGCCATCGCTGAGCAATACACTTAGTGGTACACATCTATAATTTTTTTAAAACACCATATCAAACATATTTTAACAAAACATAACAATAAATTTTGAAATATTTACAAATTCACCGCAATCCATGAAACCAAAATCACAATTTTTAATAATTATAAATCATTCATTTCAAAACACATTTTATCTAGAATCTTCACAATTTAAGGATATTGCCAACAATTTACACAGCTAGAAATATGACACAAAATTTTCGATCAATACCATATTGTACACCACGACAAAGTAATCTCACCCTGATAACCGAAGTTAAAGGGAGACACAAAGGCTAGCTAGCTATATGAGTACTCCTCCAATCTCACCTTAACTGCCAAGCCAGAGAGGGACATAATCAATCTCACCCCACTAATTATTATAAATGGGGGACAACATAATCAATCTCACCCCATTGATCATTATAAATGGGGGACACAATTATAATTGCCATGTTAATTGTGGTTTTAAAACATCTCTAAGAATCTCCATACTAATAATCACATTTCCAAAATCAAATAGTTACTAATTTATTCATCATAAATTCTCATACAAGGGTTGGTAACACAAAAATTTTCTTAAACACAGGATTTTCACAAATCATAGTTTTCAATGCAATACATTCACAACCCATTCATACAAACTTCTTTAAATCAATTGTAAGTTGGAAAAAGAAGGAAAAAAGGTAGTTGTGCACAAACCTCAAATAGATCTCTTTATTTGTCCTAAACCTTTCCTTCTTTGGAAGTCTCTTTGTCCACTGAAATCACACAGTTACCAAACTTCAATACTCATTCTAAGTCCCATTTATAGTTAACTAAACAAAATTCTAATGACTTCCCAAGTTTTAGTTGATTTTGGGTTTTGAACAGTTTTAAATCTTGACTTTAAAACCACAAAAATTATAGTTCTATGTGTTATGAACATTTAGCTTTGGAATCACTGCATTTTGAGTTTTGTAGCCCAAGTCATGGTAATTTTGCCAAAACTAGTCGGATGCCCTAAGTTCAGGATTTTCAGGTTCAGGTTTGGTCTAAGGCAGATATGTTAGACTAATTTTTCCTAACAATTTGATCAACTTAGTGATATAATTTGACCTTATGTCTTCATAAGAAGTGTTTTACTATATTTCAGGTTTTCATTGGTTCAAGAATCACCTAATTTGGAGTTTTCTAGTGTGAGTTATGCTTAATTGAAGATGCACTAGTCATTTGGTCATTTCTGGTCAGGTCCAGAACACCAATTCCAGATTCAAGCAAATTTTAGGGCAACCTATGGTCAGTTTTTAGACAAGGTGTCTTCATGAAAAATTTAGCATTATGTCTTAATTTTCATCTTCAATTGGTCTCACACCAATTAGAGCTATATAATTCAACTTATAACCATCTAAGTGGACTGGACTCAAACTATCCAGAATTCCAGCTTATGGCACACCACCAATCCATCAATTTTATTCCTCAATTCAACATCAATACACATTCATGGCACATCATATGACCTTAATTTACCATTACCACCATTAATTTAGTAACCTATCATAAAAACCCTAATTTCCATAAACCCTAATTCTTCCATCTTCCCAATTTCATGCAATTCATATAACCTCAACATATAAATCAAGTATACTACTTCACTCAAGCTAGGATTAATCATCAATTCAACCCAAAACACACCAAAACCCTAGGGTTCCTAGGCTGGACAAATTTTACACTTAGGTTTCATGCAAAATTTTCATGCTTTCTTAAGTTATTTCTACCTATTTGAACTCAAATTCCATCAATATATAAGAAGAAAGCTTAAAAATCAACTTACCTTTAATTGACAATTTTCCAAACTTCTTAATCTTCACTTATTTCTTTAATTTCTTCCTCCAAATCTTCACTTTGAGGTTTAATTAGGAGTTTTCTACTAATTTGGTGGAAAAATTAATGGAGAGACTTGAAGTTTCAAGAGATCAAATGGGTTAACAATGGAGGAAATTTTGGGAGAGGTAGAGAGAGAGGGTAAGGAGCTGGCCACTCTTAAGGAAGAAGACAATTATTTTCATTTTAATTTATTTTGTCTTCTTATTATAATAATTATCCCCAAATTTAGTAATATAAAAATTAAAATTTTAATTGTCATGGTGAGGTCATGGTGATGTCATAAAGCTATTTAAAATTGATTTTTTTCATTTCTTTTTCTTTTCTTTCCCTACTCTCTTCATTTTTAATCCCTTTTTCAATATTTTAATTTCACACATTTTAATGGACATTTAGGTCAAAAGTCATCTCTAGGAGTGAATTGACCAAAATGCCCCTCATGGGGTTGTAATCCAACCTTTAATACTATATGATGAGTTCTTAAGTTCTGATTCACTTATTTGTGCTTGTTCTCTTTTTATTTCCATAATTTTCTAGTTCCCAATAGTTTCATAATTATTCCTTAATTAAGGATGTAATGGGGTCCCACACGAATTTAGTGTAACGCCCTCACTTAAGGTGGTCGGTACATTCTACTATTCCGACGACTAATGTCTATTTGGACAGCTAGGATGTCTGGAACTACACTCAAACTAGAGTGAGGAGCCATAAATTGATTGAATAAAGACCAAGAAAAATTAAGGAAAAATAAAAGAAATGAATTGCAAATGAGTTAAACGAGCCGGGGTCACAGCGATGGATGACCATGCGGAGAAGTATCGGTAAAGATAGATACCAACCCTAGACCCACAAGGAACCTTAGAAAATAATTTTTGGGGCTCCAATGAATAGTTATTGAGGTCTAAATGACATTAGAAATGCCAAATAAAATTCAAGAAAATTTATTTATAGGTACAGATAAAAAATAACCCGATGAGCATAAAGAAAATGACATTTTAGTCATTTCAACCCAGAGTTGAATTTTGACCTAAATGTCAATCAAAATAAGAGGGATTAAAACACATGAAATAAATTAAAATCATGAAATTATATATAGAGATGAGAAAAGAAAAGAAAAGAAAAAAAAAATTAATTGCATAAGCATGATGTCATATTGACATCATTAATACATTATAACCAATAGAAGTTGAACAACCACTATTAAAGAGATAAGAAGAGACTTAATGAGACAAAAAAAATTAAAAAAAAAAAATCATTTCTTCATCTCCTTCTCCATCTTGCCGTCCACCATGGTTATGGTGCCCCTTCCATTTTCAAGCTTTTGAGCTTGAAATTTGTCCCTTTCTCACCATAATTTTCCTAATATCCCTTGACAAATATTAATCCCCATACCAAGAGGAAGATTTTGGTTATTATAAAGTGAAGAAATTCCAAGCTTTATACAAGCCAAGAAAGAGATCAACAAGAGGTTAGTGCACTAATTCACTTCTCTTTCTTTTATAAACATGAAAAGCTTGCTAAATTAAGTTAAATTGACATGAAATTAAAAGAAATTCATAAGGATATGAAGTTACTAAATTTCGGCACCCTTGAGATATGAGGACATAATGAGTTTAATTGATGATAAATATGCCTATGGATGGTGATTAGTAGATATACTTGATAGTCATAATGCTTAGATGTGAGTTACATGATTTGGGATATGTTGAGTTAGGGTTTTGAATTAATTTTGGTACCTTAGTGTTATGGCTTGAGATTAATCTTGTTGAGACTGTTTGTTGATCATTTGAAGTGTTATAAATGATAAATTGTAGTTGGGAGTAAGAAGGATGAAATATTGGGAGTACTTTTCTTATGCAGGAAATTCAGACCTATGAGTCCAATGTTTTTTTTGAGTTATAACTAAAGTTGTGTGACTCCAATTGGTGTGAGGTCAATTGAAGGTGAAACTAGACGCAAAATACCTCATTTTTCATGAAGAATCCCTGCCCAAATTCTGTCAAAATCTTGGTCAAATTGCTGTCCTAATCTGGATATCCAAACACTGCACTCAGAAAAATGACTAAATGAATTCATTTGACCATAACTCCCTCTAGATAAGTCCAAATGATCTGAATTTTATACCATTGGAAAGATTAGACATAGGACTACAACTTTTATTGAGAACACCAAGCCCAGAAATGTCTCTAATCAAATGAAATTGTTAACTCAATTTAGGATACTAAATTGACCTGCACCATTATGCGCAAGAATTTCCTAGACTAAAGCTCACCCGACCAGTTTTGGCAAGATGACCATAACTTGGTCTACAAAAACCTAAATTCAATGAAATCAGTGGCAAAATTTCTATAAGACATAGATTTACAAAATTGGTTTTTTGACCAAAATCCAAACACTAAGGGAACTAGGCCAATTTAATAGGTTAATTTAGTATGTGAATTCTGGAAATTTCCTAAGTGATCATTTGACCCCAGAACACTTATTTAGCCATATCTCCCACTAGGAAACTCTAATTGGGAAGAGCCCAACTATTTTGGATCCCTAATAAATAGGGCTCCAACTTTGTTTTAGACATGGTCTTCAAATTATGAACATAAGAACCCTGAAATGAAAGTCAAAGCTACTGACCTGAACATGGACCCTGAAGACACAGGGCACATGAGTCCAGGCTAGTGATTTGGCTATAATTAATTCTAAAAACCTTGAAAAATTATAATTAAAATTTTTGAGGGACTATAAGACATAGGGTAACAACTTTTATGAAGAATCTTAAGCCTAAAAATGACAGTAATAGGTCTAATTAATTAGACCAAGATAGACTCTAAAATCTGCCTAATTTTGGACCCAGAAAGAGACAGTGAACCAATTATAGTTATTTGACCATAACTTGAATTATAAAACTTCAAATAACATGATTCAAAAGGGAAAACAAAGATAGCACATAGAGGAACAACTCCCATGAAGGATGTATGGCCAAATAGTGGCCACATCTTGACTAAATTGTTAGGTAAAGTTGAGATATCAAATCTGGACCTTGAGAAAGGTTCATAAAATAACTTAGCATATGATATGAAATAAGATAGAATACTTTGCTAAGCATAAAAAAGACATGAATTAATGAAACTATAGGTATGAAATAATATTATTTTGCCCAAAGTAGACCTAGACTCATTTATATAGCTTGGATCGATTAGTATACCTATTAGGGACTACATATTACAGTACTGCCCACAGAGATAATCATTGACAGATAACATATGTCCAAGATGATTATTCTACTGGCTTTATGTGTAACACCCTATTTGTATAGCTAGGTATATTTCACTGTTCCAGTGACTGGAGTCGGTTCGGACAATTAAGGGGATTAGGACCACACTTAAGACAACTAGATAAGCTATAAATACAAATAATTAGTAATTGCCAATTAGTTGAGTATAAATAAGAAAAACGGAACACAAGAAGTTAAACGAGCCGAGAGTTAAAGCGATGGGTGACCTTCTCGGGAACGACTGCGAAGTCATTTTAAACTCAAATTTTGAACCGTAAAATGTGACGCCGCGGTCCTTAGGACCCTTATGAACACAGTGGAAAAGAGAAGATCACAAAAAAGAACTGTTAAGCCAGTCAAATAATTAGGTCAGGGAGTCGGAAGAAATATGAAATTAATTGCAAACTGGGATGAACCGGCGAGGGGCAATTTGGTCAATTGACCCCGAGAGCTGACTTCTGACCTAACTGTTAAATAAAATCGGAGAAAAGAAAATTTCGGAATCGAGAATTAAATTAAAGAACTAATAGAAATTTTTTTTTTTAAAAAAAAAGAGAAAATGGAAAAGTCAAAAGGTGATGACATCATGCATGACCTCATGCATGATGCCATAAAGAATAAAATTAATTTATTGACTTATTTCGATTTTTGGTCTTCCTAAAGAGATAAAAGAAAAAATAAAAGAAAAGAAAAAAAAATCATTCTTCTTCTTCAAATAAAAAACGTGCATCTCTCCTCTCTCTCTTTTTTCTCCTTAGTTTCCTCCATAGCCATGAAATTCAAGCTTTCAAAGCTTGAATCAACCCCATAAATTCCCCAAAAATTCCACTAAATTATGATTAAGCTTTGTTTGGGCTACTAGAAGAGGAGATTGAAGAAGCAAGAAATAAGAAAAAAGGGAAGAAAATTAGTGATTGGAAAATCAAACAAAGGTTAGTATGTAAATTTGAATTCTTTTGTTAAATTTCTATGTTCTTAGTTTAATTATCTTAGAAAGTAACTTAAAATGAAACAAAAATAATTGTGAGGGACCAAAGCTGAATTTAGGCCAGCTAGGGTTTGATGTGTGTATGCATGAATTTGATTGAATTCAATATGTATGGAAGCTTAATTGAGTGATGGAGTGATGTTAGTATGATTTGAATTAGTTAAATGCAACAAAATTAGTGAGTTAGGATTTTGAACATTAGGGTTTAGAGACAAAAAATGTGAGAAACTTATAAATGATGTCTTTGACCTAATATGAAGTGAGAAATGGTCATTTGTGACCTAATTAAGTGTGTTAGAAGTGTTGGAATTAAAAGCCAATTCGGATTGGATAAGGTCATGTTGCTGCAGCAAGACAAAAATCAACTTTGAGGGATGAAAAATGAAATTTTACAAGTCCAATGGATATGGGACCACTTGGGGATGAAAATAATTACTAAATGACACAATTTTCATTTAGGAAGCATGCCCAAAAAGTGATTAAAACTTAGTGAACAAATTGATCAAAGTCGAAAAATCGCAGGCTGCCCTGCACAAACTGACCAAATGAACATATCTGTTCATTTGGTCATAACTCGAGCTAGGCAGGTCAAAATGACCTGAAATTTTACCAGTAGTTAGATGAGATATAGATCTAAAACTTTCATGAAGAACACAAACCCAAATTATGCCATTAACCCAATCAAATTATTGAGCAAAATTGAGTTACTGAATCTGCAAAACTGCAGAATTGCCATATGAGCAATAAAGTTTTAATGGCTATAACTCTCTCTAGAAAACTCCGATTTAGGTGATTCTTGAACCGATGGAAACCTAAGGAATAGAAGAACATTTCATATGCAGAAAATCAGACCAAATTATGGACCTAACTTGGTCAAATTGCTGAATGAAGTTGGATCAATAAATCTGCAGAACTAAATTCTGCAGCATGAACAGTAAATGTAAATTGCATATAACTTGAGGAACAAAACTCCAATTGGAGTGATTCAAAAAGGAGAATAAACTTAAGACAATAAGGAACATTTTCTATGAAGGAAGTTTTGCCAAATTCCAACAGTAAAATGACCAATGGAACAGTGCAACCGAGACACCAAAAACTGAAAATTGACAATTTTGCCTAAAAGACTTAAGTGTTGAGAAAATGACCAAAACCAATAAGTTTAGTGACCAAAATGTGGTATATGGGTGAAGTTAGAATTCTCATACCTATTAAGCCTTAGAAAGTCAATAATTTGACTTGAATAGTATAGTGAATAGTAACCCGAAACACAAAATTTCAAGAACGTCGAATTTAGCACGTTAGAGCTAGGTAAAAGTGAAGTTAAATTTATTTTTGGATTTATGCTAAGTTATGGTACTGAAACACTGTGAAACTGTGTGTTTCAGCTGAAAAAGACTTGGAAGCTCTGAGAGACTGAGTCAAGGCCTAGAGGCGACTCACGTCAGGTTTGTGCACAAAAATTTATAAATTATAGTTTCACAATGAAAATTGATTTGTTATACATTGTGAATATGTTTTATTCATTATGAATTTCGAAAATGTTGTGTTGCCTATTTTACAATGGAAATTTGAAATGAAAATTATTTATTGATTTGTAAGGAATATTTGAACAATATGGTTTTGAATTTAGTTATGGCTTTGGAAATTTTATTTGAGAATTTGTGTGTTGCTTACTTTGGAAATGGAGATTTGAAATGAAGCTTGTTTAGTTGTTGCATCAATTATAATTGAACATCATATTTTTAAATCGATTTAATTCACACTTGGCATGGCAATATTAATATGTTCCTCATCCACTTGTAGGGTGAGTTTGACATTTGATCAATTTCCTCCCTCTTTGGCTTCCCAGTCAGAGGGGCGAGTTTGGATGAGTACTCATTAGCTAGCTAGCCACCTCCCTCATTGATTTCGATTAGTGGGGGTGTTTGCCTTGTCGTGATGTATACACGGCATGTTCGGAAATTTTGTGTCATGGCCTAAGTTGTGTTATTGATTGGCAACACTATCTTTATTGAATTATTTGATCAAAGTTGTGTTGTGTTAAGCTTTGAAAATTATGATTTGTTATAAATATAATTTGAAAATTTGAAATATGATTGTGAAATATTTTAATTATGAATTTTTCATGAATGTTTTAAATTATACATTTTACGTTTCATTGTGCACCACTGAGTATCTTTATACTCAGCGATAGCTTTAACTTGCTATCGCAGATAGAGAAAAGGACATAGCAGTAGAGTGAGCTGCTACAGTCAGAGAGGAGCACGGTTGAAGAAATTCTTTACGGGTATTGTATATACCCTGGTAGTTTAGTTTGATGTAAATATGATAGTATGCATATGTATCTCTATAGTTTGAGCAGTTGTACAGATAAAATTGATAAAATTGTAATAATATTATTTTTGAGATTTTGTGTTTGTAAATTAAATAGTGAATGTAAATTAAATATTTAAAATGCAATGTGCATGAGTTTATGAAATGTTTTGAGTTATTAATTTTTGATTTGAAATTTGGATTTTGAGTTGAAGTGTTGCCAGTGTTGTTGATTTAAAGTTTGGTGGTTGCAAATGAAGTTGTGATTGAGTAATATATTGGAAGTGTTTTTTTATTTTCAGGTTTTGAAGAACTGTTTTCTCAAAATACAGACGGCACTCTGCCGAAATTTTTGTAAAAATTGCGTAGATTTCAAATATCAAAAAATTTGATTTGTGTTTGGACTTTAAATAAAGGATTTTAATAATTGAAAAAAAAAATTTACCCACCAATTCCATAATGAACGAAAATTATTTCAAAATCCCTTGTAGTATATTTAATGGGTTACCAGTAGGTGAAGTATGGTAATTCATTAGGTGTACTACGGGAACATGTTACAGCTTACGAGGAGTAGGGTGTGACATGTTTAGTGGTATCAGAGCAAAGGTTTTAAATAAATTTTGAACTGTAAATTTGCAATATTTTGTTAGTCAATACAACTGCTCAAATTTTTGATATATATGACATATTTACATCATGAATATGCGCTAACGGAGGTCAACCTCCTTGTGTTTGTTATCAGAGAGTAGAAAATTTCTGGAAAATGGAATGGAAGAGGAAGATCATTCCGTAGAGCAAACTATCGAGGCTGAGGCCCAAGGAGAAGCCCCAGCACTCTAGAATGTGAGTGGGTCAGCCACTCCAGCTCCTCCTCAAGCACCGTAGTTCCCTGCTCAGTTTGCACAGCAGATGGCTGCGTTCTTTCAACAAATGGCGGGAAATGTGCCACCTCAAGCACAGACACAAGCACTTGCAGCACAACCTCATCCTCTGGCTCGGCAATATGAGAAATTAATGAAATTTGGGGCTACAGAATTTAAAGGAACAGTGGATCCACTGGAAGCAGAACAGTGGTTAGAGAGGATGGAACGGGTTTTCAGAAAATTACAGTGTGCTGAAGAGTTGAAGTTTGAATATTCAGTATCACTTTTGCATGGGGATGCATATGAGTGGTGGAAGACCATCCCCTACAGTCTGGTAGAGCCACCAGCCCTCACATGGGCAGACTTTTTAAGGGAATTTCGGCAAAAGTGGGTCCCTGATACTTATGTAGACATGAAGCTGCAAGAGTTTTTAAGTTTGAAGCAAGGGGATAGAACTATAGCAGAGTATGAGCGGGACTTTTCAAGGCTAAGCCATTATGCTGGAAGCTTAGTCACCAACCCTAGAGACCGGTGTAAGAGATTTGAGGATGGGTTGAGGCCTAGCTTGAGAATGCAAGTGGTGGGGTTCCGACACCAGAATTTTTCTAAATTGATTTCACAAGCCCTGGAACTGGAAAGGATAGAATCAGAATGGGTAGTGAAAAAGAGTACACAAGAGAAAGAAAAAACTGAAAAGGTTACTGGCCAAGCCACTGAGAGTGGCTCTGGGAAAAGAAAACATTTTGGAGGGTCTAGCTCGCTCCAATCAGGTAGAGGTAGATCTTCTGGACAGAAACCATCCCAATCCGATCAGCAAACTCAATAGACATGCAGAAAAACGCTATCGGATCGACTTTGCGAGACTTGTGGTAAACCACATAGTGGAGTATGTTATAGAGCTGTAGGAGCATGTTTCAATTGTGGAGGGACTGGTCATTTTGCTAAGGATTGCATAAGTCCACGCCCTTATTGATCATTTACCACGTCAAAAGGATCAGCTCAAGTTTCTACCCTGAAGAGTTCACCAGCAGTTGGTAGAGGCGAAGGCAGAGGTAGGGGTACTATGCTTGGAAGTCAGAATACTGTAAATCAACCAGGACAAGGTAATGCTCCATTGAGAGTATACACTATGCGACAAAGGGATGAGGATGAAACTTCTGACATGGTTCCTGGTATTTTTTCGATTCTTGACTAAGATATGAATATGTATAAAAAAAAAATATCAATTTTGTTATATTAGTGACTAGTCTTTTTAAAATTAATTTTGGAAGAGTTTGTTAGTGAAAAGTATTTGCTAGCACACAAGAAATTGTAAAATTAATTAGTAAGCCTAATTATGTAAGGAAAGAGAACCTAAAAGTAAGTTATAGTAATATAGCTACCTTAGATGCGGGTAAGGGTATTACTGCTGATAGATGTCAGTGGGTACCATAATCAGCATAAGTTTAAGATATTAGTGAATTTAAAAGAAATAAGATATAGGGAAGTTTGTTCTATTGGGATGTATCATAGTAACTATGCAATATTCTTGATGTTTGTGCTGTAAGCTGCAGATTACAGTACTGACTTGGGATTTATTGTGTAGAGCTATGTACTACCCAATAGTACACAAGAATAAGAATAGTTGCAAACGGCATCTGTTTTGGTACAGTTATGATAAGATAAAGTTTTCTTATTGGAAAGGAGTTTGAAAATCCTAACCTGGGATTTAAAACTCTAAAGTTAGAATATTGAAAGGTTATAGTTCAGTACAAAAGAAAATAATGACTACACATCAGTGCAAAATAAGCTATAGAATATCGATAGATAAAATTAAATAGAACAGTAAGAAATGAGAAAAAAACTAGATGAGGAATTGCCACCAAGGCAAGCAATTTACTTAAGATGCGTAACGATATTCCGAATTATTTTATCAAGAAAGAAATAAGTTAAATCAAAGCAAACAAGATAGTGCAAAATGGCACATAGGCCTTGGTCATAAATAGAGATGGTAAGATAATGGTTATGGACCTATGGCCAAGAAAGAAAAGACTACAAAAGAAAATAATTGCTAAAACAACAGCAAGAAAAGACTAAAATATTCTAAACTAAACTGAAGGTTACATCAAATGATTAAGAGATTTGATAAGAAAAGAGTAAAACTAAGTTCTCACCCATAGGATCATGTGAGGTCCTAGAAAAGCAGATCCACTAGCACACAGATTTGCTTACCTCTAAAATTGAAATGAAATTGAATCTAACTTATGATAGAAGCTCATAAGAAACTTAGCACACGAGGTGAGCAATCGATGAGTGAATAGTATTTGTTAAAGTACTAAGGAACCATTATTCTGGCCAGGAAGCTATTTAGGAGTGTGAATAGGACATGAGGAGATAGCACCCACAACTCTTCAGAGACTGATACTTGGTAAAATTTCGAGGATGAAATTATTTTAAGGGGGGGAGAATTGTAACACCCCTATTTGTATAGCTAGGTATATTTCAATGCTCCGGTGATCGGAGTCGGTTCGGACAATTAAGGGGATTAGGACCACAGTTAAGGCAACTAGATAAGCTATAAATACAAATAATTAGTAATTATCAATTAGTTGAGTATAAATAAGAAAAACGGAACACAAGAAGTTAAACGAGCTGAGAGTCAAAGCGATGGGCGACCTTCTCGGGAACGACTGCGAAGTCATTTTAAACTCAAATTTTGAACAGTAAAATGTGACGCTGTGGTCCTTAGGACCCTTATGAACACAGTGAAAAAGAGAAGATCACGAAAAAGAATTATTAAGCCAGTTAAATAATTAGGTCAGGTAGCCGGAAGAAATATGGAATTAATTGCAAACCGGGATGAACCAGCGAGGGGCAATTTGGTCAATTGACTCCAAGAGCTGACTTCTGACCTAACTGTTAAATAAAATCGGAGAAAAGAAAATTTCAGAATCGAGAATTAAATTAAAGAACTACTAGAAAATTTTTTTTAAAAAAAAAGAGAAAATGGAAAAGTCAAAAGGTGATGACATCATGCATGATGCCATAAAGAATAAAATTAATTTATTTACTTATTTCGATTTTTGGTCTTCCTAAAGAGATAAAAGACAAAATAAAAGAAAAGAAAAAAAAATCATTCTTCTTCTTCAAATAAAAAACGTGCATCTCTCCTCTCTCTCTTTTTTCTCCTCAGTTTCCTCCATAGCCATGAAATTCAAGCTTTCAAAGCTTGAATCAACCCCATAAATTCCCCAAAAATTCCACTAAATTATGATTAAGCTTTGTTTGGGCTACTAGAAGAGGAGATTGAAGAAGCAAGAAATAAGAAAAAAGGGAAGAAAATTAGTGATTGGAAAATCAAACAAAGGTTAGTATGTAAATTTGAATTCTTTTGTTAAATTTCTATGTTCTTAGTTTAATTAACTTAGAAAGTAACTTAAAATGAAACAAAAGTAATTGTGACGGACCAAAGCTGAATTTAGGCCAACTAGGGTTTGATGTGTGTATGCATGAATTTGATTGAATTCAATATGTATGGAAGCTTAATTGAGTGATGGAGTGATGTTAGTATGATTTGAATTGGTTAAATGCAACAAAATTAGTGAGTTAGGGTTTTGAACATTAGGGTTTAGAGACAAAAAATGTGAGAAACTTGTAAATGGTGTCTTTGACCAAATGTGAATTGAGAAATGGTCATTTGTGACCTAATTAAGTGTGTTAGAAGTGTTGGAGTTAAAAGCCAATTCAGATTGGATAAGGTCATGTTGCTGCAGCAAGAAAAAAGTCAACTTTGAGGGACAAAAAATGAAATTTTACAAGTCCAATGGATATGGGACCAATTGGGGATGAAAATAGGCACTAAATGACACAATTTTCATTTAGGAAGCATGCCTAAAAAGTGACTAAAACCTAGTGAACAAATTGATCAAAGTCGAAAAATCGCACGTTGCCCTGCACAAACTGATCAAATAAACAGTATTTGTTCATTTGGTCATAACTCGAGCTAGGCAGGTCAAAATGACCTGAAATTTTACCAGTAGTTAGATGAGATATAGGTCTAAAACTTTCATGAAGGACAGAAACCCAAATTATGCCATTAACCCAATCAAATTTTTGAGCAAAGTTGAGTTACTGAATCTGCAAAACTGCAGAATTGCCATATGAGCAGTAAAGTTTTAATGGCTATAACTCTCTCTAGAAAACTCCGATTTAGGTGATTCTTGAACCGATGGAAACCTAAGGAGTAGTAGAACATTTCGTATGAAGAAAATCAGGCCAAATTATGGACTTAACTTGGTCAAATTACTAAACGAAGTTGGACCAATAAATCTGCAGAACTAAATTCTTCAGCATGAACAGTAAACGTAAATTGCATATAACTTGAGCAACAAAACTCCAATTGGAGTGATTCAAAAAGGAGAATAAACTTAAGACAATAAAGAACATTTTCTATGGAGGAAGTTTTGTCAAATTCTTACAGTAAAATGACCAATGGAACAGTGCAACCGAGACACCAAAAACTGAAAATTGACAATTTTGCCTAAAAGACTTAAGTGTTGAGAAAATGACCAAACCCAACAAGTTTAGTGACCAAAATGTGATATATGGGTGAAGTTAGAATTCTCATACCTATTAAGCCTTAGAAAGTCAATAATTTGACTTGAATAGTGTAGTGAATAATAACCCGAAACACAAAATTTCAAGAACGTCGAATTTAGCACGTTAGAGCTAGGTAAAAGTGAAGTTAAATTTATTTTTGGATTTATGCAAAGTTATGGTACTGAAACACTGTGAAACTGTGTGTTTCAGCTGAAAAAGACTTGGAAGCTCTGAGAGACTGAGTCAAGGCTTAGAGGCGACTCACGTCAGGTTTGTGCACAAAAATTTATAAATTATAGTTTCACAATGAAAATTGATTTGTTATACATTGTGAATATGTTTTATTCATTATGAATTTCGAAAATGTTGTGTTGCCTATTTTACAATGGAAATTTGAAATGAAAATTATTTATTGATTTGTAAGGAATATTTGAACAATATGGTTTTGAATTTAGTTATGGCTTTGGAAATTTTATTTGAGAATTTGTGTGTTGCCTACTTTGGAAATGGAGATTTGAAATGAAGCTTGTTTAATTGTTGCATCAATTATAATTGAACATCATATTTTTAAATCGATTTAATTCACACTTGGCATGGCAATATTAATATGTTCCTCATCCACTTGTGGGGTGAGTTTGACATTTGATCAATTTCCTCCCTCTCTGGCTTCCCAGTCTGAGGGGCAAGTTTGGATGAGTACTCATTAGCTAGCTAGCCACCTCCCTCATTGATTTCGATTAGTGGGGGTGTTTACCTTGTCGTGATGTACACATGGCATATTCAGAAATTTTGTGTCATGGCCTAAGTTGTGTTATTGATTGGCAACACTATCTTTATTGAATTATTTGATCAAAGTTGTGTTGTGTTAAGCTTTGAAAATTATGATTTGTTATAAATGTGATTTGAAAATTTGAAATATGATTGTGAAATATTTTAATTATGAATTGTTCATGAATGTTTTAAATTATACATTTTACGTTTTATTGTGCACCACTGAGTATCTTTATACTCAGCGATAGCTTTAACTTGCTGTCGCAGATAGAGAAAAGGACATAGCAGTAGAGTGAGTCACATATCAGAGAGGAGCACGGTTGAAGAAATTCTGTACGGGTATTGTCTATACCCTGGTAGTTTAGTTTGATGTAAATATGATAGTATGCATATGTATCTCTGTAGTTTGAGCAGTTGTACAGATAAAATTGTAATAATATTATTTTTGAGATTTTGTGTTTGTAAATTAAATAGTGAATGTAAATTAAATATTTAAAATGCATTGTGCATGAGTTTATGAAATGTTTTGAGTTATTAATTTTTGATTTGAAATTTGGATTTTGAGTTGAAGTGTTGCCAGTGTTGTTGATTTGAAGTTTGGTGGTTGCAAATGAAGTTGTGATTGAGTAATATATTGGAAGTGTTTTTTTATTTTCAGGTTTTAAAGAACTGTTTTCTCAAATACAAACGGCACTCTGCCGAAATTTTTATAAAAATTGCGGAGATTTCAACTATCCAAAAATTTGATTTGTGTTTGGACTTTAAATAAAGGTTTTTAATAATTGAAAAAAAAATTTACCCACCAATTCCATAATGAATGCAAATTGTTTTAAAATGCCTTGTAGTATATTTAATGGGTTACCAGTAGGTGAAGTACGGTAATTCATTAGGTGTACTACGGGAATATGTTACATCTTACGAGGAGTAGGGTGTGACATGTTTAGTGCTATCAGAGCAAAGGTTTTAAATAAATTTTGAACTGTGAATTTGCAATATTTTGTTAGTCAATACATCTGCTCAAATGTTTGATATATATGAGCTATTTACATCATGAATATGCGCTAACGGAGGTCAACCTCCTTGTGTTTGTTATCAGAGAGTAGAAAATTTCTGGAAAACGGAATGGAAGAGGGAGATCATTCCGTAGAGCAATCTGTCGAGGCTGAGGCCCAAGGAGAAGCCCCAGCACTCCAGAATGTGAGTGGGTCAGCCACTCCAGCTCCTCCTCAAGCACCTCAGTTCCCTACTCAGTTTGCACAGCAGATGGCTGCGTTTTTTCAACAAATGACGGGAAATGTGCCACCTCAAGCACAGACACAAGCACTTGCAGCACAACCTCATCCTCTGGCTCGGCAATATGAGAAATTAATGAAATTTGGGGCTACAGAATTTAAAGGAACAGTGGATCCACTGGAAGCAGAACAGTGGTTAGAGAGGATGGAACGGGTTTTCAGAAAATTACAGTGTGCTGAAGAGTTGAAGTTTGAATATTCAGTATCACTTTTGCATGGGGATGCATATGAGTGGTGGAAGACCTGAAGGAACGGAAGCGTGAAAAACACAAGATTATACCATTGAATTCAAAAATTTTCACCTAGGGTCACAAGCACCATGCAAGATTTATTTTTATCTATTTGATTTCAATGATAAACAACATATTAAAACTCTTTTAATATGTTTTTTGGATCTGTATTTGCCATTTAAGATTTTAAAATTAATCAGATTAATTTTAGACCTAGATTAAATCAAGAACGATTACACTAACCTCTTGATGTCTTTGCGATGTGCGCCTTTGAGATTCATCTTCAGGACACCAGATGTTGTCCCTCTAGCTTGTCCACACCAAGAACACCTATGGCAGCCCTTGAACAGCTTCTAAAGCCTTTTCTATTAATTAGAAATTCAAGTTCTGCCTTTTAAGAGATTAGAGATGCAAACAGGACACTAGAAACAATTTCTAGTGTTCTTAATTCAAGAGATTGATGGCTAATCTCTTTGAATTGATGAGAGATGAAGAGAAATAGCTGGAGAGGCTCAAAGTGGCGTGACATATGAGAGGAGAGGCTGCTGGTTGTGTTTTCTTTTCATAACCCCACTTAAATAGCTAGGTTAACACATTAAACCCTAGCCACATGTCACCTTTTGATTAGCTCTAGGTTTAAGTGACCCAATCACATTGTGCCAAGTGTCAAACCTATATTTAATCTTGATTTTAATCATCTTACATGATTAAAATTATTTGGCAAGCTTATGTGTTATGCCATGTGTCACCATCTCATGGTGCCACGTGTCACACCGCAAAATGACCAAAATGCCCCGTGTCTTAATTTTGAGTTCTTAACCCAAAATAATTATTTTCTTCTTCTAATTAATTTATATCAAATATAAATTAATTAATTAATCTCTATTAATTAATTTCTCATCAATTAAATTCATATTTAAACACTTTAAATATAAATTTAATTTATACTACACATCCAATAATCTAGATTTGGTTTCAAGTCATGCTAGGGACTTTGCAATTTTATTGCAAACCAAATCTATTTAATTAATCAATTAAACTCTTTAATTAATTAATTAAATCATATTTAAATAGGTGATAACTTGTGTATGTGTGTGACTTACTAGGCTCATCACTAATTGGCAATGAGACATGATATCAACTCTTAATATCATCGAACTCTTTCTTACCATAAATGATTTCTCTAAATCATTTTATGAACCTCATAGACCATGGTTAACACCTAGCATAGCATGCCATGGCCACCCAATTAGTAATAAGATTTACCTTAAATGAACCTATAATCATATGTTACCGTGCACTAGAATCTCTCTGTTACAAAATCCCAACTCAAGCTGGAGTCATGGTTTATGTCAAACTCCATTTTCTATGATTATTATTTTATATTTTTATTCCATTTCTTGATTAAAAAGATTTTCTCATCGAAACTCTTTTACAATAAATCTATCTGTCTGGCAGAACTTGAAACATCAAGAACAATTAAATGAACATAGGATTTTATCTCTATTTACTTAGAGGAACAGATTCCTTCTTGATCAACACCTACCTCCATATATAACTAGCAGAGCCAACACATGCCCATATACCCATACATAGTACAAGTATGAAAGCAAGATCAAACTCAAACTACCTATATACAAGATAACTGTGCTATCTCGTGTCTAAAGATTATATGCATCGATATGATTTATGACAAAACATTGACAAGAGTAAACTCCATGTGTTTGTCATAAGTGTCAACTGTTCGACCTACTTATCATTTATAAGTGCCTATCAAGTTTGTTATATGGCATGAGACTCACCATTCCATCTTATTTATATCTCATATAAATAACTTGGGAACAAACATGAATACAAACTTTCTGGCTAAGTCATGTCCTTATTATGAAGTATCCTCGATTGTGAACCTATTTATGATACTTTGTGCTAGAAATATTGTCACTCATATTCTTAACAACTTAAGAATAATATTTCTAACAAAATATCAATGGACCTTTTCTATTACACATAAATATATTATGTAAACGGAAAAGTGGAAATGCCTTTTATTATTAAAATATGTACAAGATACATACTAAATGATATGCTCTAGGGCATACTACTAACAATCTCCCACTAGCACTAGAGCCATTCATTACAATACCTTAGACCTATCTTCTCAAGATGTCGGTCTAACTGAACTTGTGACAAAAGCTTAGTGAATGGATAAGCTGAATTTTTAGCTGATGTTATTTTCTGCATGGCTATATCGCCTTGCCCAACTATATCTCAGATAAAGTAGTAGTGCCTGTCTATGTGTTTGGATTTTGGTGAGACCTTAGTTCCTTAGCTCAGTAATGATCGCTCCATTGTTGTCACGATGTAATGGAACCTGCGACTCAATGGAAGGAACTCTGTAAGTTACATCACGAACTTCTTTATCCAAATGACTTCCTTTGCGGCATCGATGCGAGAATATACTCGACCTCGATGAGTGGAATCTGCGATGCGTGCTCTGTTTGGAACTCTACCAACTGACTGCACCTCCATTACAAATGAACACATATCCAGAGGTAGACTTTCTATCATCGATATCTGATTGGAAATCAGAATCAGTATAACCATCCAATTGCAAGTCTCCACCTCCATAAATCAAGAATAAATCCTTAGTTCTTCTCAAGTACTTAAGGATATTCTTGTGACTATCCGATGTTCCAAACTGGATTGGATTGATACCGCTAGTCAAACTAACGAGATATGCGATATCCGCCTAGTACACAACATCGCATACATTAAACTTCCAATAGCCAAGCATATGGAATCTGGCCATCTTATCTCTTTCTTGGTGTCTTTGGAGACATCTCTTTAGAAAGGTGGATACCATGTCTCACTGGTAACAATCCTCTCTTGGAATCAAGCATGTTAAACCTCTTTAACACCTTTTCCAAGTATAGACTTTGGGATAAACCAATTATTCTTTTCGCTCTATCTCTATAGATGCGAATCCCAAGAATATAGGTTGCCTCCCTAAGTCTTTCATGGAGAATGTATTTGACAACCATACCTTTATAGTCGTCAACATACCGTATCATTACCCATCAACGATGTCATCCACATATAAGACATGGTAAGTGATAGCACTGTCACTAACCTTCTTATATTCACATGGATCATCCTGATTTTTGATAAAACCTAAGGATTTAATGGCTTAAACAAAGCGGATGTTCCAACTCCTCGAAGCTTGTTTCAACCCATAAATGGATCGCTTTAGCTTGCATACCTTGGAACCATCTTGGGATTCAAATCCCTTAGGTTGTTCCATGAAAATGTTTTCTTCAATGTATCCATTAAGAAAAAGTCGCTTTGACATCCATCGCCAAATCTCATAATCATAGTATGCACTATTGCTAATAAAATCCTAATTGATTTAAGCATGGCAACAGTGAGAAAGTCTCCTCATAGTCTATTCCTTGCCTTTGGCGAAACCCTTTCGCTACTAGCCTTGCCTTATAGGTCTCTACCTTTCCATCGAACCAATTTTCTTCTTGAAAACCCATTTGTTCCCTATAGGTACAATACCTTTAGGTGGGTCAACAAGATCCCAAACTTGATTCTTATACATGGAATCAATCTCGGATTTCATAGCATCAATCCATTTTGAAGAGTCTATATCCGATATAGCTTCTTCATAGGTAAGTGGATCATCTCCATGATCTACTTCTTCATGAGTAGACAACTCTTGTTCTTCTTCATGAAGAAAACCATATCTCACCGTGGGTGAGATAACCTGTTGTTCTATGAGGAACAAGCGTAGATGTTTCATCAATGGGTATAGGTTGACTAGATGGATCTATATCCATCGATGCTGGTTGGTCGAATTCTCCAATTCTAACTCTATTTGCCTTCCTTTGCCTCCTTCTTGAACAAACCGTTGTTCAAGAAATGTGGCATCTCTACTTATCACAACCTTTTGTGAAGTAGGCAAATAAAAATAATATCCAAAACTATCTTTTGGATATCCAACAAATCGACCTTTTCTCGATCTGGTCTCCAATTTATCGGTGTTCGACTTTTGATATAAGCTGGACAACCCCAAATCTTAACCGTCTGAAGACTGGGTTTTCTTCCATGCCATATCTCATAAGCTGTTGAAGAAACTGAGTTTGATCGAATCATATTCAGAATATATAACGCTGATTCTAATACAAATCCCCAAAAGGATTGGCATATCGGTATAGCTCATCATACTACGTACCATATCCAATAAGTACGATTTCTCCTTCGGATACACCATTTAGTGTGGCGTTCTGGAGGAGTCAGCTGAGAAACAATGCCATGCTCTCTCAAGTATTCATCAAATTCATGTCTCAAATTTTCACCTCCACGATCTGATCGAAGAGCTTTAATATTCTTTCCTGTTTGATTTTCTACTTCAGATTTAAATTCTTTGAACTTTTCAAAAGATTCATGTTTGTATTTCATCAAATACAAATACCCAAACCTTGATTTATCATCAGTAAAGGTAATAATATAATGAAAACCCCTTCTAGCCATTTCTTTAAACGGACCACATACATCACTATGTATTAGTTCCAAAATATTTTCAGCTCTTAGACCTTGTCCAACAAAGGGTAATCTAGTCATTTTTGCATTGAAGGCAAGATTCACAAGTTGGAGTAGGCTCGAGCCCAATGAGGATAAAATCCCCATTTTCTCCAATTTTGTAATCCTATCTTATGCAACATGACATAACCTTAATTGCCTATCATATTTTGAACTTGAGTTGGTTTTCACCATGGCATTGCATTCATTTAGATTGCTTTACTCTGGCCAGTGGAAACACTTTCTTACTAACAATGGAAACACTTTCCTGTTGGCAATGGAAACACTTTCCTGTTGGCAGTGGAGACACTTTCCTTTGCCTTTATCAGCTTTAATCTTCCTTTTCTGTTTAGCTATTTTCTTGTAAGGACCAGAATCGAGGTTTCTTTTTCCTATTGCCCTTCTTCTTGTTGGACTTTCCAGTAAGAAGATGCAACAAAGCTACCTCTTTTCCTTTATTGCACAGCATATTCTTTTGGGCAATAACAGCATGTTGAGTAAACCGGCTAAGGTGCATTCTGTCTAGTCATATGGAAATTTGTCACAAAATTCCCAAAAGACTCGGAAGGGATCAAGGATCAAATCCGTTAGTAGTTGGAAATCCATGTGGAAGTCAAGATGTTCCAAGCTGCTCAATCAGTGAATCATCTTGTAGACATGATCTCCAACATTACATCCCTCGGACATCCTCATGCGGAATAGCTGCCTAGATATCTCATACCTAGCATTTCTTCTGTGCTCACCATACAACTCTTGTAGGTGAAGGAGGATCTCTCTTGCACTCTGTATGTTTCCATGCTGCTTCTGTAACTCATTACTCATGGAAGCAAGCATGTAACACTTAGCTCTCATATTATGCTCCTTCCACTTGTCCAAAGTTTCATGTTCCTCTTGTGTGGCCTCTGGAGGTAAGGGACCAGGAACATTTGAATCTAGAACATATCCTATATGTTCAAGGTTCAGGACAAGTTTCAAATTTCTTAGCTAATCTAACAGATTAGGTCCTGTCAACCTATTATGATCAAGTATGCTTGCAAGGATATTGGATGGTGGTGGTTGTTTTGTGCTCATTATTATCAGAAAATTAATTGCAGAAAATAACCAGATTAATTAGTAAATGTATCATGTAATTAAACAAAATGATTATGGTCTTTTAATCAAATTGGTCCTCCCACTAACTTAGCGAATCCTACACTTCCAAAGTAGAAAACGGAAATCCTAGTTGGATGGATTTCTAGTGGGTGATTGAATTCTTATAATTCTATTGATCATCCTCAGGTACATCCATTATTGGAATTACAATAAACTATAAGTGAGCAACTCCTTGCCCATCACATCTCATGTGAGGTTCAATCCTTTACCTAGCCCCTAATGCTCAAAATCTCAGGTACATCCATTATTGACTTATCTTGCATTAGTTAAGTTGATCCCATTGAGTCAGTAATTATGCAAATAATTTTAATGTCCTCAGGTACATCCAATATTGGCCACTAAACCATTTACATATTTACAACATCTCTGCTTAACAATTATTCTTAAGAAAATCTCTTAAATAAATTGCATCTTATGCAACTATTTAAAATTTCTTAAAATAATTGCCCCAATGGAGGGCTTATGTTATAATTACTTTAATTATACCATTTCCAACTTAATCATTTGTTTGGAAGATTTTATAGCCATCCTAATTACTATTAAGGTCTCACTTTGCACATTATCCATTTAGCATGCATATATCATATAATTGCATACATTTCCATACATCTCATGCATTCATGGATAAGCAGTAAATATGGTATGATCATGGACTTTCTAAGGGATTCAATTCTGAGCCACCAAGAATTGAATCAGGGCATTCCTAGGTGCATTTCATTCATTCATTTTACAAGAGTTGCTGAAGGAGTACATAATCAACACTTGATATTGAATTCCTCCCATCGGTCCCACCAATGCTCTTGACCTCCTTGAACTTCTTGCAATCCAATATTACATAGTAATCCTTGGCATACCAAGGCGAATTTACAAGAACTTAAATAAATGAAATTACAACCAAAAAATATTACAAACTTAATAATACATGCCCAAAATAAATTAAAATAAATTAATTAATTTACAATCCCAAAGAAACATAAAAGAAATAAATCCAATCACATTGGTCTTTTATAGTCCATGATCATCTATCATGCATATCACTATTTAACAATTAAATAAAACATACATACTTAAATTAAATTGAATATCTCATATTCAACTTAAAAATCCAGATTTGAATATGATTCAAATAAATTTAAAAATTCAGATTTGAATCTCATTCAAACAAATTTAAAAATTCAGATTTGAATCACATTCAAACAACTTCAAAAATTCAGATTTGAATCACATTCAAACATTTTTTAAAAAATCAGATTTGAATCACATTCAAATATTTCTTAAAAAATCAGATCTGAATTTTATTGAATCAATTTTAAAAATCAGATTTAAATATGATTCAAACAACTTTAAAAATTCAGATTTGAATCACATTCAAACAACTTTTAAAATTCAGATTTGAATCACATTCAAACAATTTTTAAAATTTTGATTTGAATCATAATTTAATTGTGTGATTAAAACAACTAATTAAACACTTTAATTAGTCAAAGAATAGGCCTTAGATCATACAACAATTGCAGAATTAAAAGCCAAACCTTGAACCACCCAAGGAACCATTGTTGCCGCCACCAATGGTGGCTTCACCATGTGTGACGCCACATCTCATGAACCAACCAGCAATGAATCTCTTGATCTCATGATCAAACACACAATTAAATTATATAATCAACAATCTAAATGGCAAATATAGTGGCTCTGATACCAATTGAAGGAACGGAAGAGTGAAAAACACAAGATTATACCATTGAATTCAAAAATTTTCACCTAGGGTCACAAGCACCATGCAAGATTTATTTTTATCTATTTGATTTCAATGATAAACAACATATTAAAACTCTTTTAATATGTTTTTTGGATCTGTATTTGCCATTTAAGATTTTAAAATTAATCAGATTAATTTTAGAACCCTAGATTAAATCAAGAACGATTACACTAACCTCTTGATGTGCTGCAGCGTGTCTGCGCCTTTGAGATTCGTCTTCAGGACACCAGATGTTGTCCCTCTAGCTTGTCCACACCAAGAACACCTATGGCAGCCCTTGAACAGCTTCTAAAGCCTTTTCTATTAATTAGAAATTCAAGTTCTGCCTTTTAAGAGATTAGAGATGCAAACAGGACACTAGAAACAATTTCTAGTGTTCTTAATTCAAGAGATTGATGGCTAATCTCTTTGAATTGATGAGAGATGAAGAGAAATAGCTGGAGAGGCTCAAAGTGGCGTGACATATGAGAGGAGAGGCTGCTGGTTGTGTTTTCTTTTCATAACCCCACTTAAATAGCTAGGTTAACACATTAAACCCTAGCCACATGTCACCTTTTGATTAGCTCTAGGTTTAAGTGACCCAATCACATTGTGCCAAGTGTCAAACCTATATTTAATCTTGATTTTAATCATCTTACATGATTAAAATTATTTGGCAAGCTTATGTGTTATGCCATGTGTCACCATCTCATAGTGCCACGTGTCACATTGCAAAATGACCAAAATGCCCCTGTGTCTTAATTTTGAGTTCTTAACCCAAAATAATTATTTTCTTCTTCTAATTAATTTATATCAAATATAAATTAATTAATTAATCTCTATTAATTAATTTCTCATCAATTAAATTCATATTTAAACACTTTAAATATAAATTTAATTTATACTACACATCCAATAATCTAGATTTGGTTTCAAGTCATGCTAGGGACTTTGCAATTTTATTGCATGTAACACCCCAAAGTTCGGTAGTGCGTTCTGCTGCTCCGGTGACCAGTGTTGTCCGGACAGCTAGGATGCCTAGAACCGTACTTCAATATGAGTGGGGAGACATAAAATAATGAAATACAAGAAAAGAAAATACAAGAAAAACAAAGGAAAAACAATAGCAAAGAAATGAGATCAAGTTAAGCGAGCCGGGAAACCTAGCGATGGGTGACCGCACTGGGAAGTCACGGCGTGGACCGTTGACTAGCCCTGGACTGCGGGGAACCCTGGAAAACATTTTTTGGACTTAAATAGAACCTTATTGAAGAATAAATATCATTAGAAAGATCAAAGAAAAATTAAATAATTAGTACAAAGAAAAGTGAGAAATCGAAAAACAGACAAAACCCGGTAATACCGAAAAATCGGGAATGCCACCCGAACAGGGGCATTATGGTCATTTGACATCCCGAATTGTCTTTTGACATAAATGTCCATTAAAAATAAATAGTATTACACTTAGAAAATAAAATGAAAAATTAATTTGGGGGTACCTAATACAAATAGCCAAAAGTGGAGTGAAAATGGTGTAAATAAAACATTTAACTTATTATATGATTTAATCTAAGCAAGTGGACCACTAAAGAATTAATTAAAGGCTAAATGGGGCAGGTGTACACCTATTATACCATCAGCAATTTCATCTTCCTCACTTGGAATCACCATGCCGTACCAAATTCTCCAAAGAAAACTCCCATGGCCACCCACCTTCAAAGCTTAATAATCCCATGATCAAGCCTCCTTTTCCCACACCTTTCTTCATGAAAGTTTGTCTACTCATCACAAGGAAGAGTTTGATACCAAATTTGAGAAGTTTAAGCAAGGTTTAACAAGCTCCAACCATAAGGTAAGTTAGCATTTTTGAAGATTTCTTTGATAAACTTTGTATACATGTTATGGGTGTTGGTTTTGTGAAGGAAATTTTTAAGTTTGAAGAGTATTGAGATATCCATTTTTGGGCAGCCATGTAATCATGTATTGATGAAGTATTTGTACATATAATTGATGAGAATTATGTTGGTTGTGATGATTTAATATCCTAGTGAATTATTTCACATATATATGGTGATTTATGCACTTGGATGGGAATTGGTAAATTGTAGGGCACTTTGATGTTGAAGGACAATTTTCGGCAGCTTGGGAACACTTGAGTGAATGTATGTATTCATGGAAGTGTAGGCAGAATGTTGACATAGAAGGATTGATGGATATGTGTATGAAATTATTTTGTAAAATGTATGTGAGAATTAGTGATGTTTAGGTGTGTATGTGATTGTATTTAGACTTTGTAAATGTGAACTTTAATTGGTGTATTGAAGATAATTGTAATCTGCCCAAAGTGAGGATAATGTAAAGTGGGATGTGGTTTTGGTAATGTACCAAAACAGATTTGGTAGGGAAGCAAACATATTGCAAGGTAAATGTGTGTAATTGATGTGTGTTAAGCAAAGTAACCAAGGGCAGTGTACATTTTAGCCAATAAGTTTAAATGTGTAACCTCAATTGGTATGAGACCAATTGGAGGTGGAACTAGGCACAAAATGTGCCAACTTTCATTGAGAAAACATACCAAAATTCTGCTTGCAAGGTGACCTAAGAAAATGACCAATTCGGATTAAGTGCAATTGAAACCTGAAAACTGACCAATTGGGCAGCAGTGAGTGTTTAGGCCATAACTCACTCAAAACAGGTCCAATTGACCTGAAATTTCGACCAAGAATAGTTAAGACCCATACCTACAAGTCTTATGAAGACACCAAAACCCAGAAATGACAAGAAGCAAGTCAAAAAGCTTGCACAAGTTCGGGTCCAAAAACTGGCCGAACCAAAGTTGACCAAATTGACCAAAACAATGACCTAATTGATGCCATTTGACCAGCAATAGTATAATGACCATAACTTGGTCTACTTAACTCGGATTGACCTGAAATTTTGCCCCGCGTGCAATAAGACCTAGATCTACAAGTTTGTAGTTTCGACCGAGACCCGAAAACCAAGGGAACTAGATCGTCCGGTTAGGTCAAACTAGTATCCCGGAATCCAGCAAATTGCAAGAAAATGCACTAAACAAGGAAATGAGTTTGGTAAAACGTACCAACCCTAAAACCCTATCGAATGTGACATATTAAGGACACCAAAACCTAATTTACCTTAAACGCATCGAGGGTCGGTATATTAGGTAATTAAGCAAATAAAGGTATTCAGTGAATTGTTTATCGAACATTATCGTTAGAGGCAAATTAATTTAGCACTGAAACACTTCAAATTGTGTTTCTCAGTTAACAAGGACTCAACAAAAGAAGCAGAAATACTGAGTCAAGACCAGCAGACAATTATCAGAGGTTTGTGCACAACTAGTTTTTAACTGATTTTACTTTGAATATTTCATATGATTAAATGACATATTTTTCTTATGTATTATGTTTAACAAGCATTGGATTTAATTAAATGATTATTGAAAATTGTTATAGTATGTATGAATTCAGCTTTGTGAAATGGTATTTCCACAAGTATTAAGCATTGTTATGGATTGAAAAAATTATGTTTTGGAAAATTGTGATAGAACATGTTTTGAATTGTGAAGGTAATTTTCATGCAAAAATGCAAATTTATGATTTGAATTGTGATGAGCATAAAAATTATTGGATATCAGAATTGACTTTGAATCGAATTATATTGTGATTTATGCTCACTAAATGGATTGTAATATTGTTTTATATCTCACTATAGATGCTTGACTAGGTTATTACCCGTCTCTCTCATTTGTTGAGAAGACAATGGAGTTAGTTGTGTTTTGATTACCATGGTACGTGCAATGTGCTTAGATTTTCCTCTGATTTGAGGTTAGATCTAAGTTTATTTTATCGTTATGGCCCTTGCGGAAGATTCATTATTGTGATGGTACTGTGCACGATGATTCGACCTCCCCGACCATAGGGAGTTAGAATCAGATTCGACCTCCCCGACCATAGGGAGTTAGAATCACATCGAATATGGCCCTTTCGGATTAGTCTTGCATAGTTAGTGAGATAAAGATTGATTTTTGAGATACAACATGGTTTTTGAGATACATAATGATTTTTGAGATACAGAATGGCTTTTGAATGGTGATTTCAATTATGGTTTATGTATAATTGATTTTGTTGGAATTACTTAAATGGATAGTCAAGATTTGACAAATTGAATTTTGTGCTCCAAGTCATTTATACAAATGATTTACATTAGTGGCAATGAATATTTTGAGTTGTGAAATTTGATGAGTATTCAGATTCCCAAATTATTTACTGTAAAATTTGTCAATGTATATTGTATTATGTTTTAAATTATAGTTGTGCACCACTGAGTTCACCACTCAGCGATAGCTTTGTATGCTGTCGCAGGTAAGAAGAACATAGAGCAGTGAGTAAGTTTTTGAAGACACTTTCAGATCACTCTGTATATCATAGGTATACCCGTGTACATAGGTTTTGATGTATGCATGTAATAATATGTATGTAAATTATTTGAGCAGTTGTATAAAAACTCTTGTAAAATATTTTGGTATGTAATTAAATGTAAATTATTGTAAATGTAAATTTGAGATTTCATTTACTTGAATAGTTTTGTATTATATTTCCTTTGTCTCAGTCTTTGAAAAATTACTGTGGATTTGAGTTGAGAAAAATGTTGTGTTGAGATTATGTTGGAGTTGAGATTTGAAAATATATTGAAGTGCTTTCACAGGTTTTCTGAAGAACTGTTTTATCCAAAATACAGATGGCACTCTGCCAAAATTTTTACAGAAACTCCAATTAAGTCAAATGTGTCAGTTTTCTCACTTCAGTTCAAAAAGGTTTTTAACACCTGTAAATAGTGCTCACCACTGTAAAAGAAGTAAGAAAAGTTTTGAAAATCCCTTGTAGTGTATTTAATGGGTTATCAGTAGACGGAGTTGGTAATTCATTAGGTATACTACGGGATCATGTTATGCCTTACAGAGGGGTAGGGTGTGACATTGCAAACCAAATCTATTTAATTAATCAATTAAACTCTTTAATTAATTAATTAAATCATATTTAAATAGGTGATAACTTGTGTATGTGTGTGACTTACTAGGCTCATCACTAATTGGCAATGAGACATGATATCAACTCTTAATATCATCAGAACTCTTTCTTACCATAAATGATTTCTCTAAATCATTTTATGAACCTCATAGACCATGGTTAACACCTAGCATAGCATGCCATGGCCACCCAATTAGTAATAAGATTTACCTTAAATGAACCTATAATCATATGTTACCGTGCACTAGAATCTCTCTGTTACAAAATCCCAACTCAAGCTGGAGTCATGGTTTATGTCAAACTCCATTTGCTATGAATATTATGTTCTCTTTTAATTCCAGTTCTTGATTAAAAGATTTTTCTCATCAGAAACTCTTTCTCGAATAAATCTATCTGTCTGGCCAGAACTTGAAACATCAAGAACAATTAAATGAACATAGGATTTTATCTCTATTTACTTAGAGGAACAGATTCCTTCTTGATCAACACCTACCTCCATATATAACTAGCAGAGCCAACACATGCCCATATACCCATACATAGTACAAGTATGAAAGCGATCAAACTCAAACTACCTATATACAAGATAATCATGCTATCTCAGTCTAAAGATTATATGCATCGATATGATTTATGACAAAACATTGACAAGAGTAAACTCCATGTGTTTGTCATAAGTGTCACCGTTCGCCTACTTATCATTTATAAGTGCCTATCAAGTTTGTTATATGGCATGAGACTCACCATTCCATCTTATTTATATCTCATATAAATAACTTGGGAACAAACATGAATACAATCTTTCTGGATAAGTCATGTCCTTATTATGAAGTATCCTCGATTGTGAACCTATTTATGATACTTTGTGCTAGAAATATTGTCACTCATATTCTTAACAACTTAAGAATAATATTTCTAACAAAATATCAATGGACCTTTTCTATTACACATAAATATATTATGTAAACGGAAAAGTGGAAATGCCTTTTATTATTAAAATATGTACAAGATACATACTAAATGATATGCTCTAGGGCATACTACTAACAAGACCATCCCCTACAGTCTGGTAGAGCCACCAGTCCTCACATGGGCAGACTTTTTAAGGGAATTTCAGCAAAAGTGGATCCCTGATACTTATGTAGACACGAAGCTGCAAGAGTTTTTAAGTGTGAAGTAAGGGGATAGAACTGTAGCAGAGTGTGAGCGGGGCTTTTCAAGGCTAAGCCATTATGCTGGAAGCTTAGTCACCAACCCCAGAGACCGGTGTAAGAGATTTGAGGCTGGCTTGAGGCCTAGCTTGAGAATGCAAGTGGTGGGGTTACGACACCAGAATTTTTCTAAATAGATTTCACAAGCCCTGGAACTAGAAAGGATAGAATCAGAATGGGCAGTGAAAAAGAGTACACAAGAGAAAGAAAAAACTGAAAAGGTTACTGGCCAAGCTACTGAGAGTGGCTGTGGGAAAAGAAAACATTTTGGAGGGTCTAGCTCGTGCCAATCAGGTAGAGGTAGATTTTCTGGACAGAAACCATCCCAATCCGATCGGCAAACTCAACAGACATGCAGAAAAACGTTGTCGGATCGACTTTGCGAGACTTGTGGTAAACCACATAGTGGAGTATGTTATAGAGCTGTAGGAGCATGTTTCAATTGTGGAGGGACTGGTCATTTTGTTAAGGATTGCATAAGTCCATGCCCTTATGGATCATTTACCACGTCAAAAGGATCAGCTCAAGTTTCTACCCCGAAGAGTTCACCAGCAGTTGGTAGAGGCGGAGGCAGAGGTAGGGGTAGTATGCTTGGAAGTCAGAATACTGTAAATCAACCAGGACAAGGTAATGCTCCAGTGAGAGTATACACTATGCGACAGAGGGACGAGGATGAAACTTCTGACATGGTTCCTGGTATTTTTTCGATTCTTGACTAAGATATGAATATGTATAAAAAAAAAATCAATTTTGATATATTAGTGACTAGTCTTTTTAAAATTAATTTTGGAAGAGTTTGTCAGTGAAAAGTATTTGCTAGCACACAAGAAATTGTAAAATTAATTAGTAAGCCTAATTATGCAAGGAAAGAGAACCTAAAAGTAAGTTATAGTAATATAGCTACCTTAGATGCGGGTATGGGTATTACTGCTGATAGATGTCAGTGGGTACCATAATCAGCATAAGTTTAAGATATTAGTGAATTTAAAAGAAATAAGATATAGGGAAGTTTGTTCTATTGGAATGTATCGTAGTAACTATGCAATATTCTTGATGTTTGTACTGTAAGCTGCAGATTACAGTATTGACTTGGGATTTATTGTGTAGAGCTATGTACTACCCAATAGTACACAAGAATAAGAATAGTTGCAAATGGCATCTATTTTGGTACAGTTATGATAAGATAAAGTTTTCTTATTGGAAGGGAGTTTGAAAATCCTAACCTGGGATTTAAAACTCTAAAGTTAGAATATTGAAAGGTTATAGTTTAGTACAAAAGAAAATAATGACTACACATCAGTGCAAAATAAGCTATAGAATATCGATAGATAAAATTAAATAGAATAGTGAGAAATGAGAAAAAAACTAGATGAGGAATTGCCACCAAGGCAAGCGATTTACTTAAGATGCGTAACGATATTCCGAATTATTTTATCAAGAAAGAAATAAGTTAAATCAAAGCAAACAAGATAGTGCAAAATGGCACATAGGCCTTGGTCATAAATAGAGATGGTAAGATAATGGTTATGGACCTATGGCCAAGAAAGAAAAGACTACAAAAGAAAATAATTGCTAAAACAACAGCAAGAAAAGACTAAAATATTCTAAACTAAACTGAAGGTTACATCAAATGATTAAGAGATTTGATAAGAAAAGAGTAAAACTAAGTTCTCACCCATAGGATCATGCGAGGTCCTAGAAAAGCAGATCCACTAGCACACAGATTTGCTTACCTCTAAAATTGAAATGAAATTGAATCTAACTTATGACAGAAGCTCATAAGAAACTTGGCACACGAGGTGAGCAATCGATGAGTAAATAGTATTGGTTAAAGTGCTAAGGAACCATCATCCAGGCCAGGAAGCTATTTAGGAGCGTGAATAGGACATGAGGAGATAGCACCCACAACTGTTCAGATACTGATACCTGGTAAAATTTTGAGGACAAAAATATTTTAAGGGGGGGAGAATTGTAACACCCCTATTTGTATAGCTGGGTATATTTCACTGTTCCGGTGACCGGAGTCGGTTCGGACAATTAAGGGGATTAGGACCACACTTAAGACAACTAGATAAGCTATAAATACAAATAATTAGTAATTGCCAATTAGTTGAGTATAAATAAGAAAAACGGAACACAAGAAGTTAAACGAGCCGAGAGTCACAGCGATGGGTGACCTTCTCGGGAATAACTACGAAGTCATTTTAAACTCAAATTTCGAATCGTAAAATGTGACGCTGCGGTCCTTAGGACCCTTATGAACATAGTGGAAAAGAGAAGATCACGAAAAAGAACTATTAAGCCAGTCAAATAATTAGGTCAGTGAGCCGAAAGAAATATGGAATTAATTGCAAACCGGGATGAACCGGGGAGGGGCAATTTGGTCAATTGACCCTGAGAGCTGACTTCTGACCTAACTGTTAAATAAAATTGGAGAAAAGAAAATTTCGGAAACAAGAATTAAATTAAAGAACTAATAGAAAAAAAAAAAGAGAAAATGGAAAAGTCAAAAGGTGATGACATCATGCATGACCTCATGCATGATGCCATAAAGAATAAAATTAATTTATTTACTTATTTGGATTTTTGGTCTTCCTAAAGAGATAAAAGACAAAATAAAAGAAAAGAAAAAAAAATCATTCTTCTTCTTCAAATAAAAAACGTGCATCTCTCCTCTCTCTCTTTTTTCTCCTCAGTTTCCTCCATAGCCATGAAATTCAAGCTTTCAAAGCTTGAATCAACCCCATAAATTCCCCAAAAATTCCACTAAATTATGATTAAGCTTTGTTTGGGCTACTAGAAGAGGAGATTGAAGAAGCAAGAAATAAGAAAAAAGGAAAGAAAATTAGTGATTGGAAAATCAAACAAAGGTTAGTATGTAAATTTGAATTCTTTTGTTAAATTTCTATGTTCTTAGTTTAATTAACTTAGAAAGTAACTTAAAATGAAACAAAAATAATTGTGAGGGACCAAAGCTGAATTTAGGCCAACTAGGGTTTGATGTGTGTATGCATGAATTTGATTGAATTCAATATGTATGGAAGCTTAATTGAGTGATGGAGTGATGTTAGTATGATTTGAATTGGTTAAATGCAACAAAATTAGTGAGTTAAGGTTTTGAACATTAGGGTTTAGAGACCAAAAATGTGAGAAACTTGTAAATGGTGTCTTTGACCTAATGTGAAGTGAGAAATAGTCATTTGTGACCTAATTAAGTGTGTTAGAAGTGTTGGAATTAAAAGCCAATTCGGATTGGATAAGGTCATGTTGCTGCAGCAAGACAAAAATCAACTTTGAGGGACCAAAAATGAAATTTTACAAGTCCAATGGATATGGGACCAATTGGGTATGAAAATAGGCACCAAATGACACAATTTTCATTTAGGAAGCATGCCCAAAAAGTGACTAAAACCTAGTGAACAAATTGATCAAAGTCGAAAAATCGCAGGCTGCCCTGCACAAACTGATCAAATGAATAGTATTTGTTCATTTTGTCATAACTCGAGCTAGGCAGGTCAAAATGACCTGAAATTTTACCAGTAGTTAGATGAGATATAGATCTAAAACTTTCATGAAGAACACAAACCCAAATTATGTCATTAACCCAATCAAATTATTGAGCAAAGTTGAGGTACTGAATCTGCAAAACTACAGAATTGCCATATGAGCAGTAAAGTTTTAATGGCTATAACTCTCTCTAGAAAACTCCGATTTAGGTGATTCTTGAACCGATTGAAACCTAAGGAATATTAGAACATTTCATATAAAGAAAATCAGACCAAATTATGGACTTAACTTGGTCAAATTGCTGAACAAAGTTGGATCAATAAATCTGTAGAACTAAATTCTGCAGCATGAACAGTAAACGTAAATTGCATATAACTTCAGATACAAAACTCCAATTGGAGTGATTCAAAAAGGAGAATAAACTTAAGACAATAAGGAACATTTTCTATGAATGAAGTTTTACCAAATTCTAACAGTAAAATGACCAATGGAATAGTGCAACTGAGACACCAAAAACTAAAAATTGACAATTTTGCCTAAAAGACTTAAGTGTTGAGAAAATGACCAAAACCAACAAGTTTAGTGACCAAAATGTGGTATATGGGTGAAGTTAGAATTCTCATACCTATTAAGCCTTAGAAAGTCAATAATTTGACTTGAATAGTGTAGTGAATAGTAACCCGAAACACAAAATTTCAAGAACGTCGAATTTAGCACGTTAGAGCTAGGTAAAAGTGAAGTTAAATTTATTTTTGGATTTATGCAAAGTTATGGTACTGAAACACTATGAAACTGTGTGTTTCAGCTGAAAAAGACTTGGAAGCTCTGAGAGACTGAGTCAAGGCCTAGAGGCGACTCACGTCAGGTTTGTGCACAAAAATTTATAAATTATAGTTTCACAATGAAAATTGATTTGTTATACATTGTGAATATGTTTTATTCATTATGAATTTCGAAAATGTTGTGTTGCCTATTTTACAATGGAAATTTGAAATGAAAATTATTTTTTGATTTGTAAGGAATATTTGAACAATATGGTTTTGAATTTAGTTATGGCTTTGGAAATTTTATTTGAGAATTTGTGTGTTGCCTACTTTGGAAATGGAGATTTGAAATGAAGCTTGTTTAATTGTCGCATCAATTATAATTGAACATCATATTTTTAAATCGATTTAATTCATATTTGGCATGGCAATATTAATATGTTCCTCATCCACTTGTGGGGTGAGTTTGACATTTGATCAATTTCCTCCCTCTCTAGATTCCTAGTCTGAGGGGCGAGTTTGGATGAGTACTCATTAACTAGCTAGTCACCTCCCTCATTGATTTCGATTAGTGGGGGTGTTTGCCTTGTCGTGATGTACACACGGCATGTTCGGGAATTTTGTGTCATGGCCTAAGTTGTGTTATTGATTGGCAACACTATCTTTATTGAATTATTTGATCAATGTTGTGTTGTGTTAAGCTTTGAAAATTATGATTTGTTATAAATGTGATTTGAAAATTTGAAATATAATTGTGAAATATTTGAATTATGAATTATTCATGAATGTTTTAAATTATACATTTTATGTTTTATTGTGCACCACTGAGTATCTTTATACTAAGTGATAGCTTTAACTTGCTGTCGTAGATAGAGAAAATGACATAGCAGTAGAGTTTGCCGCTACAGTCAGAGAGGAGCACGGTTGAAGAAATTCTGTACGGGTATTGTCTATACCCTTGTAGTTTAGTTTGATGTAAATATGATAGTATGCATATGTATCTCTGTAGTTTGATCAGTTGTACAGATAAAATTGTAATAATATTATTTTTGAGATTTTGTGTTTGTAAATTAAATAGTGAATGTAAATTAAATATTTAAAATGCAATGTGCATGAGTTTATGAAATGTTTTGAGTTATTAATTTTTGATTTGAAATTTGGATTTTGAGTTGAAGTGTTGCCAGTGTTGTTGATTTGAAGTTTGGTGGTTGCAAATGAAGTTGTGATTGAGTAATATATTGGAAGTGTTTTTTTATTTTCAGGTTTTGAAGAACTATTTTCTCAAAATACAGACGGCACTCTGCCGAAATTTTTGTAAAAATTGCGGAGATTTCAAATATCCAAAAATTTGATTTGTGTTTGGACTTTAAATAAAGATTTTTAATAATTGAAAAAAAATTTTACCCATCAATTCCATAATGAATGAAAATTGTTTTAAAATCCCTTGTAGTATATTTAATGGGTTACCGGTAGGTGAAGTACGGTAATTCATTAGGTGTACTACCGGAACATGTTACATCTTACGAGGAGTAGGGTGTGACATTATGCCTGGCCGATGCCCATAGTGCCAATTTTTATTATTACTGGCTTATCCCTACCCGCTGCCCTTGTGCCTGATATGACCGTTGTATACTAGGTAGATATACAGATGTTTGACTAGTATACTCCCATGTATCCAGTCTTTATAGTCTGTCATATGTTACTTGGACACATATAAAAGCAATAAGCCTTAAATATAAATTAGTATATGAGAAAATCATTAATATGAATTTTATAAGACTGAATATAAGATATATGCATAGAAAAGATCCCTATTAGCTTGTTTACTTCCAAAGTTCTAGAAAACATGGAAAAGATTTTAAAAACATGAAAATTGATATTTATTTATAAGGTTATACGTGAAATAATTATTTTAAATTGTTTAGTTATTTTTTTTTCCTTATTTATGCACCACTAAGTGTTATGCTTAGTGCGTTAATTCTTACCACGCATAGGTACTAGAGAGCAGCAGCAGCAGTAGGGCCTAGACCGGACTTGGACCAGATCTGCTACAGTATTAGTTGTCACCTCATCAGTCATTTTGGTAGGACTCATGTACATATTAGATTTTGCATTTTGGTATTGTATGTAATTAAATGATGTAAACAATTTTGGATTCTATATAAATTGTAAATTATTGTATATGTAAACTTTATATGAATGAAATGTTAGTTTATTTTATTTGAAAATAGATATGAGTAATGGTATGATATGGTACATGAATAATTGACATGAAAAATGATGTGATGAAATGGAATAAAAAAAAATTACACGTAATATAATATAATTAAAAAGACATTAAATTAATATTGTACAAGACAAGACAGGATAGGGTGTTCCAGCACCGAATGTAGCACACCTTACTCGGCTATACTATAGACGGGTGAGGGGTGTTATATTTAGGGTAGCAACTGAGCTCGCAGTCACTTCTTGGGTAAGTCACCCATCGTCGGGACCTAGGCTCATTTAACTTAATTGTACTTCATTACTCCTATTTTAATCCAACTTCATTTGCTCTTTGTCAATTTTATTTATGGCCTTTCTATGTGAATTAAGTATAGTACCAGACATTTTAGCCGTCTGGACAGACACTAGTCACCGAAACAGTAGAATATATAGACTACTTAATATAAGGGTGTTACAATTTCCTCCTCTATAAAAGAAAATTTTGTCCTGAAATTCTACCTAGAATCACTCTCTGAAGAGTTGTGGGTATTATCTTCTCATGTCCTCCTCGCGCTCCCATGTAGCCTTCTAGCTTAAATGATGGTTCCACAGTACTTTGACTAGTGGTATCTACATATTCCTCAGTTGCTTCACCTCATGTGTCAAGATCTCTATGGGCTCTTCATCATATGTCGGGTCTGGATTCACTTCAATCTCCTGTACTGGCAAAATGTGAGATGGGTCAGATATGTACCTCCTTAACATAGATACATGAAAGATGTTATGAATCTTCTCCAGCTCTGGAGGCAATGCCAATTTGTATGCCAACGAACCCACTCTTTCCAGAACCTCATATGGCCTAATGAAGCAAGGACTCAGCTTCCCCTTTCTGCCAAACCTCATAATTTTCTTCCAAAGGAAAACCTTTAGGAATACTTTATCACCCATAGAGTACTCAATATCCCTTCTCTTTAGATCTATATAGGAGTTCTGGTGATCCGATGCAGCCTTGAGTCTGTCTCGAATGATCTTAATCTTTTCCTCTGTTTGTTGTACAATTTATAGGCCAATCAATATCCTTTCACCCACTTCATCCCAACACAAAAGAGTTCTACACTTCCTGTCGTACAAAGCTTCATATAGAGGCATCCCAATGCTTGACTAATAACTATTGTTTTAGGCAAATTCAATCAAAGGCAAGTGTGTGTCCCAACCGCCTTTAAACTCAATCACACAAGCCCTAAGTATGTTCTCCAAAATCTAAATTACTCTCTCAGACTGGCCATTTATCTGTGGATGGAATGCTGTGCTGAAGTTCAATCTAGTTCCTAGGGCTTTTTGAAGACTACCCCATAATCTAGATGTGAACCTTGGATCTCTGTCTGACACAATAGACACTGGCACTCTATGTAGTCTCACCACCTTATCAATATACAATTTAGCCAATCAGTCTAGACTGTAGTCCATTCTCACTGGCAGAAAATGTACAGACTTGGTCAATCTGTCCACAATAACCCAAACTACGTCATGATTCTTCTGTGTCCTAGGAAGTCCCCTTACAAAATCCATCGTAATCTATTTCCATTTCCATTCGAGAATTGGCAATGGCTATAGCATACCAGCTGGCACTTGGTGTTCTGCCTTTAATTGCTAACAAGTTAGGCATTTGACCACATATTCAGCAATATTCTTCTTCATACCCATCCACCTATAGTGCTCTTTCATGGTTTTGTATATTTTGGTCCTACTAGTGTGCATTGCAAATGAGGAGTCATGTGCTTCCTTCAAAATGTTTTGCCTCAATTCAATATTGTTTGGAACGCACATTCTGCCCTGGTGTAATAGTAAGCCATCATCATTCACTGAAAACTCTAGTTTCTTGCTATCCCGAGCCTCTTCCATCAATTTCAAATGCTTTAATCATTCTGAGTAGTCATTTTAATCTGATCGATCAGCATTGGCTTCACTTGCCAAGTAGCTATCATTCGCCCCTCATCATCAATCTCCAGATTAGCATGCAATGCCCTTTACTCATACACCATGGACAAAGGTGATACTTTCAAACTAGCCATGGTTTTACGACTCAAAGCGTCTGCTACCACATTTGCTTTCCCAAGCTAATAATCTATCAGGCAATCATATTCTTTTATCAACTCTAACCACCTCCTTTGCCTCAAATTCAACTCCTTCTATGTGCCCAAATATTTCAAGCTCTTGTGATCTATATAGATGTAGCACTTCTCCCCATACAAGTAGTGTATCCAGATCTTCAGAGCAAATACTATGGATGCTAGCTCCAATTCATGTGTAGGATAATTCCTCTCATGGGGTTTTAGCTTGCATGAAGCATATGCAATAACATTTTTATCTTGCATCAACACACAGCCTAACCCATTGTGAAAAGCATCATTGTATACAGTATACTCTTTACCCAGAGTAGGTAAAGTCAATACTGGAGCTTTAATTAAAAATCTCTTCAACTCATTAAAAATCTTCTGGCATTGATTAGTCCACTGAAATTTTACATCTTTCCGAAGTAACTTGGTCAATGGAGATGCTAACATGGAGAATCCCTTCACAAAATAACGGTAATACCCAGCTAACCTAAGAAAACTGTGAACTACAGTGACATTTCTAGGAGGCTCCCAATTAAGGATAGCTTCTACCTCGCTGGGATCCACCTTGATACCCTCAGTTGATACTATATGCCCCAAAAATGAAATTTCTTTTAGCCAAAACTCACATTTCGATAGTTTGGCATACAACTGTTTCTCCCTCAAAGTTTGCAGGATAATTCTCAGGTGCTTATCATACTCCTCTGCATTTTTCAAATACACCAGAACATCATCAATGAATACTACTACAAACTAATTCAGATATGGCTTGAAAATAGTGTTCATTGTTTTGCTATTTTGCAATCACCACAAGTGCACGAATCGCTAACAAGTAATAAAGTGATAAGTACATTATCGTTCCCACGAGGAATTTTGTTTAGTAAGTACCAATCTACACAAAAAATTTTGACTTTCTAGGCTATCGAATACTTAGGGACTGAAGTTTGTTAACTTTAAACACTAGAATTGGCAAATCTGAAATGAAATGATTTATTTGAAATAATTCTGGAATTAAGATTTCACAATTGAATCTTACTAGGGATGTTATCTAACTTATTTACTGGAATGAGGGTCATTTCCCTTGATGGAAATCAATCCTCAGTTATCCTAAATCCTCTCGCAAGGCACCTAGGGTGTATTCCAATTAACTCAAACCCTGCTTTCGTGGCAATTAAATTAATTAAAATCCTTTAAGATTTTTTTGACCAATTTTGAAGTTCCACAAAGGTATCAGCCTATGTCTAGGTCAGAATTCCTAGGTTTAAGATCTTGACTTTCTAATGTTAATCTTCACCTTTCAGTCCTTCAATTAACATCTTCAATCATGGCTAAGTGGGTACTAGCACATAGCATGCATTAAGATCACAAGAAATTAAATCAAGAAATGAATCTCAAATCCAATAAATAAAATTTAGTGTTCATCCATAATAATAATTAGAAGAGCTACTCTCCTAAATCCAGAATAAGAAAACTACTCACTCATGGTGAGTTCAGCAAACATCATGATAAAAGGTAAAAACAATAAAATGGTAAATTATGCAGAAGAAATAAAATAATAAAAATCTGTCTAGGGAGATTAAACAAAGGAACCAAATAGAGTTTGCAGCTTTGATCTTGTGGAGCTTCAGCTGGAAAACTTCTTCTGGTACTGATGTAGAGTTCGACAACAACAGCCTTCAGCAGCAGTCCCGACCGTCCCTTCTTCTGATGTTTTCTTTTCTATTTATATTGGTTGCTTTAGGGTTAGGTCATTTTGAGTCCAAAAGGCTTTAGGAGTCTCGTTTTTATCTGAAAGTAGGAGGGGAATTCGAGTTATAAAACTGGCTGTAGTATAGTACATGGCCCGTGTGTCACTACACGGGTCCCGCAATGTAGGGCCATATAACTTGTTGGAAGAGAATTGTGAAATCTTGCACTGGCACAGAAAGTTACATGGGTTTCTGCCAACTACGCGGGCCCGGTTATACAGGCCGTGTACTATTGTTCCCATAAGGTGCTTCAAGCTCTTCCCTAGCAGAGACTTACACGGGTCCCTGCAGATTACACGGGTCTACTTACACAACCCGTGTACTTGTGTTTCTCCATTAATTCTCTTGGCTTTCTTTTGGCAGAGAGTTACACGGGTCTGGGGCTTGGCTTACACGACCCGTGTGCTTTATATCAGCAGCAATTCTCTGTCTCTTGGCTTCTCCAAGCTTTCCTTTGCACTCCTATGCTCTGAGGCTTCACCCAAACACCTGAAATGATACAGAAAACATGGAATTAAGGGCTTGACAATAGAAATTACTAAAACTAATGAATTCAACTACTATGCATGAAAATACTTGCTTAAATGCTATGAATTAGTATACAAATGTGCTTAAAAACATCTATACAATTCAAGTGTATCAAATACCGCTAAACTCAAACTTTTGCTTGTCCTCAAGCAAAGCAAAACTCTATTTTAAAACACATTTCAGGGGATACTTAGGAATATAACCAATAACTTAATAAGCACAGAATTGAACTCCTCCAACCTTCATTACAATTTCCCTCTTTCAAGGCATAAGGGTTCTAATAGCTGCCTGTTTAGAATCTTCACCTCCTTTCATGGTGTTTCGACTAATTATTCCTCTATACAAAACCATTAATAAGCCACAAATAACCTGTTTTATCCGGATAGATTTGAGAAACACTAACTCCCCCAAATTTGCCTCTTTTGTGAGTAATTGTGGAGAAGTAATTTAATTCCAACTCCATAGGCATATCTCAATTTTCTATCTCCACTAATATAGCATGCACTTTTCAAAAGATCAAAAGGTCTTTAAAAAGGGTTGTAATGGGGCTAAAGGATAATGACTTGGTTGCCAATGGAAGGTTTTAGGGGATGCAAATATGAGGATAGCATGTATGCATAAAATACTGACTTTGTATGGAGAGGAAGGGCTTTTGGCTTTTTATGGTGCCAAGCATGTTTCCATGATACTTATCTTGGGACTTTTTTTTCTTTTCTCTTTTTTTTTTCTTTCTTTTTTATGTCCCTTTTGTCCTCTCCCCCCAAACTTGTTGCTTTTGCTGGTTTGGAAAAGCAAGTTTTTCTTTGATTTCAATTGCACACTTGCACTCTTTCTTGAATTCTACATCCTCTATTCATTTTCCTTATGCATATTGCTTCCTCAAAAGGGTATGGTAGGTGTTTCGACTAGGGGCTAGGTAAATAACATGGGTAATCAATAAGTTCTAAGGGATAGACATAGGCTTCAAGTAAGCTACAAGGGATATACATTTTAATTAGGGATGGCTAAGGCTTAGTGAGGCTATATCAAAGAATGCCTTAATCATTTTTTCATCAAGCATATGCTAGGATTTCGCCTTGATAGGTCCAAGAGATATGTTCTAAAGCTAGTGAGGCATTTTTATAGGTTTGCTTGTATTTCAAAAATTGTCCTCCTAATTTTGCAAGTTCAATGTGATAAATTAATAGTTATGAAGAGGTTTAACTAGTCTAGTTCCATCAAAGAGATTAGTTTGTTCACAAACAACGTATTAGAATCCCTTTTTGCCTATCTAGATACGTTCATTCCTCTATCCCGTAGAGTCCAATTATTGGCTTACTAGAATTTGGTTATAGTGCTAAGTTTCACAATTTTTCAAAAAATTTCAAAAATTTTGATACATAAGAATAATGTAGCTGAATTTAAACAATGTATTGATGTGAAAATGTTGTATCCCCCCAAACTCAAATAAGACATCGTCCTCAATGTTAAAATAATATGCAAAAGCAGAGAAGATGTACAAAGATTAAAAGGAAGCATATTATTTATTAAGCATGAAAGATTTTTGGACATAAAGCAAATAAAAGGGACCTATGATTGTAGTTTAGGATTAAGGCATGTAAGATATTACAATAAAGATCCTATCCTATAGTCCTAGGTCTAAAAGGTCTCTGATGATGATAATGGTGATGCTGGTGATGCTTCCTCCCCATTTAGCTTATCCATTATCATGTCCAACTTGTTGTGTGCTTCCTGGAGGCTATCCTCAATAGCTCGCATCCTGTTATTGATTATAGTCTTCATGCGCTGTAGGTATTCGAGTACCGGGTCTGTAGGTGGTGGTGTGTATGGAGGCACTCGAGTAGGGGACTCTTCAAACATTGGCTCTTATCCTTCTTCTTAAGGTTGCGAAGTCTCGCTGGGACCTTCTCTTGTTTCGTCTCTCCAAGGGATGGCGTTCCCTTCAGCATCCACCAAGTAGCATGTGTTGCCCACCTTCTTCGATATCTCCATGGATATGTAGATAGTCTGATCTATTCTTGACATTCCAGTGACAAAGCATAGCCTGTGATGTCCTGGAACAAAGCCGAATTGGAGGGCAATGGTGGTGACAAGGCCACCAAGCACGATGTGCCCGGTAGACTGTTGATAAAGGCATCAGAGATGGTTGCATAAAAAGAAGCCAGTGCTGCACCGTTGTCCGATGACCATACACCATAAGAAGAACAGCTCGTTAGCATTGACAACGCCAAGGCTGTCGCTACAGCCCATGATGGTGTAGACGACGAACCAATGCATATATCGTAATGCTGGACTTGTGATGCTTGTGAATTTGGATTTGCTGGAGTTATAAGGCTCTGTGTTTGGTGCAATGGAATTCCCGAAGCTGATATTATTGTAAAGCATACGGTTCCTAGGAATTTCTTGGTGGCCGGTGCTGTCAAAGCCAAAGATGGCATTGAACTCATCAATGTTCATCACTCGATCGACACCAAGGAGGCGAAATTCATTCCTGCCTCTGTCCTCTCTATTGCTAGGCCATAATGTGGCCTTGAAAGTGCCCAAAAATTCTAGCGTGGTGTCCTTGTACGCTGGGAATTAGAGTTGGGTGAACCTCGTCCACCCGATGCTATCAAGTAGCCCCTTGATTTCATCTTACAGCCCGATTTGCTCCAAAAGCGAAAAATCCATGTATTTGGTGGAGGATATTTTTTGGGCATGAAGTCGGGTGCACATTGCTTTGTAGGTGTCACCACGAAATCCCTAAGGAATAGAGATTTCAGATTGTGGAACAGGTTATGGCTGTGGTTGTGGTTATGGTTGTGGTGGAGGATGGGCTTATTGAGATGGTTAGGGAGTGGCTACCCTTGTTATTGGGCATTGGGGTGGAGGCTGAGGTGGAGAAGGTGAGGAGTCTCCTCTTTGCCTTGAAGAAAAGTCGATCCTTCTTGCAGATCTCTTTGCAGGAGCCATGGATGAGATTTTGAGAAGGAGAATAGTAGGGTTTTGGTGAAGGGAGATGAGATTTGAGAGGTTTTTATAGGTTAGAAAGGGAGGAGATGAAAGGTTTTGTGTTTATGAAGAGTTTCAATGCTAGGGGTGTATTTAAAGAGTCGTTAGGACTCCTCGTTTCACACATTTTGCCCCCCAGGAGTCGTGTCTATAACAAAGTACATGACCCATGTATCACTACACGGGTCCCGACATGTAGGGCCGTGTAAATTTCTGCCCGAAAAATTTGAAATTCTGTCATAGTACACGACCCGTGTAGATGAGCTCTGGGACCTGTGTAACTTTCTGTATCTCAAGTTGCTTTGCTGGATACATTACACGACCCGTGTAAAATACAAGGAGGCCTGTGTAACTTTTTGGCTTTAAGTTTTTCTGCTAGAGACATTACACGGTCCGTGTAAATTGGGCTATGGACCCGTGTAACTTTCTGTCTCTCCCAAGGTTAAAAATGCAGGGAATATTCTTGGACTTCCAGAAAGTTACACGACCTGTGTAAAACCAGTACGAAACCCGTGTAATTTTTTGATTTTTCAAAGTTTTGTCAAATGAATAAAAATTATCATCACAACACATGAAATGGATGTAAAGTTTAGTAATAGAGCTACTTCTCTGGTTTTGTCCAATTTTCCCTTTTGTGGTTTTGACTTGGTGATTCCTTCCCTCTCTTGATCTCTACTTCCCTTTCCAAAAATCCTACAAAATGAAATGTGAATAAGTATGAAACAAAAATCAATATGAAAAAAGGAGAAAAAAGAAAAGTTCAGAAAAATATTTTTGGGTTGCCTTCCAAGAAGCACTTGTCTATAGTCTTTAGCTAGACTTTGCTTGTTTATGGTCTATCGATAGGATGGTCGAGGGTGCAATTGACTCCCGTTTCTATGGGTTCTCCCTGAAAGTAAGGCTTCAGCCTCTGCCCATTGACCTTAAATGCACCTGAGGTTTCGCTTCACACTTCTACTGCTCCGTGTGGAAAAACTTGGGCGACCTTGAAAGGTCCTAACCATCTTGATTTAAGCTTCCCTAGAAAGAGCTTCAATCTAGAGTCGAATAAGAGGACAAGATCTCATTCTTTTATTTCTTTCCTTGCTATGCGCCTATCATGCCATCTCTTGGTTTATCCCTGAAAATTTTGGCATTTTCGTATGCATCATGTTGGGTTTCTTCCAACTCATTCAGTTACAGGAGCCTTTTCTCACTAGCAGCTTTGAGGTCAAAGTTTAGTATCTAAATTGCCTAGTAAGCTTTATGCTCAAGTTCAATAGGGAGATGGCATGATTTTCCATAAACCAGTAGGAAGGGTGTTGTGCCAATTGGGGTTTTATATGCAATGAGGTATGCCTATAGTGCATCATCTAACTTCATGCACCAGTCTTTCCTGGATTTGTTTATAGTTTTCTCTAGAATCTGCTTCAGTTCCCTATTTGAGATTTCTACTTGACCACTGGTTTGAGGATGATAAGGTGTGGTCACCTTGTGAGTCACTCATACTTTTTCAGTAGTGTTTCGAATTGTTGGTTGTAGAAGTGACTTCTTCCATCGCTGATTATTGCTCGCGGTGTGCCAAATCTTGTGAAGATGTTCTTCTTAAGGAACCTTGTGACTACTCTAGCAACATTGGTTGGTGTCGCAATTGCTTCTACCCATTTTGACACATAATCAACTCCAACCAGAATATACTTATTTCCACGGGAAGAGGGAAATGGTCCTATGAAGTCTATTCCCCATACATCAAACAATTCTATCTCAAGTATACCGTGCAGTGGCATTTCATTCCTTCTTGAATTGTTACCTGTTCTTTGGCTTTGATCACAACCTAGCGCAAAGGATCTTACATCCTTAAACAAATGTGGCTAGTAAAACCCTGCTCGTAAAATCTTGGCTGTGGTTTTTAAGTTGCTGAAATGTCCTCCATATAGTGATGAATGGCAGTGATAAATGATACTTTTCATATCTTCCTCTGGTATGCACCTTCTTATCAGCCTATCATTACATCTCTTATACAGTAGAGGTTCCTCCCATAAGTAATATCTCACATCATGTAGGAATTTCTTTCTTTGCTGATAAGTCATGTTTGGAGGCAGTACCCTGCATACAAGAAAATTAACAAAGTCAGCGTACCATAGAGCTTTGGAGAATGCAAGTAATTACTCATCAGGAAATGAATCATCAATTGGCAAATCTTCAAAGTCTTCTATGTAGTCCAATCTTAGTCTAGAAAGATGGTTAGGTACTATATTTTCAGATCCTTTTTTGTCTTTGATTCCAAGGTCAAATTCTTGCAGGAGTAGAATCCATCGAATCAGCCTTGGTTTGGCTTCCTTCTTGTTCATAAGGTACCGGATTACAGCATGATCTGTGAATACAATGACTTTTGACCTGATGTGGTAAGATTTGAATTTGTCCATTGCAAATACCACTGCTAGGAATTCCTTCTCTATGGTGGAATAATTGATTTGCGCATCATTGAGTGCCTTGCTAGTATAATAAATAGCATGGAGCTTTTTATCTTTTCTTTGCCCTAGCACTGCTCCAACTGCAAAGTCACTTGCGTCGCACATCACCTCAAATGGTAGCTCCCAATTCGGTGGCTACATTATTGGTGCTGATATCAGGGCCTCTTTGATTCTGTTAAAGGAGACATAGCAATTTTCATCAAAATCAAAGGGAATATCTTGACTTAACAAGTTAGTAAGTGGCTTAGCTATTTTGGAAAAGTCCTTGATGAATCTTCTGTAGAGTCCTGCATGTCCCAAAAAGCTTCGCACTCCCTTGGCTGATGTTGGGGTTGCATGTTTTCAATGATCTCAATTTTTGCCTTATCAACTTCAATTCCTGTTTCTGATATCAAATGTGCTAGGACTATGCCTTCCCTTAATATGAAATGACATTTTTCCCAATTTAGGACCAGGTTTGATTCTTCACATCTTTGCAACACCTTAGTTAAATTAACTAGGCAATCATCAAAAGTAGTTCTACAGACAGAAAAATCATCCATAAAAACTTCCATGATATGTTAAATATAATCAGAAAAGATAGCCATCATGCATCTTTGAAAGGTAGCAGGGGCATTACAAAGACCAAAAGACATTCTTCTATATGCAAATATTCCATGGACAAGTGAATGTGTCTTTTCTTAGTCTTCTGGGTAAATAGAAATTTGAAAAAATCCCGAATACCCATCTAGATAACAGAAATAAGAGTGTTTCGCTAACCTTTCTAACAATTGGTTGATGAAGGGGAGAGGGAAATGGTCTTTTCTGGTAGCACTGTTCAATTTCCTATAATCTATGCACATTCGCTAACCAGTGAGTACTCTAGTAGGGATTAGTTCATTGTTTGCATTTTGGATAACAGTCGTCCCACCTTCCTTAGGAACTACATGTACTAGACTAACCCATTTACTATCAGAAATTGGGTATATGATACCTGCATATAATAGTTTTAAAATATCTTTCTTGACTACTTCTTTCATGTTTGGGTTAAGTCTTCTTTGGTGTTCGATAGTGGGTTTACTTTTTTCTTCCATGGGTATCCTATGCATGCAAATCGAAGGGTTGATCCCCTTCAGGTCTTCTATCTTATACCCTATGGCTTTGCTATGGATCCTAAGTTCTCTTAACAATTTTTCCTATTCTAACTTAGATAAGCTAGCATTGATTATAACAGGATAATTAGAATTTGAGTCCAGAAATGCGTACCTTAGTGAGGAGGGGAGAGGTTTAAGTTCTACTTGTTTGGCATTTTCCTGGAGCTTACATTTTGTTTGTTCCTTCTTCAACTTCTCCATCTCGGAAGCCTTAGCTAAGGGTAGGGGTGGAGGAGCTGTCAATTGTTGTGCACAGGTTGCTATTTCTGTATTTTCATCATCCACTGTGTGGCTGTGCACAATACATGCTTCAAGAGGATCTTTAGGATGTGTCTTATGAAATTCCTCTTCAACTCGTTCGTTAATTATGTCAACCTTGAAGCATTCATTAGGTTTAAATTTGCGTTTCATTGTGTCGAACAAGTTGAACTCCACTTCTTCTTCTCTAACCTTGAGGGTTAATCGCCCATTTTTGACGTCTATGATGGCTCCGATAGTTGCCAAGAATGGTCTTCCCAAGATGATAGAAATTTGAACATCTTCTTCCATCTTAAGGACAACAAAGTCCACTAGAATAAAGAATTTACCCACTTTGATAGGAATGTTCTCAAGTATTCCTACAGGTTATTTAATAGATCGATCAGCCAATTGCAATAAGATTGTTGTGGGCTTCAGTTCTCCGATCTCTAGCTTTTTACATATTGATAGAGGCATTAAACTGATGCTTGTCCCAAGATCGCAGAGGGCCTTATCTATTTTCTTATTACCAATGAGATAGGGTATGGAGAAGCTTCCTGGATCCTTTAACTTTGGAGGCAGTTTATTTTGCAGAATGGCACTGTATTCCTCTGTTAGAGCTACTGTTCCATAGTATTCTAGCTTCCTTTTCTTTGACAAAATTTCCTTAAGAAATTTGGCATAAGATGGCATCTGAGAAAGTGCTTCAGTGAAGGGGATGTTGATGTAAAGTTTCTGTAAAACTTCTAAAACTTCCTAAACTACTTGTCCAATTTGGCTTTTCTAAAATCTCTGTGGAAAAGGTAGGGGAGGCTGGTATGGTTCTGGTAATTTCTTTGTCTTCCTTGCTTCCTCTTCCTGATCTTTCTTAGCTTCTTCCTCTTTTTTCTCTACTTGGTCTTTAGATTTTTCTATTGTTTCCTCTGTCGATTCTGCCTCTGGTTGTACTAGAGTTCTCCCACTCCTCAGTGTAACTACCTTACAATGCTCCCTTGGGTTCATTTCTGGTTGGCTAGGCAGTTTGCTAGCAGCTTTACTTGAAGAACTTGCTTGCTGAGCGATTTGATTCTCTAGCATCTTGTTATGAGTAGCAAGTTGGTCCATTCTGGAAGTTAGCTATTTAATTAATTCAGTTTATTGTTGTTGAGCTGCTAGGAATCCTTCCATCATAGTTTCCATGGTCATTTTCAGTTCAGGTTGTTGAGGTTGGAGAGGTAGTGATGGCTGTACAAAGTTTTGACCTCTGTTCTAAAATCCAGGGGGTGCTAGTGGTTTGTACCCTTGCTGCTTGTTTATTGGCTGGTTCTACTAATTGGACCATGAGAAATTTGGGTGGTTCCTTCATCCAGGGTTGTAAGTATTTGAATATGGATTATTGGGCTGCCTCTGGTTGAAGTTTCCTCCATTATTCACATAGTTCATCTGTTCTGTAGAGGGTTCACTGAAATTGTTGTATTCTGAATTCATGTATCCTCCTTCATAGCTGTCCTCATGTTGACTGTTTGTACCAACTACGTTGGTTTGCATTCTTTCTAGTTTCTTTGTGAGCTGATCAAACTGAGCATTTATCATGCTTAGGGCATCTACTTCCAAGACCCCTGCAGTTCTTCTTGCATTTTCTCTTTCATTTGACCACTCATAATTATGGTATGCAACCCTTTCTAGAAGTTTAAGTGCTTATGGTACCATTTTCTCCATTAGATCACCCTCTGCAGCTAAGTCAACTGTGCTCCTTGTAGAGGGCAGTAATCCATTATAGAAATTTTGCACCAATAGCCAATCTTCTATGCCATGGTGTGGACATTCCCTCTGTAGGTCTTTATATCTTTCCCATGCGTTATTGAGTGATTCTCCTTCCTTTTGTCTGAAGGTGTTGAGCTCTAGCCTTAGTTTTGCAGTTTTTGCAAGTGGAAAATACCTTGCTAGAAAAGCTTGAGAGAGGTTTTCCCAAGTAGTGAACGTTCCAGCCGATTGAGAAAGTAAGCATTTCCTTGCTCTGTCCCGAAGGGTGAATGGGAATGCTCTGAGTCTTATTGCTTGATTAGACACTCCATTCATCTTGAATGTATCACATTGGGCAAGAAAGCACTAGAGGTGATAGTGTGGGTCTTCTGTTGGTGATCCTGCAAACTGAGTTTGTTGAATCATTTGGAGCCATGCTGATTTTAATTCAAAGTTGTTGGCTTCCACTGTGGGTCTAGTGACACTGGGCTGAAATCCTTGGACAGATGGAGCTCCGTAATCTCTCAAGCGTCTTAGTCTATCATTATTATCGGCCATGGTTGGGATTTTAGGATCTCCTTGACTGTGCTCTTGATGTTTCCTTTCTCTCCTGATAGCTTTCAGAGTTCTGTCTATCTCCAGATCACAGTCCAAAATTTCTTCTAGCTTTATTCTGGTCATATACCAGATCGAGCACTTGAGAGAAAAAAAAATATAACTAGTAAAATAAGATTAAATAATTAATATAATTGCTTAAATTAGCTAAATTGCCTATCGCTTGATATTACTAAAACTAAAAAGTTCCCCAACAACGGCACCAAAAACTTGTTTCACTATTTTGCAACCACCGCAAGTGCACGGATCGCTAACAAGTAATAAAGTGATAAGTAGAGTATCATTCTCATAAAGAATTTTGTTTAGTAAGTACCAATCTACACAGAAATTTTGACTGTCTAGGCTATTGAATACTTAGGGAATGAAGTTTGTTAACTTTAAACACTAGAATTGGCAAATCTGAAATGAAATGATTTATTTGAAACAATTCTAGAATTAAGATTTTACACTTGAATCTTACTAGGGATGTTATCTAACTTATTTACTAGATTAAGGGTCGTTTCCCTTGATGGAAATCAGTCCTGAGTTATCTTAAATCCTCTTTCAAGGCACCTAGGGTGTATTCCAATTAACTCAAACCCTACTTTCATGGCAATTAAATTAATTAAAATCTTTTAAGATTTTTTTGACCAATTTTGAAGTTCCACAAAGGTGTCAACCTATGTTTAAGTCAGAATTCCTAGACATAGCATGCATTAAGATCACAAGAAATTAAATTAAGAAATGAATCTCAAATCCAATAAATAAAATTTAGTGTTCATCCATAATATTAATTACAAGAGCTACTCTCCCAAATCCAGAATAAGAAAACTACTCACTCATGGTGAGTTCAACAAACATCATGATAAAAGGTAAAAATAATAAAAAGGTAAATTATGCAGAAGAAATAAAATAATAAAAATCTGTCTAGGGAGATGAAACGAAGGAACCAAAGAGAGTTTGCAGATTTGATCTTGTGGAGCTTCAGCTAGAAAACTTCTTTTGGTACTGATGTAGAGTCTGACAACAGCAGCCTTCAGCAGCAGTCTCGACCGTCCCTTCTTCTAATGTTTTCTTTTCTATTTATATTGGTTGCTTTAGGGTTAGGTCATTTTGAGTCCAAAAGGCTTTAGGAGTCTCGTTTTTATCCGAAAGTAGGAGGGGAATTCGAGTTATAAAACTGCCTGCAGCATAGTACACAGCTCGTGTGTCACCATACGGGTCCCATAATATAGGGCCGTATAACTTGCTGGAAGAGAATTGTGAAATCTTGAACTGGCATAGAAAGTTACATGGGTCTATGCCAACTACACAGGCCTGGTTACACGGGCCGTGTACTATTATACCCATAAGGTGCTTCAAGCTTGTCCCCGGTAGAGACTTACACGGGTCCCTGTAGATTACACGGTTCTACTTACACGACCCATGTACTTGTATTTCTCCATTGATTCTCTTGGCTTTCTTCTGGCAGAGACTTACACGGGTTTGGGGCTTGGCTTACACGACCCGTGTACTTTGTATCAGCAGCAATTCTCTGTCTCTTAGCTTCTCCAAGCTTTCCTTTGCACTCTTATGCTTTGGGGCTTCACCCAAACACCTGAAATGATGCATGAAACATAGAATTAAGGGCTTGACAATAGAAATTACTAACACTAATGAATTCAACTACTATGCATGAAAATATTTTCCTAAATGCTATGAATTAGTATACAAATGTGCTTAAAAATATCTATACAATTCAAGTGTATCATTCATCAGGTCCATAAAAGTAGCTGGAGCATTAATTAACCCGAATGGCATTACTAAGGACTCGTAGTGGCCATAGCGAGTCCTAAAGGTAGTTTTTGGAATGGTTTGCTCTTGCACCCTCAATTGATAGTATCCCAATCTAAAGTCAATTTTGGAGAATACAGTTGCATCCTTTAACTAATTAAACAAATCATCAATTCGTGGTAGAGGATATATATTCTTTATGGTCATCTTATTCAATTGTCTGTAATCGATACACAGACAGAGAGTACCATTCTTCTTCTTGACAAACAAAATTGGTGCTCTCCAAGGTGACACACTAGGGTGGATGAAACCCTTATCAAGTAATTCTTGTAACTACACCTTTAACTCCTTTAACTCAGTAGGTGTCATTATATACGAAGTGATGGAGATTGGTTCCACACCAGGTATAACCTTAATTTCAAACTGCACTTCTCTTTCTAGAGGTAATCCTGGTAACTCATAAGGAAAAACATCTGAAAAGTCACATATTGTAAGGATATTTTTCAATTATGGACTCCCTACTTGGGTGTCTATCACATGAGCTAGGTAAGCTTCATACCCTTTTCAGATCATCTTTCTAGCAAGTGCATATTTGAAGGCAATAACTGCCACTCCCCATGTATTACTACCTCTGCATACTAGGGAAGACTAAAAGTGACTGTCCTCAGTCTACAGTCAATCATAGCATGATGCCTGACTAGCCAATCTATGCCCAAGATGATATCATAATCCTGGAAGGGCATTTCAATCAAATCAGATAGGAAGGTATGTATTTAGATCACTAAAGGACAATTCTTATATAGTCTGTTCACCCTAATATTTGCTGGTTTTACAACCACTGCAAGTGCACGGATCGCTAACAAGTAATAAAGTGATGAGTCAAGTATCATTCCCACAAGAAGTTTGATTAGTAAGTACCAATTTACACAATAATTTTGACTGTTTAGGCCATCGAACAATGAGCGAATGAAAGTTGTCTATTTTAAACACTAAAATGATAAAATTAAAATGAAGAAATCTATTTTGGAACAATTCCGGAATTAAGATTTCACACTTGAATCTTACTATGGATGTTATCTTGTTTATTTACTGGATTAAGAATCGTTTGCCTTGATGGAAATCAGTCCTAAGGTATTCTAAGTCCTCTCTCAAGGCACCTAGGGTGTATTTTAATTAACTTAAACCCGACTTTCGTGGTGATCAAATTAATTAAAATCCTTTAAGGTCTTTGACCAATTTTGAAGTTCCACAAATGTATCAGCTATGTCTAGGTCAGAATTCCTAGGTTTAAGATCTTGATTTTCTAATATTAATCTTCACTTTTCAGTCCTTCAATTAATATCTACAATCAATACTAAGTGGGTACCGGCACATAGTATGCATTAAGATCATAAGAAATTAAATCAAGGAACAAATCTCAAATCCAATAAATAAAACTTAATGTTTATCCATAACAATGATTACAAGCATTACTCTTCTAATTCCAGAATATGAAAACTACTCACTCATGAGTTCAGCAAACATCATGATAAAAAGGTAAATACAGTAGAAAGAAATCATACAGAAGAAATAAAACAATAAAAATCCATTTAAGGAGATGGAACGAAGGAACCGAAGAGAGTTTGCAGTTTTGATCTTATGGAACTTCAGCTGGAAAACTCCTCTTAGTACTGATATTCTTCTCCTCTAGACCGCTGAAGAGAGTGCAGAATGTGAGTTTCTTTAAAACTCCTAAAAAGTGTTGTCAAAGGATCCCTCTCTCCTTTTTTGATGTTTTCTGCTTCTATTTATAATAGCTATTCTAGGGTTAGGTCATTTTGAGTTCAAAAAGCCTTAGGAGTTTAATTTGAATGTGGAAATAAGAGTGGGAACTCAGGTTTAAAAACTGGCTGTTGCATGGTACACGGCCCGTGTGTCACTACATGGACCCGGGCCGTGTAACTTACTGGAGTGGAATTGCGGAGTCTTGCATAGGCACAGAGACTTAGATAAGTCTATGCTGGCTACACGGGCTGTGTACTTTTATTCTCAGGAAGTTCTTCAAGCTTGTGCCCAACAGAGACATACACGGGTCCCTGCAGATTACACGAGTCCAGTTACATAACCCATGTACTTGTGTTTCTCCATTAGCTCTCTGGCTTTTGTCTGGCAAAAGGTTACATGGGTGTGTGGCTTTGCTTACACGGCCCGTGTACTTTGTATCAGCAGAAATTCTTAGTCTTTTAACCACTCCAAGCTTTCCTTTACACTCCTATACCCTGGGGCTTCACCCAAACACCTAAAATAATGCAGAAAACATAGAATTAAGGGCTTGATAATAGAAATTACAAAAACTAATAAAATCAACTACTATGCATGAGATTACTTACCTAAATGCTGTGAGTAGTATACAATTATGCTTAAAAATATCTATACAATTTAAGTGTATCAAATACCCCCAAACTCAAACTTTTGCTTGTCCTCAAGCAAAACAAAACTCTATTTTAAAGCACATTTTAGGGGATAACTTAGGAATATAACCAACAATTTAATAAGCATAAAATTGAACTCCTCCAACTTTCATACCAATTACCATCTTTCAAGGCATAAGGGTTCTAATAGCTGCCTATTTGGAACTTCACCTCCTTTCATGGTGTTTCAACTAATTATTCCTCTATGCAAGGCCATTAATAAATCACAAATAACCTGTTTTATCAGGATAGACTTAAGAAACACTTACTCCCCCAAATTTGCCTCTATTGTGAGTAATTGTGATGAAGTGACTCAATTTCAATTCCATAGGCATATCTCAATTTTCTATCTCCACTAATGTAGCATACACTTTTCAAAAGATTAAAAGGCCTTTAAAATGGTTGTAATGGGGCTAAAGGGATAATGACTTGGTTGCCAATGAAAGGTTTATAGGGAATGCAATTATGAGGATAGCATTTTATGCATAAAATACCAAGTATACTAAGTTTATTCTGTTGGTTTTGTTTGGAGAGGATGGGCTTTTAGTTTTTATAGTGCCAAGCATGCTTCCATGATTCTTGAGACTTCCTTTTTCTCCCCTCTTTTTTTTTTTTTAATTTATTTATGTCCCTTTTTATCCTTTCCCCAAACTCATAGCTTTTGTTGGGTTAGGAAGGCAGATTTTTCTTTGGTTTTAATTTCACACTTACACTCTTTCTCAAGTTCTTCATACTCTCTCCATTTTCTTTTTGCACTTTAATATATTTTTTACTAATGTATTTAGCTTCCTCAAAAGGGTAGGTATGTGTTTAGGCTAGGGGTTAGGTAAATAATATGGGTAAGCAAGGAAAATCTAAGGGATAGATATAGGTTTCAAGTTGGCTACAAGGGATGTACATTTTAATTAGGGGTGGCTAAGGCTTAGTGAGGTTATAGCAAAGAATGCCTTAATAATTTCTTCATCAAGCATATACTAGGATTTCGCCTTGATAGATCCAAGAGATATGTTCTAAATTTGCTGAGGCATTTTTAGGTTTGCTTGTATTTCAAAAAATTTTCTCCTAATTTTACAAGTTTAATGTGACAGATTAATGACTATGAAGGGGTTTAACTAGTTTAGTTCAACTAAAGAGATTAGGTTTTTCATGGACAACATGTTAGAATTCCTTTTTGCCTATCTAGATACGTTCATTCCTTTATCCCGTGGAGTCCAATTATTAGCTTACTAGAAATTGGTTATAGTTCTAAATTTCACAATTCAAAGTTCAAAATTTTCAAAAATTTTCAATATTCTTTTGGAATTTTGATACACAAAAATATTATAGCTAGATTTAAACAATGTAATGATATGCATGTAATGATATGCAATGCACTTATACCCCCCAAACTCAAACCGGACATTGTCCTCAATGTTAACATAATATGCAAAATTAGAGAAAACGTACACAAATTATAAGAAAGCATATTATTTATTAAGCATGGAAAAGTTTGGACATAAAGTAAATAAAAGAGACCTATGATTGCAGTTTAGGACTAAGGTATTCAAGATTTTACAATAAAGAACCTATCCTATAGTCCTAGGTCTAAAAGGTCTCTGATGGTGATGATGGCAATGCTAGCTCCTCTTCATCAAGCCTCTCCATTAGTATGTCCAACTTGTTGTGGGCTTCCTGGAGGCTGTCCTCGATTGCACGCATCCTGTTGTTGATTGTGGTCTCTATGCGCTATAGGTATGCGAGTACTGGGTCTGTGGGTGGTGGTGTGTATGGAGGTACTCAAGCGAGGGACTCCTAAAACATTGGCTCTTGGGGTTCCGCCTGTGGCTTATGCTTCGTCTCTCCGAGGGATGGCATTCCCTTCGGCATCCAGCAGGTAGCAGGTGTTACCCACCTTTTTACATATCCCCATGGATATGCAGATGGTTTGATCTATTCTTGATGTTCCACTGATAGAGCACAGCCTATGATGTCCTGGAACGAATTCAAAGTGGATGGCGATAGTTGTGACAAGGCCATTAAGCACGATGTGCCCGATAGGCTGATGACAGAGGCAGTAGAGGTGGTTGCACAAAAAGAAGCCGGTGCTGCAGTGCTGCCCGGTGACCATACACCATAAGAAGAATAGCTCCCTGGCGTTTACCACGCTAAGGCTGTCACCACGGCCCATGATGGTGTGGGCGGCGAACCAGTGTATGTAGCGCAGGGCTGGACTTGTGATACCTGGGGATTTAGACTTGCTGGAGTTATACGGCTTCGTGTTCGGGGCAATGGAACTCCAGAAGTTGATGTTGTTATAGAGCATGTGGTTCCTAGGGATCTTTTAGTGGCCGGCGCTACCGAAGCCGAAAATGGCATTAAACTCATTTATATTCATCACCCGATCGACACCAAGGAGGTGAAATTCAATTTTGCCTCTGTCTTCCCTATCGGTAGGCCATAAGGTGGCCTTGAAACTGCCCAAAAACTCCAAAGTTGTGTCTCGGTATACCAAAATTTGGAGTTAGGTGAACTTTGTCCACCCGATGCTATCGAGTAGCTCGTTGAGCTCATCTTGCAGCCCGATTTGCTCCAGCAGTGTGAAATCCATGTATTTTATGGAGCTTATTTTCTAGGTGTAAAGCCAGGCACACATTGCCTTACAGGCATCATCACGGAATCCCCAAGGAATGGAGATTTCTAGTTGAGGAATAGCTTATGGTTGCAGTTACAGTAGAGGATGGGCTGGTTGAGAGGATTGAGGAGAGGTTGCCCTTGTTCTTAGGTGATGGGGTGTCAGCTGAGGGGGAGAAGGTGAGGATTCCCCTTTGTGCCTTGAGAAAGAGCCCATTCTTTGCACAGTTCGCTTTACAGGAGCCATTGATGAGTTTTTCCAAAGGAGAATAGTATGTTTGGTGAAGGGAGAAGAGATTTGAGGGGTTTTTATAGATTAAGAAGGGTAGAGATGAAGCCTTTATGAATGGGTTTAAGGCGAGGGATGCATTTAAAGAGCCATTAGGACTCTTCGTTTCGCGCATTTCGTGCCCTAGGAGTTGTATCTACGACATGATACACAGGTCATGTATCACTATATGGGTCCCGACATGTAGGGCCGTGTAAATTTCTGCCTGTCAACTTCAAATTCTATCATAATACACAGCCCATGTAATTTAGCTCAGGGACCCATGTAACTTACTGCCTCTCGAGTTGCTTTGCTGGACATGTTACACGGCCCGTGTCAAGCACAAAGAGGACTTGTGTAACTTTCTGTCTCCGTCAGAGTTAAAAATTACAACAAATTACGGACTTCCAGAAAGTTACACGGGGCGTGTGAAAGCAGTACACGACCCGTGTAGTTTCCTGATTTTCCAAATTTTTCTCAAATGAAAATTTTTATCATCATAACACATGTTAGCAATAGAGCTGCTTCCCCTGTTTTGTCTGATTTTCTCTTTTGTGATTTTGACTCGATGATTCCTCTCCTCACTTATTCTCTACTCCCTCTTTTCTTTTCCAGAAGGTCCTACAAAATGAAATACTAATGAGTATGAAACAAAAATCAATATGAAAAAGGAAAAGAAGAAAAGTTCATAAAAATTTTAGGTTGTCTCCCAAAAAGTGCTTATTTATAGTATTTAGCTGGACTTTGCTTGTTTATGGTCTGTCAGTAGGATGGTTGAGGGTGCAATTGACTCCCATTTCTATGGGTTCTCCCTGAAAGCAAGGCTTCAGCCTCTGCCTAATGACCTTAAATGCTCCTGAGGTTTTGCTCCACACTTCTACTGCTCCATATGGAAAGACTTGAGTGACCTTAAAAGGTCCAGATCATCTTGATTTCAGCTTCCCTGGAAAGAGTTTCAATCTAGAGTTGAAAAACAGGACAAGATCTCCTTCTTTTATTTCTTTTCTTGCTATGAGCATGTCATGCCATCTTTTGGTTTTATCCTAGAAGATTTTGGCAATTTCGTATGCATCTTGTCGAATTTCTTCCAACTCATTTAGTTGTAGGAGCCTTTTTTCACCAGCAGCTTTGAGGTCAAAGTTTAGGATCTAAATTGCTCAGTAAGCTTTATGCTCAAGTTCAACAGGGAGATGGTATGATTTTCCATAAACCAGTCAGAAGGGTATTATGTCAATTGGGGTTTTATATGCAATGCGGTATGCCCACAGTGCATCATCTAACTTCATGCACAATTCCTTCCTGGATCTGTTTACAGTTTTCTCTAGAATCCACTTTAGTTCCCTGTTTGAGATTTCTACTTAGCCGCTGGTTTGAGGATGATAAGGTGTGGCCACCTTGTGAGTCACTCCATACTTTTTTAGTAGCGTTTCGAATTGTTGGCTGCAGAAGTGACTTCCTCCATCGCTGATTATTGCTCGTGGTGTGCCAAATCTTGTGAAGATATTCTTCTTAAGGAACCTTGTGACCACTCTAGCATCATTAGTTGGTGTGGCTATTGCTTCTACCCATTTTGACACATAATCAACACCAACGAGAATATACTTGTTTCCATGGGAAGTAGGGAATGGGCCCATGAAGTCTATCCCCCATACATCAAACAATTCTACCTCAAGTATACCATGCAGTGGCATTTCATTCCTATTTGAAGTGTTACCTGTTCTTTGGCATTGATCATAAGCTAAGACAAAGGATCTCACATCTTTAAACAAACGTGGCTAGTAAAATCCTACTTGCAGGATCTTGGCTGCTATTTTTGAGGTGCCAAAATGTCCTCCATATAGTAATGAATGGCAGTGATGAAGGATACTTTCCATATCTTCCTCTGGTATGCATCTTTTTATCAGCCCATCTTTACATTTCTTGTACAGTAGAGGTTCCTCCCATATGTAATATCTCACATCATGTAGGAATTTATTCCTTTGCTGATAAGTCATGTTTGGAGGTAATACCCTGCATACAAGAAAATTAATAAAGTCAACATATCATGGAGTCTGGGAGAATGCTTGTAGTTGCTCATCAAGAAATGAGTCATTAATTGGCAAATCCTCAAAGTCTCCTGTATACTCCAATTTCAGCCTCGAAAGATGGTCAGCCACTACATTTTTGGATCCCTTTTTATCCTTGATTTTAAGGTCAAATTCTTGCAGGAGTAGAATCCATCGAATCAGCCTTGGTTTTGCTTCCTTCTTATTCAAAAGGTACCGGATGGCAGCATGATCTGTGAAAACAATGACTTTTGACCCAATTAGGTAAGATCTGAATTTGTCCATTGCAAACACCACTGCTAGGAATTCCTTCTCTGTGGTGGCATAATTGATTTGCACATCATCAAGTGTCTTACTGGCATAATAAATGGCATAGAGCTTTTTATCTTTTCTTTGCTCGAGCACCGCTCCAACTGCAAAGTCACTTGCATCACACATCACATTAAATGGTAGCTCCCAATTTGGTGGCTGCATATTGGTGCTAAGATCAGGGCTTCTTTGATCCTGTTAAAAAAAAACAAGGCAATTTTCATCAAAATGAAAGGGAACATCTTGACTTAACAGGTTGGTAAGTGGCTTAGCTATTTTAGAAAAATCTTTAATGAATCTTTTGTAGAACCCTGCATGTCCCAAAAAGCTTCACACTCCCTTAACTGATGTTGGTGGCGGCATTTTTTCAATGATCTCAATTTCTGCCTTATCAACCTCGATTCCTCTTTCTGATATCAAATGTCTTAGCACTATACCTTCCCTTACCATGAAGTGGCATTTTTCCCAATTTAGGACCAGGTTTGATTCTTCACATCTTTGCAACACTTTAGATAAATTAGCTAGGCAATCATCAAAAGAAGTTTCATAGACAGAAAAATCATCCATAAAAACTTCCATGATATTTTCAATATAATCAGAAAAAATAGCCATCATGCATCTTTGAAAGGTAGCAGGGGCATTACAAAGACCAAAAGGCATTCTCCTATATGCAAATGTTCCATAAGGGCAAGTGAATGTGGTCTTTACTTGGTCTTCTGGGTGAATGGGAATTTGAAAGAATCCCGAATACCCATCTAGATAACAGAAATAATAGTGTTTTGATAACCTTTCTAACATTTAGTCAATAAAAGGGAGAGGAAAATGGTATTTTCTGGTAGCATTGTTCAATTTCCTATAATCTATGCACATTCGCCAACTAATGACTACCCTAGTAGGGATTATTCATTATTTGCATTTTGGATAACAGTTGTCCCACCCTTCTTAGGAACTACATGTACTGGACTAACCCATTTACTATCAGAAATTGGGTTTATGATACCTGTATCTAATAGTTTTAAAATTTCCTTCTTGACTACTTCTTTCATGTTTGGGTTAAGTCTTCTTTGGTGCTCGATAGTGGGTTTACTGTTTTCTTCCATGGGTATCCTATGCATGCAAATCGAAGGGTTGATTCCTTTCAGGTCTTCTATTTTATACCCTATGGCCTTGTTATGGATCCTAAGTTCTCTTAACAATTTTTCCTCTTCTAACTTAGACAAGCTAACATTGATTATAACAGGATATTTAGAGTTTGACTGCAGAAATGTGTACCTTAGTGAGGAGGGGAGAGGTTTAAGCTCTACCTATTTGGCATTTTCCTCGGGCTTACCCTTGGTTTGTTCCTCCTTCAACTTCTCCATCTCGGAAGCCTTAGCTAAGGGTAGGGATGGATGAGCTGCTAACTATTGTACACAGGCTGTTGTTTCTGTGTTTTCATCATTCACTGTGTGGATGTGCACAATACATGCTTCAAGAGGATCTTTATAATGTGTCTTATGAAATTCCTCTTTGACTTGTTTGTCAATTATGTCAAACTTGAAGCATTCATCAGGTTCGAATTTGCGTTTCATTGTGTTGAACAAGTTGAATTCCACTTCTTCTTCTCCTACCTTGAGGGTTAGTCGCCCATTTTTTACATCTATGATGGCTCCGGCAGTTGCCAAGAATGGTCTTCCCAAGATGATAGGGATCTGAACATCTTCTTCCATTTCAAGGATAACAAAGTCTACTGGAATGAAGAATTTGCCCACTTTGATAGGGATGTTCTCATGTATGCTCATAGGATATTTAACTAATCGATTAGTCAATTGCAGTGAAATTATCGTGGGCTTCAATTCTCTGATCTCTAGCTTTTTGCATATTGATAGGGGCATTAAACTCACACTTGCCCCAAGATCACAGAGGGTTTTATCTATTTTCTTGTTACCAATAAGGCAGGGTATGGAGAAGCTTCCTGGAGCTTTCAACTTTGGAGGTAGTTTGTTTTGCAGCATGGCACTGCATTCCTCTATTAAAGCTATCGTCCCATAGTCTTCCAGCTTTTTTTTCTTTGATAGAATTTACTTAAGAAATTTGGCATAGAATGGCATCTGAGAGAGTGCTTCAGTGAAGGGGATGTTGATATAAAGCTTTTGTAAAACTTCTAAAAACTTCCCAAACTGCTTGTCCAGGCTGGTATGGATCTGGTAACTTCTTTTTCTTCGCTGCTTCCTCTTTCTGATCTTTCTTGGCTTCTTCCTCCCTTTCCTCTGCTTGGCTTTCTGATTTTTCTAAGGTCTCCTCTGTTAGTTCTTTCTCTGATTGTACTAGATTGCTCCCACTCCTCAATATAACTGCCTTACAATGCTTCTTTGGGTTCATCTCCGATTGATTAGGCAGTTTACCAACAGCTTTACTTAAAGAACTTGCTTGCTGAGCAATTTGATTCTCCAGCATCTTGTTATGGGTAACAAGTTGGTCCATTCTGGAAGTCAGCTGTTTAATGAATTCATTCTGTTGTTGTTGAGCTGCTAGAAAACCTTCCATCATGGATTCCATAGTTATCTTCGGTTCAGGTTGCTGAGGTTGTGGAGGTGGTGGTGGCTGTGCAAAGTTTTTGCTTTTGTTCTGAAATCCAGGGGGTACTGGTGGTTTGTACCCCTGTTACTTATTTATTGGTTGGTTCTGCTGATTGGACCATGAGAAATTTGGGTGGTTCCTCCAACCAGGGTTGTGAGTGTTTGAATATGGATTGTTGGGCTGCCTCTGGTTGAAGTTTCCTCCATTATTCACATAATTCATTTGTTTTATGGAGGATTCATTAAAGCTATTATATTCTAAATATCCTCCTCCATAACTATCCTCATGTTGACTATTCATCCCTACTGCATTGGCTTGCATTTTATTAAGCCTCCTTGTGAGCTGATCAAATTGGGCATTTATCATGCTTAGGGCATTTACTTCCAAGACCCTTGCTATTCTCCTTGCATTTCCTCTTTCATTTGACCACTCATAATTATGGTATGCAACCCTCTCTAAAAGTTCAAGTGCTTGTGTCACTGTTTTCTCCATTAGGTTATCTTCTGCAGCTAAATCAACTGTGCTCCTTGTAGAAGGTAGTAACCCATTATAGAAATTTTGCACTAATAGATCCTCTATGCCATAGTGTGGACATTCCCTCTGTAGGTCTTTATATCTTTCCCATGCATCATATAGTGTTTAACCTTCCTTTTATCTGAAGGTGTTGAGCTTAAGTCTTAGTCTTGCAGTCTTTGCAAGTGGAAAATACCTTGCTAGAAAAGCTTGTGAGAGGTTTTCCCAAGTGGTGAATGTTCCAACTGGTTGAGAGAGTAACTACTTCCTTGCTCTGCCTCAATGGGAGAATGGGAATGCTCTAAGTCTTATGGCTTGATCAGACACTCCATTCATCTTAAATGTGTCACAAAGGGCAAGAAAGCACTAGAGGTGATAATGTGGATCTTCTGTTGGTGAACCTGCAAACTAGGTTTGTTGAATCATTTGAAGCCATGCTGATTTTAATTTAAAGTTGTTGGCTTCCGCTGTGGGTCTAGTGACACTGGGCTAAAATCCTTGGACAGATGGAGCTCCGTAGTCTCTCAAGAGTCTTGGTCTATCATTATTATCGGCCATGGTTAGAATTTCAGGATCTTGTTGATCGTGCTCTTGATGTTTCCTTTCCCTCCTGATGGCTCTTAGAGTTCTGTCTATCTCCGGATCACAGTCCAAAATTTCTTCTTCTGGCCTTTTTTTGGTCATATACCAGATTGGGTAATTGAGAGAAAAGAAAAGAAATAAAACAAATTAAACAAAATTAGATATTAAATATAATCACCTAAATCAGCTAAATTGCCTATCGCTCGATATTACTAAAGCTAAAATCCCCAGTAACGGTGCCAAAAACTTGTTTGCTGGTTTTACAACCACCACAAGTGCACGGACCGCTAACAAGTAATAAAGTGATGAGTAAAGTATCGTTTTCACGAGGAATTTGATTAGTAAGTACCAATCTACACAGTAATTTTGACTGTTTAGGCTATCGAACAATGAGGAAATGAAAGTTGTCTATTTTAAACACTAAAATGATAAATTTAAAATGAAGTAATCTATTTTGAAACAATTCCGGAATTAAGATTTCACACTTGAATCTTACTATGGATGTTTTCTTGTTTATTTACTAGATTGAGAATCATTTGCCTTGATGGAAATCAGTCCTAAGGTATTCTAAGTCCTCTCTTAAGGCATCTAGGGTGTATTTTAATTAACTAAAATCCGACTTTCGTGACGATCAAATTAATTAAAATCTTTTAAAGTCTTTGACTAATTTTGAAGTTCCACAAAGGTATCAGCCTATGTCTAGGTCAGAATTCCTAGGTTCAAGATCTCGATTTTCTAATATTAATCTTTACTTTTCAGTCCTTCAATTAATATCTTCAATCAATACTAAGTGGGTACCGGCACATAGCATGCATTAAGATCACAAGAAATTAAATCAAGGAATAAATCTCAAATCCAATAAATAAAACTTAATGTTTATCTATAATAATGATTACAAGCATTACTCTCCCAATTCCAGAATATGAAAACTACTCACTCATGAGTTCAGTAAACATCATGATAAAAAGGTAAAGACAGTAGAAAGAAATCATATAGAAGAAATAAAACAATAAAAATCCGTTTAAGGAGATGGAATGAAGGAGCTGAAGAGAGTTTGCAGCTTTGATCTTATGAAACTTCAGCTAGAAAACTCCTCTTGATACTGATATTCTTCTCCTCTAGATGGCTGGAGAGAGTGTAGAATGCGAGTTTCTTTAAAACTCCTAAAAAGTGCTGTCAAAGGATCCCTCTCTTCTTTTTTGATGTTTCTGCTTCTATTTATAGTAGCTATTCTAGGGTTAGGTCATTTTGAGTCCAAAAAGCCTTAGGAGTATGATTTGAATGTGGAAACAAGAGCGGGAACTCTAGTTTAAAAACTGGTTACCACATGGTACATGGCCCGTGTTTCACTACACGGACCCGAGCCGTGTAACTTACTAGAGTGGAATTGCTGAGTCTTACATTGGCACAGAGACTTACACGGGTCTGCGCTGGCTACACAGGCCTGGTAATTTTGTTCTCAGAAAGTTCTTCAAGCTTGTGCCCGGCAGAGACTTACACGGGTCCCTGCAGATTACACGGGTCCAATTACATGACCCGTGTACTTGTGTTTCTCCATTGGCTCTCTGGCTTTCATCTGACAGAAGGTTACACGGGTCTATGGCTTTGCTTACACGGCCCGTGTACTTTGTGTTAGCAGAAATTCTGAGTCTTTTGACCTCTCCAAGCTTTCCTTTGCACTCCTATACTCTGGGGCTTCACCCAAACACCTAAAATAATGCAGGAAACATGGAATTAAGGGCTTGACAATAGAAATTACAAAATCTAATGAAATCAACTACTATGCATCAAATTACTTACCTAAATGCTATGAGATAGAATACAATTGTGCTTAAAAACATTTATACAATTCAAGTGTATCACCTAACCTCCTGGCCTAATGGACTAGTCACTAGCACATCAAAGTCCATTTTCAAGCAAGGCATAGCAACAGAACACACAATTTTAGCACTGGCATGAGAATGCATAAAGCTAGGATCAAATAACACATACATATCTTTACCAAAGATAGAGAATCTACCGGCAATATCATCTGAAGTTTTAGCTTCTTCTCTCTGGTGCACCACTTTGCTCTTGCTAATTTATTGTGCCCTAGCTGCCCGAGGTACTGCCCCTACCTCTGCCTCTTCCTCTGTTAACTGACTGTGACCCTCTGGAAGCGAAACCTTGCACTGAACCTTCAGTGGTGGTAGGTGGCCCAGATCTATGGGCACTGGTGCAATCCTTTGCAAAATGCCCTGTTCCACCATAATTAAAGCAGGCTTCGATAGCTCTGTAACATACTCCTCCGTGGGTCTTACCTCAAATCTCACAAATGCGGACTAAAGTTCCCCTAACCATCTGCTGACTAGATCGGGAAGGTCTCTGTCCTGAGAACCTTCCCCTACTAGATTTTCTACTACTCTGTCCCTCAAAATTCTTTCTCTTACCCGAATTACCACTTAAACTCTGACATGTGGTCTTTTAACTTTTCTCTTTTTTAGTTGTTCCCTTCTTAGATGCCCCTTATTATTTTATTCTTTCTAACTCTAGGACTTGAGATATCAATTCAAAGAAGTTCTCATGTCAGAACCCCTACTTGTAACCTCAAACTAGGCTTTAAACTAGACTCAAATCTTTTGTATCTGTCCCTACTGGTGGTGAATAGGTTCCCAGCATAGTGGCTTAAGTAGGAGAATTCCCTCTCATACTCGGCCACTAATCGATTCTCGTATTCCAGACTTAAAAATTCTTATAGCTTCATATCTATGTAAGTGTCTAGGACGTATTTCTGTCTGAACTCTCAAAGGAAGTTGTCCATGTCAGAACTGGGGGCTCTACCAGGCTGAGGGGAATGGTCTTCCATCATTCATATGCATCCCCATGTAGTAAGGAAACTGAGTATTCAAACTTCAGCTCATTCGTGCAGTGCAGCTTCTTGAATACCCTTTCCATTCGCTCCAACCACTGTTGTGCTTCTAATGAATCTACTATTCCTTTAAACTCCATTGCCCCATACTTTATCAATTTATCATATTGCTGAGCTGGGGGTTGGAGTTGCACTGCTGGTGCTTGCATAGGGGCTTGGACTGGTACATTGCTAGCCATTTGTTGGAATAAGGCAGCCATCTGCTGAGTGAACTGAGCTGGAAACTGCATGGGTGGGGCTGGTGCAGCTGACCCACCAACGTTCTGAGGAGCTGAGGCCTCCCCCTATGCCTCAGTCGCAACAGACTGCTCTACTGAGTGATCCCCTTCGTCCATTTTAATTCACAGGGATTTCTATTTCCTGACAACCAATAAAAAGGAGAATTCTCTCCATTAGTCTATATTCAAGATGTAAATGTACTATATATATCATTCAAGGACAATTGAGCAGTTGTACTAATAAAAAATATTTCAAAAATCACAATTCAAAACCAAAGCTTTGATAGCACTAAACATACCCCTCTGTAAAGCATGACATGATCCCATAGCATATCTAATAAATTATCAAATTTCGTCTTCCGATAATCTATTAAATATACTATAAGAAATTTTAAAACAAATTCAATTCATTTTAAAGTTTTGAGTGATGACAATTAATTATTAAAATGCTTTGAAATGAGGTTTATACCATAACTTTTATTTTGAATTAATTTGGCATTTTTAGAATTTTACAAAAATTTCGGCATGGTAACGACTTAAAATTCAAAAAAGCAGTTCTTCAAAACCTGTTAAAAACAATTTATAAAATATTGTACACAATTGGATTCAATCCAACTCAAACATTTCATTCCATTTCACAATTTTCTAGAAAATATGCTCAATTCATATACAAATCAAAATAAAGTCCATATTCAGTTTACAGCTCAAAAGAAATAAAATATCATATACTTTCATTTGTACAACTGCTCATCTATCTTATTATACATACAGATCAATTTATATCAAAAAGAAAATTACAAAGGGTTTAACTGATATACCCGGGAATAGTCTAAATCTAGCTCTAATCACCGCTACAAGCAGCTCACTCTGCTGCTTTGTCTATCTCCTTACCTGCGATAGCACAAACAAGTCATCACTGAGCAATACACTCAGTGGTGCACAACTATAAATTTTTTTTAAAACACCATATAAGACATATTTTAACAAAACATAACAATAAATTTTGAAATATTTATAAATTCACCACAATCCATGAAACCAAAATCACAATTTTTAATAATTATAAATCATTCATTTCAAAACACATTTTATCCAGAATATTCACAATTTAAAGATGTTGCCAACAATTTACACAGTTAGGAACATGACACAAAATTTTCGATCAATGCAGTGTTGTACACCACGACAAAGCAATCTCACCCCGATAACTGAAGCTAAAGGGGGACACAAAGGCTAGCTAGCTATATGAGTACTTATCCAATCTCACCTTAACTGGCAAGCCAGAGAGGGACATAATCAATCTCACCCCACTAATTATTATAAATGGGGGACAATATAATCAATCTCACCCCATTGATCATTATAAATGGGGGACATAATTATAATTACCATGCTAACTGTAGTTTCAAAACATCTCTAAAAATTTCCATACTAATATTCACATTTCCAAAATCAAATAGTTATAATTCATTCATCATAAATTCTCAGACAAGGGTTGGCAACACAAAAATTTTCTTAAACACAGGATTTTCACAATCATAGTTCTGAATGCAATACATTCACAACTCATTCATAAAAAAATTTTCAAATCAATTATAAGTTGGAAAAAGAAGGAAAAAGGGTAGTTGTGCACAAACCTCATATGGAACTCTTTATTTGTCCTAAACTTCCCTTCTTTGGAAGTCTCTTTGTCCATTAAAATCACACAATTACCAAACTTTAATACTCATTCTAAGTCCCATTTATAGTTAACTAAACAAAATTCTAATGACTTCCCAAGTTTTAGTTGATTTTGGGTTCTGGACAGTTTTGAACCTTGACTTTAAAACCCAATTTCAACCTAGTTCTAATCATAATTTGGTGAGGTGTTCTTCATGAAAATTGTTCCTCTATGTCTTAGTTTTATTTTCCAATTTTAATCACTCCATTTGGAGTTTTTTAGCTCTAGTTATGGTCAACTTACCAAGTATTGGTCCAGTGACCAATACTGTTTTAGATCAACGTAGATTCTGGAACTCAACTTTGTCAAGCTAATTGGACTAGTTATAGTCATAATTTGGCTTAGTGTTCTTCATATGAGTTATTCCCCTCTGTCTCATGGTTACACAGGTTTAGAAATTTCTAAATTTAAAGCTGTATAGGGTGAGTAATGGCAATTTTACCAACCAAGACTTATAAACCTTGTACATTCAGGATTTCAAGTTCAGGTCAGTTCTTGCATCTAACATTTAAGGATTTTACATCTAGAATTTGAGTAAGGTTCTTGAAAAAAACGTTGTAGCCCTGATTCTTAGGTTTTCATATCATTTTGGCTCATCCCATTTGGAATTTTCTATTGAAAGTTATAGTCTAATTACTATCCTCGGGTCAAATGGCTAAAATGATTCCTGTGCAGAAATTCCAGATTGGGAAGCCCTAACTGCTCCTAATAATTTTCCTAAGTTACTTTAGGATCTGGGTTCTGGTCAAAATAAAAAATTATAGTTCTATGTGTTATAAAGATTTAGCTTAGGAATCACTGCATTTTGAGTTTTGTAGCCCAAGTTATGGAAATTTTGCCAAAACTGGTCGGATGCCCTAAGTTCAAGATTTTCAGGTTCAGGTTTGGTCCAAGGCAGATTTGTTGGACTAACTTTGACTAGCAATTTGATCAACTTAGTGTCATAATTTGACCTTATGGTCCTCACAAGAAGTGTTCTACTATATTTCAGGTTTTCATTGGTTCAAGAATCACCTAATTTGGAGTTGTCTAGTATGAGTTATGCTTAATTGAAAATGCATTGGTCATTTGGTCATTTCTAGTCAGGTCTAGAACTCCAATTCTAGATTCAAGAAAATTTTAGGGCAACCTATGGTAAGTTTTTGTATAAGGTGTCTGCATGAAAAATTTAGCATTATGTCTTAATTTTCATCTGCAATTGGCCTCACACCAAATGGAGCTATATAATTCAATTTATAACCATCTAAGTGAACTGGACTCAAACTGTCCAGAATTCCAGCTTATGGCACACCACCAGTCCATCAAATCCATTCCTCAATTCAATATTGATACACATTCATGGCACATCATATGACCTTAATTTATCATTACCACCATTAATTTAGTAACCTACCATAAAAACCCTAATTTTCATAAACCCTAATTCTTCCATCTTCCCAATTTCATATAATTCATATAACCTCAACATATAAATCAAGTATACTACTTCATTTAAGCTAGGATTAATCATCAATTCAACCCAAAACACACCAAAACCCTAACGTTCCTAGGCTAGCTGAATTTTACACTTAGGTTTCATGCAAAAATTTCATACTTTCTTAAATTATTTCTACCTATTTGAACTCAAATTCCATCAATATATAACAAGAAAGCTTAAAAATCAACTTACCTTTAATTGAAAATTTTCCAAACTTCTTAATCTTCACTTATTTCTTGAATTTTTTCCTCCAAATCTTCACTTTAAGGCTTAATTAGGAGTTTTATACTAATTTGGTCGAAAAATTAATGGAGAGACTTGAAGTTTTAAGAGATCAAATGGGTTAACAATGGAAGAAATTTTGGGAGAGGTAGAGAGAGGGTAAGGAGCTGGCCACTCTTAAGGAAGAAGACAATTATTTTCATTTTAATTTATTTTGTCTTCTTCTTATAATAATTATCCCCAAATTTAGTAATATAAAAATTAAAATTTTAATTGTGTCATGGTGAGGTCATGGTGATGTCATAAAGCTATTTAAAATTGAATTTTTCATTTCTTTTTCTTTTCTTTCCCTACTCTCTTCATTTTTAATCCCTTTTTTCAGTATTTTAATTTCACACATTTTAATGGACATTTAGGTCAGAAGTCAGCTCTAGAAGTGAATTGATCAAAATGCCCCTCATCGGGTTGTAATCCATCATTTAATAATATCTTATGAGTTCTTAAGTTTAGATTCACTTATTTGTGCTTGTTCTCTTTTTATTTCCATGATTTTCTAGTTCCCAATAGTTTCACAATTATTCCTTAATTAAGGATGTCATGGGATCCCACACGAATTTAGGATAGCAACTGAGCTCGTAGTCACTTCCTAGGTCAGTCACCCATTGCCGGGACCTAGGCTCATTTAACCAAATTGTACTTAATTACTCCTATTTTAATCCAACTTCATTTGCTCTTTGTCAATTTTATTTATGAATCTGTTATGTGAATTAAGTAGTCCCAAACATTTTACCCATCCGAACAGACACTAGTCACCAGAATAGTAGAATGTATGGACTACTTAATATGAGGGAGTCACACAAAAACCTTAGATCATACCATTTTTAGAGGTCTAAGCAAATGGAGAAAGAAGACTTGGTGATTCAAGCTTGAAGAAACCTAATTCCTTGAATGGTTTGGTGGAGACTTGAAGGAAGAGGGGTAACAGCTAGTACTAAAGTAAGGTTAGTGCTATAACCTATATTTTTTATCATGATTGAGTGGGGACTCCACTAGGGATAAGGGAGAAATATAAAATAGTGAAAATGATAGCTTGTGTGCGTGTTGGAAGTTTGGAACTGCCAGTAGGCTGCAGGATCAGTCACTTTTAAAAATTCATAACTTGGACTAGGAATGTTGGATTACTGTGATCTTTATATCTATGGAAACTTCAATGAATGCCCTTAAACTTTGTAGTTTCGTGCCAGACAAAATTCCCTTGTTAAGATAGTGTTTGTAGGAAAAACTTTTTACTGCTTAGATTTAGAAACTGACTTGATGATTTCCAGAAGTAGGGCAATCAACTTTAAAATTTCATATCTTGTGCTATAGAACTTGAAGTAGGGTGATTCTTGAACCATTGGAAAGCTTAATGAATGCCTAAAACTTTATAGCCATGGCCGAGAATTGATTTTGCTAGCTGCATAGTGATATTTTTACATTTTGTAACATCCTCCCTATACGTGTTCTGAAAGTTCTATGGCTCCAGTAGTCAAATAACAGTCCAGGCAAGTCAGGATGTCTGGAACTACACTTCGGTGATAGTGAACAGACATATAATGATGAAATAAATAAAAATAAAATACAAGAAAAATCAAACAAAAATGAAAGAGAGAAAATGAAGCTAAGTTAAACGAGCCGGCACCACAGCGATGGGTGACCACACCGGGAAGGTCGTTGCCGACCCCAGGACTGCGGGGAACCCTCTGAATCTAATTTTGAGGCATAAATAAAGGTTTATTGAAGTGTAATTGACACTAGAAATATCAAAGAAAATTAATAAATTAGTATAAAGAAAAATTAAAAATCGAGAAACAAACAAAAATCGGTGTTACCGAAAAATCGGGAATGTAACCCGAAGTGGGGTGTTTTGGTCATTTGACACATAGTGTTGCCTGTTGACCTCAATCTCCATTAAAAATAAATGATATTACACTTAGAAAATTAGTATAAACGAAAAATAAAAATTAAAGAAATCGGCGGTACAAGGAGTAAATCGGTGTTACCGAAAAAGTCCGAACTTGACCCGAAGAGGGGCATTTTTATCAATTGACACCTAGAGTTGACTTTTGACCTAAATGTCCATGAAAAATAAGTAGTATTAAATTTTGAAAATGTCATGAAAATAAGAAGTTTTATACATAATGTAATTAAAAGAAATTATGGGGACATAATTGAAATAACTATAAGTTTAATTATACTAATATTAACCTAAAGTGAGTGGCATATATTATATTCATAAATCTTAATTAGTGGAGCATTATGGACGTGTAAAAGCACTAAGTGGACAGATTTTATGAGGAAAACCATTCATTTTCTTCAATTCCACTTCCATGGCCGAATATGGATCTCCATTTTTCCTCCATGAGAACTCATCATGCAAGCTTCAATCCTCCCCCATTTTCAACTTAAAACTCAAGGTTCCCTTCATCAAACTTTGTCTCCACACCATGGGAAAGCTTTGGGCAGCAAGAAAAAGAAGAAATTTCAATGTTTAACAAGCTCTAAACAAAGGTTAGTGCTAGTTTTCCTTACCTCACTTAATTAAAATTTGTATTAAGGTTGAGATGAGTTGAATTATTGAAAAATTAGATGGATTGGATGAATATTTAATGGTGATTGAATTTGGCAGCCATGGAACCTAAAGAGGTTTGAATTATCTTTACATGTATTTGATGGGAAATGATATTGATTAAGGTAATTAGAGGTCCTAGCAAATTAACTTTATGTATATGTTGAGATTGAGTGATTGAATTAGGAGTTTGAAAGAATTGTTGAAGACCTTGGATAATTGTTGAATTGGGGCAGCCTTGAGAAGCATGAAAATGGTTAATTTATGCATATTATTGTTGATTAATGATGCTCAATTTATGTGATTATAAGTGGTAGAATTTAATTGTAAGAGTACATGTGAGGTTGACAATGTGAAAGTGGGTTTTGAACAAAATTTTGAAGACTTGGACAATTGAGCTTGAAATTGGCAGCCTATAATGTTATGAATTGTATTTGAATTTATGTAATATATTGATGAGATGTGATGGTATTAAATTGTGGGCAGCATGTGTAGTTAAAATGGAAGTGTTTGTGTAACATAAGTGTTGATGTACATTGAATTTGGGTGGATGTAAATGTTGAAGTTTAATGGTGTATTGTGTGCCTTGTGCCCTTGAGTATTCTGCCCAGAATTCTTGCTGGAATTGTGTAAAATATATATATAGAAGTGTTGTTGATTGAATATTGTAGTAATGAGGAGGAGAAGGAACATTAAATTGGGAGTGTATGAGCTTTGTGCAGGTTGTGTATTGAGGGTAGCACCTAAATGAGGCCATAAGTGCCAAACTATGAGCCCAATTGGTATCACGCCAATATGGGGTGAAACTAGACACCAAATAGGCCAACTTTCATGTACAAAGGTTGCCAAAATTCTACCTAGAAGCTGACCTTAAAAAGTGACCAAATCCGGATTAGTGCATTTAAGGCCTGAAAACTGACCATTTGGGCAGCAACTAGTGTTTAGGCCATAACTCACTTAAAACAGGTCCAATTGACCTGAAATTTTGGCCATTAAAAGATAAGACCTATATCTACAAGTCTTATGAAGACACTCAAGCCCAGAAATGACCATAAGCAAGTCAAAAAGCTTGCACAAGTTCGGGTCCAAAAACTTGCCGAACCTAAAATGACCTAAAATGACCTAAAGTGACCAATTTTGATACATTTTGACCAGCAATAGTAAAATGACCATAACTTGGTCTACATAACTCAGAATGACCTGAAATTTCGCCTCGCGTTCCATAAGACATAGACCTACAAGTTTGAAGTCTGGACCAAAACCCGAAAAGTGAGGGAACTAGGTCGTCCAGCTAGGTCAAAATAGTACACTGAAATCCGATAAATTGCAATAAAATGCAATACACTTGGAAATGAAATTGGTAGCATATACACTGAATAGTACACTGAAAATCCGATAAAATGCAATAAAATGTGACATATTGGTAACATTAGAATTGACTCACGTAGAGTGCATCAAGGGTCAACATTATAGGTTGACTAATGAAATGAACTGAAGGGAATAGTACCAAGAGAAATAGGACTTTAAGCTAGACAAATCTAGCACATAAAAATTGAGAAATTAACCCAATTTTGCACCAAAGTTGCAATCTGTCCAGCTTTAGTAAATTGATCATATCTTGGTCTATACAACTCGGAATGACCTGAAATTTTGCCCTGCATGCAATAAGACATAGAGCTACAATTCTGCTTCTTTGACCAGAAGCTAAAAACCAAGGGAAATAGGACTTTAAGCTAGACCAATCTAGCACACTAAAATTGAAAATTGGTAATTACATAAAATGATGCTTGAAGTGATTTGGCAATGAATAACTTGTAAAAAGGGTAAATTGCATTATATTGACAACATATTGAATTGTAAATTGTGACATGTTGATGCTAGAAGCAACCTATCCATGATGCATAAAAAGGTCAATAATTTTATTGACCAGTGAAAGGCATAAAGATGTATAAACCCTATGAATAAAGAATTAAATATGTAATATTGTAATATGCCCTAACTTGCCTAGTTGACTAGTTTGGATAGGTTGGCATGCCAATAGGATTCTGACAGCTGTTCTGTAAATGACTTTACGTCATACTGTGTTTTATGGCTTATTATGCCATACTATGATCTTAATAGCCTATGGCTATATAGATTGTGTTATTATACTCGGCTTAATGCCTGATTGATTATATGGCTTTTTAGCCACACTATTTGCACACCGGGAGACACTTTGTGACCGATGGTGTGACGGCCCGAGGTACTAGATACCCAGTGCTAGTATATCCGTTTATCCAGTCTGGTCAGTGTATAGGCTACACGGGCAGTCAATTAAAATATTATTCAATTCAAGCAATTAAGTTAAGTTAAGTATAATGAAATTTCAGTATAATTAAGTTAAGTATTGAATGAATGAGTAAAAGAGATTAGCAAAAGAAACATAACAAAAATATAAATTGCAGAACCGTAGAGACTTGAAATACAATACAGTTAGAATAATTTGTATACTGGGTAGTATTACTGAAAAGTTATAAACTAAGCACTTCCAAAGAGGAACAAACTAGTATATGGGATCATTGATGCTAGAAATACCATACCAAATTAAATTGATTCCTGAGTATCTGAATTATGATTTATTTCTTTCTTTACTTGTATATATTATTTCTTGTTATATTATTGCACCACTAAGCAGAAATGCTTAGCGCGATGGAATTGCTTCCTCGCGCAGGTACTGAAGGTAAAACCAGTAGACTGTCGACTGAGATTTATGGAGTCCAGATCTGCAGAAATGTCAGAAGAGTACAAAGTTGTCACCTCCTCAGCAATGCATGTAGATAGGGCTCATTTTATACATGTTATGTATATTGTTCATTCCTAGCACATTGTAAATTATTTATATATCTTGTACGAAATAAACTCATGTAATTAACCTATGAATTATGGAAGCTACTCAAAGTAAGTTTTTTTTAATATGTGAATTGAATTTGAGTTATAATGAGATTGTACTTGTGAATATTGAGATGTTGAAAATCTGATGAGATTTCTGAGAAATCTGAATACTGTATTGAGATACATTATGTTTGAAAATTTTTGAGACTATTAAGTTTGAGAAATTGAGTATATATTGAAATTGTTTTTAGCAGGTTCAGAAGAACTGCTAGTCCAAATTACAGCCGGCACGTTGTCGGATTATCATTAAAATTTTTGAAATTTTCAAATTAATTAGATTTTGATAGAAGTAAAAAAAAAAAAAGCCTAAACCTTAAGTAAAGTTTTTGAATAAATAAATCAAGAACTGTAATGAAATCAGATAAGATCAGGTGCTCCGGCACGCCGTGTAGCACGCCTTGCTCGGCTACACTGTAGACGGGTGAGGGGTGTTACATTTAGTGGTATCAGAGCACGGTTTAGGCGTTCCTAGGCAAAGATAAGTGGAAAGATAGTGTGCCTACATGCATTGCATTCATAAGAGTTGAGGTGACACTATGCAGATCTGTTTACTTTTGATTATTCAAAGTTAAGTTATGGACTCAGAGTCGCAGAGGGTATTAGAAAAAGAAATAGAAAACCTAGATCATGAGGTTATAACGTAGTGACTATATAATGTTCTCGATGTTTGTATTGTAAGCTGCAGATTATAGTACCAACATGGGATTATTGTGTAGAGCTACGTGCTTCCTCATGGTACAATAAACTAAGAATATTTATAAGTAATCTATAATTTGATACAGTTACGCCCGAATAGAGTACTATTACGGGAAATAAATGTGAAAATTCTAGTCAGAAATTTAAAACTTCAGAACTAGCCTATCGAAAGACTACACTTCTAAGGTAGCTAGAGTAAGTGACTCGGTTACACTAATGTGGACTACCATTACCACAAAAATTGCTATGAGCTTAGAGAATCTAGTATGGCTATAAATTAGAAAGAACACCTTGAGGATGAAGATATCTGGACATTGATATGGAGTCTTATCAGTATTTTAATATTTTTGACAGGAAGGAATGATGTAGGTATTTGAGAATACATTTAGAAATTGTATTGATGCTCTCTCCGGAAGCAAGAATAGATACCTTCCATTGATGGAGTTATTTTGGCTGAGTTGCAAGTGAAGCCGAATCTGTTACAACAGATACAGGATGGGCAGAAGACAGATGGGAAATTAATGGCTGTTATGGGCAAAATCACTGAGGGGAAGGAAACTGAATATGAAGTGAAAGAAAATGGGTGCCTGTACTATAAAGAAAGAGTGTGTATTCCAGATGATAAAGAATTGAAAACCAGTATTCTGAAAGAAGCACATAACAGTGTGTATGCTATGCACCCAGGAAGCACAAAAATGTACCATGACCTGAAACTCCGATACTGGTGGCCAGGTATGAAGAAGGACATAGTTGACTATGTAACTAGATGCTTGACATGTCAGCAAGTCAAAGCAGAACATCAAGTTCCATCAGGTTTGTTACAGCCCATAAACATACCTGAATGGAAATGGGATCAAGTCACTATGGACTTTGTCAGTGGTCTACCTCTCACTCAGAAGAAGCATGATGCAGTATGGGTGATTGTGGATAGGTTAACCAAATCAGCACATTTTCTGCCACGATCAATCGATCGCTCACTAGAAATGCTAGCAGAATTGTACATCAGTGAGATAGTTAGACTACATGGAATTCCACTTTCCATTATATCTGATAGAGACCCGAGGTTTACATCTAGATTTTGGAAGAAATTACAAGAATCCTTGGGCACACAACTCCATTTTAGTACGGCTTTTCATCCTCAGACGGATGGACAGTCAGAAAGAATAATCCAGGTCCTCGAGGATATGCTGAGAAGTTATGTTATTGAGTTTGAAGGAAGTTGGGACAGATACCTTCCACTGGCAGAATTTGCATATAATAATAGCTATCAAGCTAGCATACAAATGGCACCCTATGAAGTACTGTATGGGAGAAAATGCAGAACACCTGTATGTTGGACTGAATTGGGTGAAGATAAGCTAGTGGGGCCAGACCTGATAAAACAGACAGAGGAAAAGGTGAAACTGATAAAGGCCAATTTGAAAATTGCCTCAAACCGACAGAAATCTTATGCTGACTTGAGGAGAAAAGACATTGAGTATGAAGTTGGCGAGAAGGTATTTCTCAGAGTATCACCGTGGAAGAAAGTGTTGAGATTTGGGAAAAAGGGAAAATTAAGCCCTAGGTTTATTGGCCCATATGAAGTTATTGAACGTGTCGGACCAGTAGCCTACATATTAGCCTTACCACCTGAGCTAGACAAGATACATAATGTGTTCCATGTCTCGATGCTCAGAAGATACAGATCAGATCCTTCACATGTCATCTCAGCAGAAGAAATTGTGGTACAACCTGACCTGACATATGAAGAAGAACCAATTAAAATCTTGGCATGAGAGGTAAAAGAGCTCAGAAATAAGACAATTCCACTAGTGAAAATCCTATGGAGACACCACAACACGGAAGAGGCAACATGGGAGAGCGAGGAGACAATGAGACAACAGTTCCCTCAGCTCTTCACATCAGGTAAATTTCGAGGACGAAATTTTTATTTAGAGGGGAAGAGTTGTAACATCCTCCCTATACGTGTTCTGTACGTTCTATGGCTCCAGTAGTCAAATAACAGTCCAGGCAAGTCAGGATGTCTGGAACTACACTTCGGTGATAGTGAACAGACATATAATGATGAAATAAATAAAAAGAAAATACAAGAAAAATCAAACAAAAATGAAAGAGAGAAAATGAAGCTAAGTTAAATGAGCCGGCACCACAGTGATGGGTGACCACACCGGGAAGGCCGTTGTAGACCCCAGGACCGCGGGGAACCCTCTGAATCTAATTTTGAGGCATAAATAAAGGTTTATTGAAATGTAATTGACACTAGAAATATCAAAGAAAAATTAATAAATTAGTATAAAGAAAAACGAAAAATCGAGAAACAAACAAAAATCGGTATTACCGAAAAATCGGGAATGTAACCCGAAGTGGGGTGTTTTGGTCATTTGACACATAGTGTTGCCTTTTGACCTCAATCTCCATTAAAAATAAATGATATTACACTTAGAAAATTTCAAAGAAAAATTAGAAAGTTAGTATAAACGAAAAATAAAAATTAAAGAAATCGACGGTACAAGGAGTAAATCGGTGTTACCGAAAAAGTCCGAACTTGACCCGAAGAGGGGCATTTTGGTCAATTGACACCTAGAGTTGACTTTTGACCTAAATGTCCATGAAAAATAAGTAGTATTAAATTTTGAAAATGTCATGAAAATAAGAAGTTTTATACATAATGTAATTAAAAGAAATTATGGGGACATAATTGAAATAACTATAAGTTTAATTATACTAATATTAACCTAAAGTGAGTGGCATATATTATATTCATAAATCTTAATTAGTGGAGCATTATGGACGTGTAAAAGCACTAAGTGGACAGATTTTATGAGGAAAACCATTCATTTTCTTCAATTCCACTTCCATGGCCGAATATGGGTTTCCATTTTTCCTCCATGAGAACTCATCATGCAAGCTTCAATCCTCCCCCATTTTCAACTTAAAACTCAAGGTTCCCTTCATCAAACTTTGTCTCCACACCATGGGAAAGCTTTGGGCAGCAAGAAAAAGAAGAAATTTCAAGGTTTAGCAAGCTCTAAACAAAGGTTAGTGCTAGTTTTCCTTACCTCACTTAATTAAAATTTGTACTAAGGTTGAGATGAGTTGAATTATTGAAAAATTAGATGGATTGGATGAATATTTAATGGTGATTGAATTTGGCAGCCATGGAACCTAAAGAGGTTTGAATTATCTTTACATGTATTTGATGGGAAATGATATTGATTAAGGTAATTAGAGGTCCTAGCAAATTAACTTTATGTATATGTTGAGATTGAGTGATTGAATTAGGAGTTTGAAAGAATTGTTGAAGACCTTGGATAATTGTTGAATTGGGGCAGCCTTGAGAAGCATGAAAATGGTTAATTTATGCATATTATTGTTGATTAATGATGCTCAATTTATGTGATTATAAGTGGTAGAATTTAATTGTAAGAGTACATGTGAGGTTGACAATGTGAAAGTGGGTTTTGAACAAAATTTTGAAGACTTGGACAATTGAGCTTGAAATTGGCAGCCTATAATGTTATGAATTGTATTTGAATTTATGTAATATATTGATGAGATGTGATGGTATTAAATTGTGGGCAGCATGTGTAGTTAAAATGGAAGTGTTTGTGTAACATAAGTGTTGATGTACATTGAATTTGGGTGGATGTAAATGTTGAAGTTTAATGGTGTATTGTGTGTGTTGTGCCCTTGAGTATTCTGCCCAGAATTCTTACTGGAATTGTGTACAATATATATATAGAAGTGTTGTTGATTGAATATTGTAGTAATGAGGAGGAGAAGGAACATTAAATTGGGAGTGTATGAGCTTTGTGCAGGTTGTGTATTGAGGGCAGCACCTAAATGAGCCCATAAGTGCCAAACTATGAACCCAATTGGTATGACGCCAATATGGGGTGAAACTAGACACCAAATAGGCCAACTTTCATGTAGAAAGGTTGCCAAAATTCTGCCTAGAAACTGACCTTAAAAGTGACCAAATCCGGATTAGTGCATTTAAGGCCTGAAAACTGACCATTTAGGCAGCAGTTAGTGTTTAGGCTATAACTCACTCAAAAGAGGTCCAATTGACCTGAAATTTTGACCATGAAAAGTTAAGACCTATATCTACAAGTCTTATGAAGACACCCAAGCCCAGAAATGACCATAAGCAAGTCAAAAAGCTTTCACAATTCGGGTCCAAAAACTGGCCGAACCTAAAATGACCTAAAATGACCTAAAGTGACCAATTTTGATACATTTTGACCAGCAATAGTAAAATAACCATAACTTGGTCTACATAACTCAGAATGACCTGAAATTTTGCCTCGCGTTTCATAAGACATAGACCTACAAGTTTGTAGTCTGGACCAAAACCCAAAAACTGAGGGAACTAGGTCGTCCGGCTAGGTCAAAATAGTACACTGAAATCCGGTAAATTGCAATAAAATGCAATACACTTGGAAATGAAATTGGTAGCATATACCAACACTAAAGGGCTATAAAATGTGACATATTGGTAACATTAGAATTGACTCACGTAGAGTGCATCAAGGGTCAACATTATAGGTTGACTAATGAAATGAACTGAAGGGAATAGTACCAAGAGAAATAGGACTTTAAGCTAGACAAATCTAGCACACAAAAATTGAGAAATTAACCCAATTTTGCACCAAAGTTGCAATATGTCCGGCTTTAGTGAATTGACCATATCTTGGTCTATACAACTCGGAATGACCTGAAATTTTACCACGCGTGCAATAAGACATAGAGCTACAATTCCGCTTCTTTGACCATAAGCTAAAAACCAAGGGAAATAGGACTTTAAGCTAGACCAATCTAGCACACTAAAATTGAAAATTGGTAATTACATAAAATGATGCTTGAAGTGATTTGGCAATGAATGCCAACTTGTAAAAAGGGTAAATTGCATTATATTGACAACATATTGAATTGTAAATTGTGACATGTTGATGCTAGAATCAACCTATCCATGATGCATAAAAAGGTCAATAATTTTATTGACGAGTGAAAGGCATAAAGATGTATAAACCCTATGAATAAAGAATTAAATATGTAATATTGTAATATGCCTTAATTTGCCTAGTTGACTAGTTTGGATAGGTTGGCATGCCAATATGCTTCTGACAGCTATTCTGTAAATGACTTTACGTCATACTGTGTTTTATGGCTTATTATGCCATACTATGATCATAATAGCCTATGGCTATATAGATTGTGTTATTATACTCGGCTTAATGCTTGATTGATTATATGGCTTTTTAGCCACACTGTTTGCACACTAGGACACACTTTGTGACCGATGGTGTGACGGCCCGAGGTACTAGATACCCAGTGCTAGTATATTCGTTTATCCAGTCTGGTCAGTGTATAGGCTACACGGGCAGTCAATTAAAATATTATTCAATTCAAGCAATTAAGTTAAGTTAAGTATAATGAAATTTCAGTATAATTAAGTTAAGTATTGAATGAATGAGTAAAAGAGATTAGCAAAAGAAACATAACAAAAATATAAATTGCAGAACCGTAGAGACTTGAAATACAATACAGTTAGAATAATTTGTATACTGGGTAGTATTACTGAAAAGTTATAAGCTAAGTACTTCCAAAGAGGAACAAACTAGTATATGGGATCATTGATGCTAGAAATACCATACCAAATTAAATTGATTCCTGAGTATCTGAATTATGATTTATTTCTTTCTTTACTTGTATATATTATTTCTTGTTATATTATTGCACCACTAAGCAGAAATGCTTAGCGTGATGGAATTGCTTCCTCGTGCAAATCAAGGTAAAACCAGATGGTATCGACTGAGATTTATGGAGTCCAGATCTGCAGAAATGTCAGAAGAGTACAAAGTTGTCACCTCCTCAGCAATGCATGTAGATAGGGCTCATTTTATACATGTTATGTATATTGTTTATTCCTAGCACATTGTAAATTATTTCTATATCTTGTACGAAATAAACTCATGTAATTAACCTATGAATTATGGAAGCTACTCAAAGTAAGTTTTTTTTAATATGTGAATTGAATTTGAGTTATAATGAGATTGTACTTGTGAATATTGAGATGTTGAAAATCTGATGAGATTTCTGAGAAATCTGAATACTGTATTGAGATACATTATGTTTGAAAATTTTTGAGACTATTAAGTTTGAGAAATTGAGTATATATTGAAATTGTTTTTAGCAGGTTCAGAAGAACTACTAGTCCAAATTACAGCCGGCACGTTGTCGGATTATCATTAAAATTTTTGAAATTTCCAAATTAATTAGATTTTGATAAAAGTAAAAAAAAAAAATAGCCTAAACCTTAAATAAAGTTTTTGAATAAATAAATCAAGAACTCTAATGAAATCAGATAAGATCAGGTGCTCCGGCACGCCGTGTAGCACGCCTTGCTCGGCTACACTGTAGACGGGTGAGGGGTGTTACACATTTTCTATTTACTACTCTGAATGTGATTAAACTCTGGAATAGGTTGCACATTTTTGTTCATAACTTAAAATGTAGACTTGATTTTGATATGATTCAAATTGGAGATTTAAATAGACATATGAAAGTTGAATTCTGGAAAATATGGCAAGAAAACCTTATTTCTGTGATTTTTGGTAGAATTTTAAATTTGCTACCCTGTTTACTTGAATTGACTGGAAAATGCAATTGTGTGATATTAGTGATATTGATTATGAATGAGTTGTGAATAAAGAGGAAATGGGTAATCATGTCTTGATTGAATAAATTATATGTAATCTCGATAGTGTGTATGCCCATCACAAGTCTAGAAATAGGTGGTATGAAGAAATTGACTAGTTAATAACTAAACTTGTGCATAATAACTTGGCTTATGCCATGATGAGGATACTTGGCTTATGCCATGATGAGAAAACTTGGCTTATGCCAAGATGAGGATACTTGTCACTTGAGTTATCCAGACATTGTAATTGGGCTAAAGAAATAAATGAAAAGGGGTGTATAAAAAAGGTTAATAATGAAATGCTATGCACCTTGATTGTAATTATTATTAATCTAAACATTGTAAAAATTTATGTAATTAAAAGCTATGTCACGTTATGTTAAAATTGTGTGGGATTGCACATTGTACTAATGAAATAAAATTATTAGCAACATGTCTCATGAGATTATGGATCATTTGCTCACATACATATTGCATGACATAATATCATTAAGTTACAGCACCACTAAGCAAATTTGCTTAGCGGAGAGTTGTTTGAACTTTCTGTAGGTAACAAAAGTAAAGATAAAAAGCTGACAAGGGAGTGAAGGCAATTGGCTGACATTTTGTTCAAAACTTGAGAAGACATCACATTATTTTGTACTCGTTAGAAGATTACATTGTATTAAGCATTTATGTTATGAAATGTAATACTTTAATGTGTAACTATTTCAATTCTACAACCATATGGATGTTAAAACAAGTCTTGTATTTTATAAATGTTTTCATATTTATATATATTGTAAATTTCCAAGTATGTAAATTTATCTAAATTAATGAGATGGTTGTATAAATTGTGGTTATTATGAGATGGGTTGTGAATGAAACCACATAGGTTTCATATGTATCTTGGAGTAACGTGATAAATGTTGATAGGTATTTTAACAGGTTACTCCAAAATTTTAAGGGAAAATTTGTCATATTTATGCCTTGAATTTAAAACTAAATTTCATTATTTGAGAAATTCCAAATAGATGGAAAACTTATAAATTTTATTTTCTTATGACTTAAATAGATTTCAATTTTTTTTTTAAATCTTCCACTGTTATTCGCTAAAATGAAGCATAATTAGAAATAAGAAAATCTAGTTCTTAGGAGGAATTGTTAACCCTTGAGATATACTCTTGGGTGTGTCTCGGGGGCATGTACACACTACTTTAGCTGCAGAAAGTGTTTAAGTGTTACAATAGGAGGGTAACCGACAATGATGGGGAAGCAGTAAATGCTGCCATAATCAGAAACACTGGTTGGCCAAAAAGGGGAATATTTTTGGATTTACTTTATTGGACTTCCAATCTCATTCGATAAAACTTTGATGTCATGCACATCAAGAAAAATGTCTTTGAGAATACTTTCAACACAGTGATGAATATTGAAGGGAAGACAGGATAATGTAAAAGCGAGGGAAGATGTAGCACATTTATGTTGTCAAAGGGAGTTGGAAAAAGATGTGCGAATGGGTAAATACCCTAAAGCTTGTTATGCTCTTGATAAATAGCAAAAGCAAAAATTATGCGACTGGGTAAAAAACCTTTAAGTTTCTAAACAGTTATTTGTCCAACATGAAAAGTGTGTTGACATGCAAAAGTACAAGCTTTTCGACATGAAGATCCATGATTATCATGTGTTTATGTATAGGTTATTACCAATTTCATTTCGTGAGTTCCTACTAACTATATTTTAGCAAGCATTGACTAAGTTGAGCTTGTTTCTCAAAAATCGTACTTCTACAAATATAAAGGTACAAGACATAGAGTGTCTGTAAGTAAAAATCCATGTTATTATTTGCAAGTTAGAGTGCATATTTCCTCCTACCTTTTTTTAACTCAATGGAACATATTCCCATACATCTATTGTATGAGGCAAAAATTGCAAGGCCAGTAAAATATGAAATTGATGTATCCTTTCGAGAGGTAGTAGAGAATTGTTATTTTTCTTCCCTTTTTTGTTGTAAAATTCATCATAAACTTTCTCTACGTCATTTGAATGTGGTGTTTTGTATTTTTAGATTTTTACAACATTTGAAGAAAAATGTAAAGAATAAAGAAAAAGTAAAAGGTTTAATATGTAATGTATACTTAGTCAAAGAAACATCCAATTTCTCAATGCAAAATGATGATGGTGGAGACAATGATGAAATTGAAGGAAATTTATCAATATTCAGGTATCTCAATTGATCGTATGGTAGAACTAAAATGATATGGTTAGAAGATGATGAATATAAGGTCGACCATTTATACGTCCTACTAAATTGCCCTGAAATGGACATATATGTAAGGTAAGTTATCAAAACCCAAAAAAATGTAAGTTAAATCTCTTGAAAGTCATTTGTGAATTTTCCTTTTCCTCTAACAATCACACATTTTATTTATATGTGTAGTAAGTTCCAAACGAAATTGCAATAGACATCATGTAATATCAGTGATGTAGAAATTAATAAATTAATTGAACAAAAATTTCAGATTGGTTTAAATATTATATAAGTCTATATATAAACCATTCTATCTTCTAAATTTAGTTAGTAACATAATACATGATAAGAAGGATTTAAATTCTCTTCAACTTATTAAGCAAGGATTTCAAACATCAACAATAAATTCATTAAGGATTTAGCATGGGGACCCTTGAGAAGTGTGAAATCATATCTTGTGTATTTCATAAATGGATATAGATTTAACATACTCAGTCATGGGGTCAATCGATCCATGATAAATAATGGAGTTTGCATTAGGGGATCAACATATGGTGACACCACCAATGATTACTATGGTATCTTGAAAGAGGTGGTTCAACTAGAGTACCCTGCACTACCAATAACAAGAGTTTTTCTCTTCAAGTGTGAATGGTTTAATATAACTACGGATGCGGGTATTAAGGTCGACAAACACTATAACTTAGTGGACATAAATCACAGAAAAAGATTGAATAAATATGAACCATTGATACTTGCTTTACAAGCTGAACAAGTGATTCACATCCCTTATCTAAGGTTCTGACAAGATACGGTCGATTAGTATGTAGTGTGTAAAGTGAAGCCTAAGGTCATCCAAACATTCCAAGATAAGGCAATACAAGTGTTACAAATTGGTACAAAAGTAGCAGATGAAAATATTAAACCCCTGGACAATCCAAACAATAAACCACTAGAGCTTGCATCTGTTGAAAACAATCAGACAAGGAAGTTCTATTTTCATCATCAGAAAGCAAAGAAGAATATAAAGATGAACTTCATCTATATGACAATGATAGTGATAGTGAATAAATTGTATTGTGCTATACAAATAAGTTGTTGATGTATTTAATATTTTGTCATACTATTTTGGCAATGCACTTTGATTTACTAATTTGTATATTGTAATAGTCTTAATTAAGTTATTGTTTTTATTTTTTGAAACTGTGAGTTTTTCACAAAGGATATGCATAAAATAGTTGTGCAGGATGGGATGACAATATTTTTATTGCAGGTTGTGTTGTTGAAATTTAGAGAAATTCAAATTTTAGGGGAGACGCTATCAAATTTTTAGTAAAAATGAGATTTTTTTTTTCTTTCAAATTAACATTTCTTTTCATGTTTATGCATTGTATAGATATGGTGTGTAATACCCCTTACCCGTCTACAGAATAGCGGAGCAAGGCGGCTACACGGCGTGCCGGAGCACCTAGTCTGTGAATATCATATTTTCTAAACTCAATTTGATTTTAAGAAGTCTTTTCTGTAATATTCATATCATGCTGATACTATTGTCATACTTTGATAAAATCAGTGTTTCAAGACTGGTAATAAAAATTTGGCAAGGTGCCATCTATATTTAGGACAAATTGTCCTTCCAAACCTGTTGAAAACAGTTTAATATGATGATATCAAAATCTCAAATTTTTCACAGTCTCTATTTCTCAGTAAAGTCAATATACTTTTGCAGTCATTAAACAGTTCCATAATACAGTCCATAATAATTTAAATATATATATAGAAAATCTCCATGTCATTTAATATGTACAAAATATTACAAACTTTAGAGCTTTCATAACATTACAAAATACAGGGCTGAATTTCAAATATACAACAAAAGTACAAAATACAAGATATCCTAAGTCCTACCATGTATGCAATACAGTGCAGATGACTTTGGACTCCTGTCGAATCGATGTCTCACCCGGTCGTAGGCTCTTTGGGCTCCCCAGCTGTGTCTCCAATACCTACGCGTTACAAAAGCAACGCGCTAAGCAATTTTGCTTAGTGGTGCCAAATATAAAGAAATATACACTAAAATAAAGTAAATAAAGTGTTTACGAATTTTTGGTGGTGCTGTATGTCAGTAGACTGGATTTATGTATTTGAATTTTTAATAGTACTAGGATTACTGCCCGTGTAGCCTATATACTGACCAGATTGGATAAATGGATATACTGGCACTGGGTACGTAGTACCTCGGGCTGTCACACCATCGGTTACAAAGTGTCTCCCGGTGTGCAAATAGCGTGGCTAAAAAGCCATATAGTCAATCTGGTGATAAGCCAAAAATAAATACACAATATGTATAGTCGTAGGCTATTAAAGTCACAGTGCGGCATAATAAGCCGTAAAAACACAGTATGGCATAAAGCCATTTACAGAACAGCTGTCAGAATCCTATTGGCATGCCAACCTATCCATACTAGTCAACTAGGCAAACTAGGCACATTATTAATTAATTGTTTAATTCTTCAATTTTTGGAGTTTACTAACTATTATATAATTCACAAGTCAATGCATATGTTGACCTTTTTAGGTAATATTGATAAGTTGTTTCTAGCATCAATATGTCACAATTTATATCTCAATATGCTGCCAATATAGTGCAATTTACCATTTTTACAAGTTGGCATTCATTGCCAAAATGCTTCAAGCATCATTGTATGCAAAATGTCAAATTCTCAATTTTTGTGTGCTAGATTAGTCTAGCTTAAAGTCCTATTTCCCTTGGTTTTTAGCTTTTGGTCAAAGAAGCAAAATTGTATCTCTATGTCTTATTGCACGCGGGGCAAAATTTCAGGTCATTCCGAGATGTGTGGACCAAGATATTATCAATTTGCTAAAGCTGGACAGATTGCACTTTTGGTGCAAAATTTGGTAAATTTTTAGGTCACTTTTAGTTCGGCAGTTTTTGTACCTGAATTTGTGCAAGCCCTTTGACTTGGTTCTGGCCATTTCTGGGTTTGGGTAACTTCATAAGACTTGTATATATAGGTCTTAACTATTCATGGTCAAAATTTCAGGTCAATTGAACCTGTTTTGAGTGAGTTATGGCCTAAACACTAACTGCTGCCCAAATAGTCAGTTTTCAGGCCTTAAATGCACTAATCCGGATTTGGTCATTTTTAAGGTCAGTTTTTAGGCAGAATTTTGGCAACCTTTCTACATGAAAGTTGGCCTATTTGGTGTTTAGTTTCACCCCATATTGGCCTCATACCAATTGGGTTCACAGTTTGGCACTTATGGCCTAATTTAGGTGCTGCCTTCAATACACAACCTGCACAAAGCACATACACTCCCAATTTGATGTTCCTTCTCCTCCTCATTACTACAATATTCAATCAACAACACTTCTATACATATATTGTACACAATTTCAGCAATAATTCTGGGCAGAATGTTCAAGCGCTCAATGCACACAATTCATCATTAAATTCAACATTCACTTCCACCAAAATTTAACATACTTCAATGTTAATATTACACATATACTTCAACATATTCATACTTCAATATCACTTACACTTGCTGCCCACAATTTAACATTAATATATATCATTAATAACCACATGTTCACACACAAATTCATGCTATTAGGAGCTGCCAAACATGGCAGTTTGCTCAAGGCATCAAGGTTCCATTTCACACCTTTAATCTAAACACTACATGCACATACTTATGCACAAACTTACTACAACTTTCAATTGAATTAATCAACCTTCATTTTCATTCACTAGAAGTAAAAATAACTCAAGCTCAACAAGGGTTCATGGCTGCCGAAAATGGACAAGTCCATTTCTCACTATTTCTTTCATTTCTCTTCACCAAAACACTCACCTCAACCTAAACACAAGCTTTACTAAAGCAAGGGAGAGGTTTTGGACACTTACAACTTTTGATGCTTATCAAAACTTCACCAAATCTGGTTTTTCTTGTTGCCAATATCTTCCCCAAGGTGAATAGGCAAGCTTTAATGAAGGAAGCAAATGAAAATGAGGGCTTGATGATGGAGAGAGAAAGCTTCATGCATGGTGGCCATAGAGGTTTTTCGGAGGAGCAATTCGGCAAGCTTTTTCTCAAGGTTGAAGATGACCCATTTCTGCCCACTAATTTTTATTTTATGTACTTTATATTATAGTTAGTGGAGCACTAATAAATGGTTTAATGTTTAATTATACTAAGTTTCCTTTATTTACACATTTACCTCCTTTCTCTCACAATTTACATAATGTATCATAATTTAATTTTTCATGTCATTTCTAAAGTGTAATATCATTTATTTTTAATGGAAATTGAGGTCAAAAGGCAATACTAGGTGTCAAATGACCAAAATAGCCCACTTCGGGTTATATTCCCGATTTTTCTGTAACACCAATTTTTGTCTGTTTCTCGATTTTTTATTTTTCTTTGTACTAATCTATTAATTTTTCTTTGATATTTCTAGTGTCAATTAAATTTCAATAAACCTTTAATTATGTCTCAAAATTAAATTCAGAGGGTTCCCCGCAGTCCTGGGGTCGGCAACGGCCTTCCCACTGTAGTCACCCCTCGCTGCGGTGCCGGCTCGTTTAACTTAGCATCATTTTCTCTCTTTCATTTTTGTTTGATTTTTCTTGTATTTTCTTTTTATTTATTTCATCATTATATGTCCGTTCACTATCACCGAAGTGTAGTTCTAGACATCCTGACTTGCCTGGACTGTTATTTGACTACTGGAGCAACTGAACGTACAGAACACGTACAGTGGGGATGTTACAACTCTTCCCCTCTAAATATAAATTTCATCCTCGAAATTTACCTGATATGAAGAGCTGAGGGAACTGTTGTCTCATTGTCTCCTCACTCTCCCATGTTGCCTCTTCCGTGTTGTGGTGTCTCCATAGGATTTTCACTAGTGGAATTGTCTTATTTCTGAGCTCTTTGACCTCTCGTGCCAAGATTTTAATTAGTTCTTCTTCATATGTCAGGTCAGGTTATACCACAATTTCTTCTGCTGAGATGACATGTGAAGGATCTGATCTGTATCTTCTGAGCATCGAGACATGGAACACATTATGTATCTTGTCCAGCTCAGGTGGTAAAGCTAACCTGTAGGCTACTGGTCCCACACGTTCAATAACTTCACATGGGCAAATGAACCTAGGGCTTAATTTCCCTTTTTCTCGAATCTCAACACTTTCTTCCATGGTGATACTTTGAGAAATACTTTCTCGCCAACTTCATATTCAATGTTCTTTCTTTTCAAGTTAGCATAAGATTTCTGTCGGTCTGAGGCAACTTTCAAATTGGCCTTTATCAGTTTCACCTTTTCCTCTGTCTGTTTTATCAAGTCTGGCCCCACTAGCTTATCTTCACCGAATTCAGTCCAACATATAGGTGTTCTGCATTTTCTCCCATACAGTGCTTCATAGGGTGCCATTTGTATGCTAGCTTGATAGCTATTATTATATGCAAATTCTGCCAGTGGAAGGTATCTATCCCAACTTCCTTCAAACCCAATAACACAACTTCTCAGCATATCCTCGAGGACCTATCACATATATTCGATTATTATTATCATTATCGGTTCAATTATTGTTTACAATAACTCAATGAGTTTCAAATTTTACCTGGATTATTCTTTCCAACTGTCCATCCATCTGAGGATGAAAAGCCGTATTAAAATGGAGTTGTGTGCCCAAGGATTCTTGTAATTTCTTCCAAAATCTAGATGTAAACCTCTGGTCTCTATCAGATATAATGGAAAGTGGAATTCCATGTAGTCTAACTATCTCACTGATGTATAATTCTGCTAGCTTTTCCAGTGAGTAGTCAGTTCTGATTGGCAAAAAATGTGCTAATTTGGTCAACCTATCCACAATCACCCATATTGCATCATGCTTCTTCTGAGTGAGAGGTAGACCACTGACAAAGTCCATAGTGACTCGGTCCCACTTCCATTCAGGTATGTTCATGGGCTGTAACAAACCTGATGGAACTTGATGTTCTGCTTTGACTTGCTGACATGTCAAGCATTTAGTTACATAGTCAACTATGTCCTTCTTCATACCTGGCCACCAGTATTGGAGTTTCAGGTCATGGTACATTTTTGTGCTTCCTGAGTGCATAGCATACACACTATTATGTGCTTCTTTTAGAATACTGGTTTTCAACTCTTTATCATCTGGTACACATACTCTTTCTTTATAGTACAGGCACCCATTTTCCTTCACTTCATATTCAGTTTCCTTCCCCTCAGTGATTTTGCCCATAACAGCCATTAATTTCCCATCTGTCTTCTGCCCATCCTGTATCTGTTGTAACAGACTCGGCTTCACTTGCAACTCAGCCAAAATAACTCCATCATGAGTTAAGAATAGTTAGGCATTTAGAGATCTTAATGCTACAATAGATTTTCTGTTTAAAGCATCAGCGACTACATTTGCCTTCCCAGGGTGGTAGTCAATTACACAATCATAATCTTTCAGGAATTCAATCCACCGCCTCTGTCTCAAATTAAGTTCATTCTGGGTTGGCAGATACTTCAAACTCTTATGGTCTGTGTATATGTATCATTTTTCTCCATACAAGTAATGCCTCCATATCTTCAATGCGAAGATAATTGCTGCTAACTCCAAATCATGAGTAGGGTAATTCTTTTCATGTGGCCTTAACTGCATGGAAGCATATGCGACCACTTTCCCTTCTTGCATGAGTACACACCCTAACCCATTGTGTGAGGCATCACTGTAGACTACAAAGTCTTTTCCAGACATTGGCTGTGTTAACACTGGTGCCTCTGTCAACATAGCCTTCAGCCTCTCAAAACTGGCTTGACACTTGTCATTCCAGTCAAATTTCATATTCTTGTGTAATAATATGGTCAGTGGAGCAGCTATCAGGGAAAATCCCTTTACAAATCTTCTATAATATCCAGCTAACCCTAACAAACTTCTGATCTCAGTTGTATTTCTGGGAGGCTTCCATTCCATCATTGCTTCAATCTTCTTAGGATCCACTCTATTCCCTTCAGCTGATACTACATGTCCAAGGAATGCAATCTCATTCAACCAGAACTCACACTTGGACAATTTAGCATACAGTTTCTTCTCTTTTAGAGTCTGAAGAACAATTCTCAAATGCTCATCATGTTCTGCTTTATCCTTGGAATACACCAGGATGTCATCAATGAAGACCACTACGAACCGATCTAAGTATGGATGGAAGATATGGTTCATAAGGACCATGAATACTGCTGGAGCGTTTGTTAACCCAAATGGCATCACCAGGAATTCATAATGCCCATACCGGGTTCTAAATGCAATCTTAGGCACATCTGCATCCTTAACCCTTAGCTGATGATACCCTGATCTGAGATCAATCTTAGAAAACACACTGGCTCCCTTCAACTGATCAAACAGATCATCAATCCTAGGCAACGGATACTTGTTCTTCACTGTTACTCTGTTTAACTGCCGGTAGTCAACACATAACCTCAGTGTCCCATCTTTCTTCTTTACAAACAGTATCGGAGCTCCCCACGGTGACACACTGGGGCGTATGAACCCCTTGTCTAGTAATTCTTGTAGCTGGATTTTTAACTCTTTCAATTCAGCAGGTGCCATCCTATATGGAGCAATTGAAATTGGAGCTGTACCCGGCATAATCTCAATAGCAAATTCAACTTCCCTTTCTGGTGGCAAACTAAGCAATTCCTCAGGAAATACCTCAGAGAAACCCCTTACTGTGGGTATGTCAGACAAGTCAAGTTTACCCTGCCTAGTGTCAACCACGTGTGCCAGATAGGCTTCACACCCTTTTCTCAGCCATCTCCTTGCAACTGTAGCTGAGATGACATTGGACAAGAAATCTGTCCTTTCACCCACTACTATTATTTCTTCGTTCTTAGCAGTTTTCAAAGAGATTCTCTTCAATTTACAATCTACTATTGCCTGATGATGGGATAACCAGTCCATTCCTAAAATCACATCAAACTCATGGAAAGGCAGTTCAATTAAGTCTGCTGAGAACTCTTTCCCTTGAATCTTCAATGGACAGCCCTTATACACTTTGTTTACTACCACACTGTGGCCTAGCGGATTTGTAACCAAGATGTCTTGGTCACTTTCCTCCACTGGTATTCCCTTTTCTATGGGCAGCTTGATACAAATATATGAATGAGTAGATCCAGGATCCACTAATGCATGCACAGAAGTATTATAAAGGAGGAACGTACCCTTGATAACATCTGGAGCATCCTGTTCCTCCTGTGCCCTTATAGCATAGGCTTTGGCTGGTTCTCTGCCTTCTGCTCTCTCCACAGACTCTGACACAGGTCTCTGTGAAGTACCGGCTGCCTCAGCCTTACCCGGCCTTCTACCCCTTGGAGCTGGAGGGGCAGGCCTATCAGTTGATACCGGAGTGGATGTAGCAGTTTTGCATGGACAATCTCGGACTAGGTGGTCTGTAGATCCACACCGTAAACAAGCACCTATCATCCTCCAAAATTCACCCTTATGCCATTTTTGGCAATGTGGGCAAGCAACAGATACTGTTGGGGCTGGTCCCCTGTACCCTGTTCCTGGAGAGCTAGCCATTGAAGGGGTGGACTGGCCTCTCCTTGGTGCAAACTGAGATTTGGGCCTCTGTGACTGACCCTGACTTGGTGCTCTACTAAAACTCTGAGTAGGTGAACCTCTGAATTTCTTACTAGGGGCAGAAGATGTACCGGTCTGACCCTGACCTCTTTTCTGCTGTCTGTCCCTTCTATTCTGCTCATTCATTCTAACCTTTTCAACCTTCAGTGCAGCTTCCACTAATTTGGCAAACTCTGTAATCCCCAAGGCTGTAATCATTACTTTAATGTTATCATTGAGTCCTTCCTCAAATCTCTTGCATCTCTCTGCCTCATTAGGGACTATTTCCCGCCCATAGTGGCTCAGTCTGACAAATTCTCTTTCATATTCAGCCACTGTCAGCTGTCTCTGGCGTAGGGTAATAAACTCCCTTCTCTTCTCTTCCAGGTATACACTGCCCACATACTTCTTTCTGAACTCAGTGAGAAAGAAATCCCAAGTTATCTGTTCTGGTGGCACCTCACTAGTTACTGTATCCCACCACTGGTATGCATCATCCTGCAGTAGTGATACAACAGCTTCTAAATTCTACTCTGGAGTACAATGAAGTTGTTTCAAGACTCTTCCAGTTCTGTCCAACCAGTTTTCAGCTGTGACAGAATCATCTTCCCTTTTGCCCAGAAAGTCCACTGCTCCAAACTTCCTGAGTCTCTCCATATGAGATTTTTGATGTGGAGGTGGTGGTGGTGGCATAACTCCTGCCATCTGTCTAAAGAACTCAGCCATTTGCTGAAATGTGACTGATGCATTTGGTATTGGTGGAGCAGGTTCCCTCCTGTCTCATGGTTCAGTCAGAGATGGAGCATGACTTCCCACTTCCTCATCGACTGCTCTCTGCGATGTGGAGTCCATATTCTTATCAAAATAACAAAATAAATCAAAAGATCCGCATTAGAGTCATCTTAACACTTACAATGCTATGCATGATATGCAAACAATCTATGTCCAGAAACGCCTAAACCATGCTCTGATACCACTAAATGTAATGCCCCTTACCCGTCTACAGAATAGCCGAGCAAGGCATGCTACATGGCGTGCCGGAGCACCTAGTCTATGAATATCACATTTTCTAAACTCAATTTGATTTTAAGAAGTCTTTTCTGTAATATTCATATCATGCTGATACTATTGTCATACTTTGATAAAATCAGTGTTTCAAGACTGGTAATAAAAATTTGGCAAGGTGCCGTCTATATTTAGGATAAACTGTCCTTCCAAACCTGTTAAAAATAGTTTAATATGATGATATCAAAATCTCAAATTTTTCACAGTCTCTATTTCTCAGTAAATTCAATAGACTTTTACAGTCATTAAACAGTTCCATAATACAGTCCATAATAATTTAAATATATATATATAAAATCTCCATGTCATTTAATATGTACAAAATATTACAAACTTTAGAGCTTTCATAACATTACAAAATACAAGGCTGAATTTCAAATATACAACAAAAGTATAAAATACAAGATATCCTAAGTCCTACCATGTATGCAATGCAGTGCAGATGACTCTGGACTCCTGTGCAGATCTGATGTCTCACCCAGTCGTAGGCCTGCTGGGCTCCCCAGCTGTGTCTCCAATACCTATGAGTTACAAAAGCAACGCGCTAAGCAATTTTTCTTAGTGGTGCCAAATTTAAAGAAATATACACTAAAATAAAGTAAATAAAGTGTTTACGAATTTTTGGTGGTGCTGTATGTCAGTGACTGGATTTATGTATTTGAATTTTTAATAGTACTTGGATTACTGCCCGTGTAGCCTATATACTGACCAGACTGGATAAACGGATATACTGGCACTGGGTACCTAGTACCTCCAGCCGTCACACCATCGGTCACAAAGTGTCTCCCGGTGTGCAAATAGCGTAGCTAAAAAGCCATATAGTCAATCTGGCGATAAGCCAAAAATAAATACACAATATGTATAGCCGTAGGCTATTAAAGTCACAGTGCGGCATAATAAGCCGTAAAAACACAGTATGGCATAAAGCCATTTACAGAACAGCTGTCAGAATCCTATTGGCATGGCAACCTATCCATACTAGTCAACTAGGCAAACTAGGGCACATTATTAATTAATTGTTTAATTCTTCAATTTTTGGAGTTACTAACTATTATATAATTCACAAGTCAATGCATATGTTGACCTTTTTAGGTAATATGGATAAGTTGTTTCTAGCATCAATATGTCACAATTTATATCTCAATATGCTGCCAATATAGTGCAATTTACCATTTTTACAAGTTGGCATTCATTGCCAAAATGCTTCAAGCATCATTGTATGCAAAATGTCAAATTCTCAATTTTTGTGTGCTAAATTGGTCTAGCTTAAAGTCCTATTTCCCTTGGCTTTTAGCTTTTGGTCAAAGAAGAAAAATTGTAGCTCTATGTCTTATTGCACGCGGGGCAAAATTTCAGGTCATTCCGAGTTGTGTAGGCCAAGATATGGTCAATTTGCTAAAGCTGGACAGATTGCACTTTTGGTGCAAAATTTGGTAAATTTTTAGGTCACTTTTGGTTCGGCAGTTTTTGTACCTGAACTTGTGCAAGCCATTTGACTTGGTTCTGGCCATTTATGGGCTTGGGTGTCTTCATAAGACTTTTAGATATAGGTCTTAACTATTCATGGTCAAAATTTCAGGTCAATTGAACCTGTTTTGAGTGAGTTATGGCCTAAACACTAACTGCTGCCCAAATGGTCAGTTTTCAGGCCTTAAATGCACTAATCCGGATTTGGTCATTTTTAAGGTCAGTTTCTAGGCAGAATTTTGGCAACCTTTCTACATGAAAGTTGGCCTATTTGGTGTCTAGTTTCACCCCATATTGGCCTCATACCAATTGGGTTTACAGTTTGGCACTTATGGCCTAATTTAGGTGCTGCCTTCAATACACAACCTGCACAAAGCACATACACTCCCAATTTGATGTTCCTTCTCCTCCTCATTACTACAATATTCAATCAACAACACTTCTATACATATATTGTACACAATTTCAGCAATAATTCTGGGCAGAATGTTCAAGCGCTCAATGCACACAATTCATCATTAAATTCAACATTCACTTCCACCAAAATTTAACATACTTCAATGTTAATATTACACATATACTTCAACATATTCATACTTCAATATCACTTACACTTGCTGCCCACAATTTAACATTAATATATATCATTAATAACCACATGTTCACACACAAATTCATGCTATTAGGAGCTGCCAAACATGGCAGTTTGCTCAAAGCATCAAGGTTCCATTTCACACCTTTAATCTAAACACTACATGCACATACTTATGCACAAACTTACTACAACTTTCACTTGAATTAATCAACCTTCATTTTCATTCACTAGAAGTAAAAATAACTCAAGCTCAACAAGGGTTCATGGCTGCCAAAAATGGACAAGTCCATTTCTCACTATTTCTTTCATTTCTCTTCACCAAAACACTCACCTCAACCTAAACACAAGCTTTACTAAAGCAAGGGAGAGGTTTTGGACACTTACAACTTTTGATGCTTATCAAAACTTCACCAAATCTGGTTTTTCTTGTTGCCAATATCTTCCCCAAGGTGAATAGGCAAGCTTTAATGAAGGAAGCAAGTGAAAATGAGGGCTTGATGATGGAGAGAGAAAGCTTCATGCATGGTGGCCATGGAGGTTTTTGGGAGGAGCAATTCGGCAAGCTTTTTCTCAAGGTTAAAGATGACCCATTTCTGCCCACTAATGTTTATTTTATGTACTTTATATTATATTTAGTGGAGCACTAATAAATGGTTTAATGTTTAATTATACTAAGTTTCCTTTATTTACACATTTACCTCATTTCTCTCACAATTTACATAATGTATCATAATTTAATTTTTCATGTCATTTCTAAAGTGTAATATCATTTATTTTTAATGGAAATTGAGGTCAAAAGGCAATACTACATGTCAAATGACCAAAATACTCCACTTCGGGTTATATTCCTGATTTTTCAGTAACACCGATTTTTGTCTGTTTCTCGATTTTTCATTTTTCTTTGTACTAATCTATTAATTTTTCTTTGATATTTCTAGTGTCAATTAAATTTCAATAAACCTTTATTTATGTCTCAAAATTAAATTCAGAGGGTTCCTCATGCGGTCTGGGTCGCAACGGCCTTCCCAGTCTGATCACCCATCATTGCGGTCTTGGCTCGTTTAACTTAGCATCATTTTCTCTCTTACATTTTTGTTTGATTTTTCTTGTATTTTCTTTTTATTTATTTCATCATTATATGTCCGTTCACTATCACCGAAGTGTAGTTCTATACATCTTGACTTACCTGGACTGTTATTTGACTACTGGAGCAACTGAACGTACAGAACACGTACAGTGGGGATGTTACATGGTGCAAGGCCAACATGCTGCAAGTGGTTCCCAAACACAATTTGCAAATGAGAAAGGTGAGCCTTGAATACCTCAGTCACAACAATCAGTCCAAGCTGACGCACCTGTGGCTGGCCGAGAGGCTACTCCCATAGATGGCCAAGAGCCTTTACTTTATAGCTCATAGGATTCTCACACTGAACCTGAATCATAAATTAATTATGTAGGGCGACAACACCTTAAAGTGTGAGAAGGAAACAAGTGAGTTAAACAATTAAATTTTAATTTGTTTATAAATGAAATGTGATTTATGCATACCATTAACTCTCCATATCTTTTTTCCATGTGTGTAGGTTTTTCGTTGGATTTGCTATAGCTTGAGTGATCATGAACACCTTTAAGCAATGGATACACCATGCGGGTGTCACGTGGAAGACTGTCTCAGGTGAAACCAAGGACTTTTATTGGGGGGAATTCAATGAAACATCTATTTAATTTTTTTTTTATTTTCCATATTTTGAAATATAGAAATGACTAAAAATATATATCATTGTATTGCAGAAAAAAATACCAATGGACTACATATTAGGGAGGAACGAGGGGTAAAAATTATTGGTAATCAAAGGCTAGTAAATGATAGGAGGACATAGTATCTAATTTCAAGGTGAAGAGAAAAAGGCCCCAATATGTAAGTGAAGAAGCGCAGGCTTAATTTAAGCAACATTGGGAGGACCCTTCCATCATTTGATGCTTTAATATTAATTCAAGAAATTGCCATGGCACTACCAACTTTCGAGGGTTATCCACCCAAATTGGTGGATCTATATCATTTCAAGAATGGTCAAATAAAATGGTGAGTTTTTCATAAATAAATGCCAGATATTTAGTTTTACATTTAAACTTAAACTTTATTTGTCAATACACGTATTTAACTCAATAATCTTTATATAATAAGTAAATATGATTGTTGATGGAATTGTCATTCAATAGATTGTTTGGATTGATGTGAGATTGAGTTGCCATATTTTTATTGATTTCTTATAGGAGTAAAATGTTAAAAAATTAAGGGAAACTCTATTCTTTTTCCTTTCAAAATAAATTTCTTAAATTTATTATAATTTATTTGTGATAACTGTTATTTATGTTTTAGGACAAAAATTTGGGTTGAAAGCCCAATTGGTATAAGTTGTTTGTCCAAACTCAGACTCATACTCATACTCATACAATGAGAGATTTGTAGAAAAAAAAGTCTAGGCAAGTAAATGTACGGTACTCTATTATTTATTTTAAATAAATTATTTTTTTATTGATCATATCATGAATTAATACTAAGTTTTCTTTTTTTTTTTTCACATAAGGAAGCGATAGTGGCCAAAAGGGAGGAGCTTTAACGAACTACACACGACACCATCGATGAGAATATAATTTATTTGGATGATGTTGGGGTCGACCAAAATAAACAAATGGTGTATGGGCTTGGATCATAATCAGCTACCATTTACCCTTGACATGTAGCATTTTTCTTCTAGGACGTCTTCATCACGCGATCCTCAATCTGATGTTTTAAAACAAGAAGTAAAACGGTTGAAGAAACAACTTGAAAAAGAGAGGCAATAGAGGCAAGCTATCACTAAGCAATTTCAGCTGCGTTTTAAAGACATGAGACACTCCATGTTGGAGGAGATGATAAGGTTAGTTAGAGGCCTGCTAATGCCTCCACGTCCACCTAGCCAGGATTGAAGGTTTTGTATTTAAACTTTAGCTTATTCAACTTTAGTATTTTTATCTTACTCAAGTTTATATTTATTTTATCACATGTATGGAGTATTATTATTATTAACAATATTATTTGATTTCTTATTATTGTTGTTATTATTGTTGTTGTTATTGTTGTTTGCATTTGCATTTTCATTTGCTATGCATTATTTATTTTTAGTATTTTAGTACTTTTATCTTACTGGAGTTTATATTTATTTTATCACATGTATGGAGTATTATTATTATTAACAATATTATTGTATTTCTTATTATTGTTGTTATTATTGTTGTTGTTATTGTTGTTTGCATTTGCATTTTCATTTGCTATGTATTATTTAGTTCTAAGCCATTAATAACTAAATTTTCAAGTATAAAATTATTTTTAAAAATTAATAAAAAATTTACCAACCAAACCATTTGGTAGGTAAATATTTTTTAAAAAATAATTAAAAATAATAATGACAAAAATAATGGGTAGGCAAAAATTTTAAACAATTATTGAAAATATTTACTAATGAAATATTTTGTCGCTAATTGTTATAAAAAAAAATTGGTCAAAAATTTACTGACAAAAGTTTTCGTCACTACATTTATTTTACCAACCAATTTCTTGTTGTTGGTAATTAGCGATGAAAAATTTTGTTGCTAATTAGTCTATAAATCACTGATAGCCCATGATCCCCCACAAATCATCGATAAAAAATATTAATTTATAAGATAAAATTTTGTAGGTAAATCAAAGATTAAAATTTTTTTTTCAATAAAAAATACTTACGCGTGAATTTGTGTATAAAGAAAATCATCGGTAATACTGATTACCAACGAAATATAATCATTTTTCAATATTATTTTTTGTCGCTATTTTTTTTTATTTTTTGCAGTGTCTTAAATCTTTCATTTGGATAACCACCTCTATTATTCATCTAGCATTACTCTACCTATGATGTGACATAAGGTAATTTTATTACCAACATGACATAAGAAAATATTATCCTAATATTAAAATTACATACTAACTACCAAGTGGAGCATCATTATGTGGATTTCTATCAACTATAGTTACTGCTATTGACGTAATTTTGTCCCATGCCCACATATGAAGTACAAACAAAGGTTAAGCCATCTGTGCAATCGATGCTTGTGGGACATGACACAATTCCCAATATAACTGTGACACCCCTTACCCGACTATAGTGTAGCCGAGCAAGCAATGCCACTCAGTGTGCCGGAGCACTCTATTTTGTCTTAATTAATTTTTATCATAATTTTGAATATAACTTGTGAAATATAATTCATTTATTGAAATTATAATTTATTTGAGGTTCCGAAATTTTTAAAGAAAATTCGGCAGAATACTTGCTATAAATAGAGAAAACAGTTCTTCGGAACCTGTGAAAAACACTTTCTATGATCATATTCAATCATCTCATCACTCTCAAACTTCAATATCAAAATCTCAACATTTTTCACCATTCATTTAATCATTCATTCATCTCATGTAATAATCATGTACAAGTTACAGTTATGTATTCACTTTTCCTTTCACAAACACAAATTTGCATTATTTACATGAAAATCAAAATACATTACATAAGTTTCATTACATATGAGAAAATCAAAATTTATTACAGAATGCCAAAATGACACCTAGTGTCCTACCAATGCACTGTAGAAGTTGAGGTGACACGGACACTATGCAGAGCTGCAGGATGGACTTACCCAATCTGTGGTCTACCGGGCCCTCTGTCCAAATCTTCAGTACCTACGCGTTGCAAAAGCGACGCGCTAAGCATAAAGCTTAGTGGTACCAATAATACAAGAAAATATAATATATGCAAATAAAAATAATAATTTCCTTGCTATTGTGTTCATAAGAATTGACTAATTACTAACTTATTGTTTAGTCGAGGGCTAATCATGTTTTATGATATTAACTTCTTCATGCATTTCGTTAATTATTTTCTTCATGATCTTGAGTTTCTTTGTATTCTATCGTAATCATTCCTGATATTTAATTTTCGTATTTTCTTTAACAATCAGTTCAATTACAGTTATACTTTTCCATGCCCAAGTAACCTATCTTGAGCATTGGATGGATAACGGGTCGTTGGCACTGGACACCGCGGTGCCTCGGGCCGTCATACCATGGGACGCAGAACGTCAACCACGTATGCAGTCAGTATGGCTAAAAAGCCATGATATCACATAATCGGCATAAAAGCCATGAATACGGGCATAAAAGCCATGGATACGGGCATAAAGCCATGAATACAGGCATAAAGCCTTTCCTTTCGCAGTACTGCTAAAACAATACCCTATTGGCATGCCAATCTATCCAAACCAATCACATTAGGCCTACTGGGGCATTTTACATTTTTAAGTTTCACAATTTTTGAATTTCAAGTTTTCATGTCACTATTCATTTCATTAGTCAACTAAAATGTTGACTTTTGCATAAACAATAGGTGTATTAGTCTTAACACCTCAAACATACCACATTTTGTATTTCAAACTTGTTGGTATTGGTTGCCAATACCATTTTTAAGCTTAATGCTAATTGAGCAAAATTTTCGGTTTTTATGCTTCATCTTTACTGTTCTATTTGTTATTTTTATAGTGAGAATTTGAGAAAATGGTAAACATGAAAGTTGTTCCTTATTTTGTCTAGTTGAATTTCCTTATTTGAATCACTCCATTTGGAGTTTTTTAGCTCAAGTTATGGCCAAAATAAGTTTACTGTTCACGTGCACTATTCATGCAGCACTTTTGGGTTTTGGCAGATTTTGGTCCAACTTTGGTCAGTAATTTGATCAAGTTAAGTTCATAATTTGGCCTAACTTTCTTCATATGAAATGTTCTACTATGCCTTAGGTTTTCATCGGTTCAAGAATCGCCTAAATCCGAGTTTTCTAGAGAGAGTTATAGCCATCCAAACATTACTGCTCAAATGAAAATTTTGGAAATCTCAGTACAGTAAACTTCACTTTGCTCAATGATTTGATTAGGTTAATGGAATAATTTAGATTGGTGTCCTTCATGAAAGTTGTTTGTCTATATCTTATCTTGTTGCTGTAAAAATTTCAGGTCAATTGACCATATCTACAGTGAGTTATGGCCAAATGAACAGTTACTGTTCATTTGGTCATTTCTGCAGGGGCTGTTTGCAGGGTATCCGGATTGGGGCCAAGTTTTGGTCCTCTTGCTTTGGTCTTTTGGGCATGGTTTCTTCAGCAAAAATGTGCCATTATAAGCTTAGTTTCATGTCCAATTGGCCAAATACCAATTGGACCAACACAGCCCAAGTTATGGCAGTGCAAGTGGACTGAATTTTCAGTCCCTCTGCTGCTGTCCTAGGGCAGCCTACAACTTCACTTTGCAATCCTATTTTTCAGTCCATAATATGGTCAACTTACCTAAAATGGTCACTAATTGACCATTAAAATGTACTCTAACAATTTCATAAGCCAAATCAATTTTCACTCCCCCAAAACCCTAGCTTCACCTTATGTTTTCTACAAGATGCCTTAGTTAGCATACCAATTTATTATCCTTGTGTATATGTATCTTAAACATCATTTCTGATCCACTCTAAGTCCAACAAAACCCTCATTTCTATTCCTTCAATATGGCTGCCGAAATTCATGGCATTCATACACATGGGTTTGGTTCATTTATTCCACAATTTCTTACCTATTACACATCTCTAACATGGAATTAATGTGTTTTAAATACATATGTGCACTAACCTTGAATGGAACCACTTCTAAGACTTCAAAACTTCACTTTCTTCCTTTCTTTTTTCTGTCCAAAGCTTGCTCTAGGTGTGAGGACCAAGTTTTATGAAGGCATATAAGGGTTTTATGGTGTAATTGGCTAGGTTTTGGAGCTTGGGTGAGTGCATCAATGGAGGGAGATGGGGAGAAGTCACGTTTTGGTGAAGAAGAAGAAGAATGGCTGCTGTAATTTTTGGTTATTTGGTCTTCATTTAGTCTCTTTATTAGTTAGTCAAATGATGGCTTAATTGTGATTGGTCATAATTTATAAATGACATCATCAAGATGTCATAAATGAGCTTTTCTTTGATTTTTCTTTTCTTTTCTTCACTACTCAATTTCAATTTAATTTCTAGTAATGTTTATTCATATTTTAGACCATAATAATTATTTACTCAACTGGACAAGTCGGCCAAAAATCGTCTTTGAAGGCGAAATGACCAAAATGCCCTCCGTTTGGCTTAACGGGTCAAAATTGGCTGTACCGATTGAAAAAATTTTCTAAATATTTTCTTGGCATTCTAATGCCATAGGAATCTCAATGACCCTTCTCTGGAGTCTCAAAAATTATTTTATAATTTTTCCCCCGGGTCTAGGGCTTCTCGTTGCGAGAACCGCAACTTCCCTCTGGTTACCCATCGCTTGGGCACCGGCTCATTTGACTTGGTTGTATTTTATTTCTAAAATTTTTCCTAAATTTTTCTTATTAATATTTGAGTTAATTATGGTTCTTTACCTTAGTTTAAATATTTTTCAGGACATTCTAGCTGTCCGGACCGACACCGTCACCAGTGAATGTGTGAATTGCTGATGAGGGTGTTACAATTCTTCCCCTCTCATTTAAATTTCGTCCTCGAAATTTACCCAGTGTAAATAGCCAAGGAGCTACTACCTCTTTATTTCTTTACCTTTCCGTGTTATCCTACTTCACTTTCTCCTTAGTCTCAATCCTATCTTCAAACAGTTCTGTACTCATCCTTTTCCATCTTAAATATAGTCTCATTCTCATCTCCATTCGCCATCTGATTGTCTCTTCACTCTCTTATTCCATACCTTAACCTAAAATAAACGGGAAATATAGATCTGCAATAGTGTCACCTCGACTCTTATGAATGCAATGCATGATATGCAGTCTATCTAGGTCCAGAAATGCCTAAACAGTGCTCTGATACCACTAAATGTGACACCCCTTACCCGACTACAGTGTAGCAGAGCAAGCAATGCCACTCAGTGTGCCGGAGCACTCTATTTTGTCTTAATTAATTTTTATCATAATTTTGAATATAACTTGTGAAATATAATTCATTTATTGAAATTGTAATTTATTTGAGGTTCCGAAATTTTTAAAGAAAATCCGGCAGAATACCGGCTATAAATAGAGAAAATAGTTCTTCGGAACCTGTGAAAAACACTTCCTATGATTATATTCAATCATCTCATCACTCTCAAACTTCAATATCAAAATCTCAACATTTTTCACCATTCATTTAATCATTCATTCATCTCATGTAATAATCATGTACAAGTCACAGTTATGTATTCACTTTTCCTTTCACAAACACAAATTTGCATTATTTACATGAAAATCAAAATACATTACATAAGTTTCATTACATATGAGAAAATCAAAATTTATTACAGAATGCCAAAATGACACCTAGTGTCCTACCAATGCACTGCAGAAGTTGAGGTGACAAGGACACTATGCAGAGTTGCAGGATGGACTTACCCAATCTGTGGTCTACCGGGCCCTCTGTCCAAATCTTCAGTACCTACGCGTTGCAAAAGCGACGCGCTAAGCATAAAGCTTAGTGGTAACAATAATACAAGAAAATATAATATATGCAAATAAAAATAATAATTTCCTTGCTATTGTGTTCATAAGAATTGACTAATTACTAACTTATTGTTTAGTCGAGGGCTAATCATGTTTTATGATATTAACTTCTTCATGCATTTCGTTAATTATTTTCTTCATGATCTTGAGTTTCTTTGTATTCTATCGTAATCATTCCTGATATTTAATTTTTGTATTTTCTTTAACAATCAGTTCAATTACAGTTATACTTTTCCATGCCCAAGTAACCTATCTTTGAGCATCGACTGGATAACGGGTCATTGGCACTGGACACCGCGGTGCCTCGGGCCGTCATACCATGGGACGCAGAACGTCAACCACGTATGCAGTCAGTATGGCTAAAAAGCCATGATATCACATAATCGGCATAAAAGCCATGAATACGGGCATAAAAGCCATGGATACGGGCATAAAGCCATGAATACAGGCATAAAGCCTTTCCTTTCGCAGTACTGCTAAAACAATACCCTATTGGCATGCCAATCTATCCAAACCAATCACATTAGGTCTACTGGGGCATTTTGCATTTTTAAGTTTCACAATTTTTGAATTTCAAGTTTTCATGTCACTATTCATTTCATTAGTCAACTAAAATGTTGACTTTTGCATAAACAATAGGTGTATTGGTCTTAACACCTCAAACATACCACATTTTGTATTTCAAACTTGTTGGTATTGGTTGCCAATACCATTTTTAAGCTTAATGCTAATTGAGCAAAATTTTCGGTTTTCATGCTTCATCTTTACTGTTCCATTTATTATTTTTACAGTGGGAATTTGAGAAAATGGTAAACATGAAAGTTGTTCCTTATTTTGTCTAGTTGAATTTCCTTTTTTGAATCACTCCATTTGGAGTTTTGTAGCTCAAGTTGTGGCCAAAATAAATTTACTGTTCACGTGCACTGTTCATGCTGCACTTTTGGGTTTTGGCAGATTTTGGTCCAACTTTGGTCAGTAATTTGATCAAGTTAAGTTCATAATTTGGCCTAACTTTCTTCATATGAAATGTTCTACTATGCCTTAGGTTTTCATCGGTTCAAGAATCGCCTAAATCCGAGTTTTCTAGAGAGAGTTATAGCCATCCAAACATTACTGCTCAAATGAAAATTTTGGAAATCTCAGTACAGTAAACTTCACTTTGTTCAATGATTTGATTAGGTTAATGGCATAATTTAGATTGGTGTCCTTCATGAAAGTTGTTTGTCTATATCTTATCTTGTTGCTGTAAAACTTTTAGGTCAATTGACCATATCTACAGTGAGTTATGGCCAAATGAACAGTTACTATTCATTTGGTCATTTCTGCAGGGGCTGTTTGCAGGGTATCCGGATTGGGGCCAAGTTTTGGTCCTCTTGCTTTGGTCTTTTGGGCATGGTTTCTTCAAAAAAAATGTGCCATTATAAGCTTAGTTTCATGTCCAATTGGCCAAACACCAATTGGACCAACACAGCCCAAGTTATGGCAGTGCAAGTGGACTGAATTTTCAGTCCCTCTGCTGCTGTCCTAGGGCAGCCTACAACTTCACTTTGCAATCCTATTTTTCAGTCCATAATATGGTCAACTTACCTAAAATGGTCACTAATTGACCATTAAAATGTGCTCCAACAATTTCATAAGCCAAATCAATTTTCACTCCCCCAAAACCCTAGCTTCACCTTATGTTTTCTACAAGATGCCTTAGTTAGCATACAAATTTATTATCCTTGTGTATATGTATCTTAAACATCATTTCTAATCCACTCTAAGTCCAACAAAACCCTCATTTCTATTCCTTCAATATGGCTGCCGAAATTCATGGCATTCATACACATGGGTTTGGTTCATTTATTCCACAATTTCTTACCTATTACACATCTCTAACATGGAATTAATGTGTTTTAAATACATATGTGCACTAACCTTGAATGGAACCACTTCTAAGACTTCAAAACTTCACTTTCTTCCTTTCTTTTTTCTGTCCAAAGCTTGCTCTAGGTGTGAGGACCAAGTTTTATGAAGGCATATAGGGGTTTTATGGTGTAATTGGCTAGGTTTTGGAGCTTGGGTGAGTGCATCAATGGAGGGAGATGGGGAGAAGTCACGTTTTGGTGAAGAAGAAGAAGAATGGCTACTGTAATTTTTGGTTATTTGGTCTTCATTTAGTCTCTTTATTAGTTAGTCAAATGATGGCTTAATTGTGATTGGTCATAATTTATAAATGACATCATCAAGATGTCATAAATGAGCTTTTCTTTGATTTTTCTTTTCTTTTCTTCACTACTCAATTTCAATTTAATTTCTAGTAATGTTTATTCATATTTTAGACCATAATAATTATTTAATCAACTGGACAAGTCGGCCAAAAATCGTCTCTGAAGGCGAAATGACCAAAATGCCCTCCATTTGGCTTAACGGGTCAAAATTGGCTGTACCGATTGAAAAAATTTTCTAAATATTTTCTTGGCATTCTAATGCCATAGGAATCTCAATGACCCTTCTCTGGAGTCCCAAAAATTATTTTATAATTTTTCCCCCGGGTCTAGGGCTCCTCGTTGCGAGAACCGCAACTTCCCTCTGGTTACCCATCGCTTGGGCACCGGCTCATTTGACTTGGTTGTATTTTATTTCTAAAATTTTTCCTAAATTTTTCTTATTAATATTTGAGTTAATTATGGTTCTTTACCTTAGTTTAAATATTTTTCCGGACGTTCTAGCTATCCAAACCGACACTGGTCACCGGAAAAGTAGACTGTGCAGAATTGCTACAGTGAGGGTGTTACAATAACCATGCCAGGCAGGCTATGCCCCAATTATATTATCCTGCTCTTGTAAGATCTGCTTGTAACGACAGGAACATAAGGTTAATGTGGTCCACACTGGTGGTGCCAAATAAGCATCCACCTATAATTCTTAAAATAAAAGCTCAAGAATGTCTCTATACAACTTCATCATTTGCCCTATTTGGGATATGACCAAACTCTTGTGCAAGCCAATTAAGTTTCAAATAGGATCCTTTCTGGGCATTAAGAGGTGGTACAACACCCAGAAGCAACACAAAAATATCATGCCATTGCTGATATGAATTGCCTGTCATGGCAACACCATCAATGGGCAAACTAATTAGCAGACCTATATCTTGAAGTGTGATTGTAATCTCACCCTCTAGCAGCATGAAAGTATGGGTCATGGGCTACCAGTGTTCGACAAATGCTGTGATGAAGTGCCAATCTAAAGCAGAAAAAATAAATAAATAAAAAGCTAGGTAACACCATAAAATCCACTATCACGTAAATAAGGCACAATGGCATCAAGGATCTCTTTTGAATGGAGAATAGAACCAAATCATCTACATTGTAATACTTTGCATTTGCAATCAATCGTTTCCATTCACATGAGCTCTGATCATTGTTCAAGTTGATTACATAGTAATGAAGCATCTTTCAAACCTAGGAATAAATACTCTATATGGTGACGTCCTTGCTCCATTCCTACATAAATAAATAATTAATTAACACTCATTTTTAAAAATATATTTTGAATAAATAAAATGAATGCAAAAAAAAGGCCAGTAAACATTGAACATTATTACTCATTTTTTACACAATAGAATAAATACCAATCATTGAAATGCCCATGTGTGAAATTTTATTAGTAAGTATAAATCATAGTTGAATCACCTAGACCTGTTTTATTTCAATTAATTAATTATGTTATGAAAAACCACACCCATACAAAATAAAGAACACAAAATTTAAAGTGGTTTAGCGTAAGCCTACTCCACCAACAAATCTACTATTAAGGAAAACAATTACAACTACTAATTATTTTTCTCACCCTCAAAATCACTCAAACAAAACTCACATAATTCAACACACCTATCCACTTTGTGGGCTCTCTACAATATGTTCCAAATAATGGCCAACCAACTATTTATATATATAGACCACTAAAACCTAGTCCTTTTAGGACTCTAATTATTAAACTTCATAATTTAAATTCTACTAAACTTCCTAAACTAATTATACTTCTTAAATTAATTATACTTCCTAATTTCAATTGGACTTGGACTCTAACAATCTCCATCTCCAAGTTAAATGGAATTAGTCTTCACAATTTCTACAAAAGTCAATTTTCTCTTAGGTACTTCCTTGCACTCTTGATTGTTGATGTTGCCTCTTGCTTCCACTTACATTCTTCCGATCAATGCACTTTCTTCCAATTTGTAGAGATTCTTTGTACAATCTTCTCACCCTTCATGATTACAAGAGTACCTCGGCTAACTCTCATAACTCCACCATGAATCAAACACCCATAACCCAAAGAATCCAATTTAGCCAAGGAAATAAAGTTCTTTCAATTTTAGGAATATATCTCACTTCATCGAATACTTTTACTTGATCACCATGCAGCTTGATCTTCACTCTTCCAATACCTTCAACATTATCTTGTTCCCATTGGCTAGCTTTACTTTTTCTCCTTTCTTTTGTTTAATCACATCAAACCACTCCTTCTTTGAGCAAATATGGAATGGTCAAGCAGAATCCATTAACCACTCATCTTCTAATGGATCTTTTGCCTTTTCCTTATCATCATCCATATTCAAACATTCACTATTAATACCATCATCCATTGCAATTGCAATTGCAACAGTTCCTTCTTTTTCTTTTCCATGACTCTTCTTGAATTGTTTAAACTCTGTAAGATCTTCCTTCATCTTCATACAATGATAGTGAATGTGACCCTTCTCATGACAGTAGTAGCATTCTCTATCTTTATGGTCTACTCATGGTCTCGAACTCAATTTACTATTCCTTCTCCAATTGTTTCCACGTGGATTGCTTCTATCATGACTAGAACCAACAATAAAAGCTCCACCTTCATTGCTACTATCTATCTTCTTAAACTTCTCATCATCTAAGATAACTGCGATAATCTCCTCCACCTTCAAAGTCTCCTTCCCAATTGTTAGAGCTGTCACCAAGCTTTTATAAAAGTGTGGGAGAGAGGTTAAAAGCAAGAGGGCTTTATCTTCTTCATCAACCTTCACACCAACACTAGCCAATTGGGTAATTAATTTATTAAAAATATTAAGGTGATCCCTCACATCAGTACCTTCATCCATTCTGAGTTAATACAACTCTTTCTTCAAGTATAAATGATTTGTGAGTGACTTTGACATGTACAGGCTCTCTAATTTCTTCCACAAAATAACTGGCGAAGTCTCCTCCAAGACATTGTACTTCACATCCGGGGCTAACATCAATCTAATCATACTCACAGCCCTTTGTTGAAGCTCCTCCCAATCATCATCTTTCATGGTCGCCAGTTGCTTCTTGTTCAATGCTTTGATTAATCCTTGTTGCATAAGGACATCCTTCATGGTGCTTTGCCATAAACTGAAATTATTTTTCCCATCAAACGGCTCCACCTCAAATTTTGTGCTCGCCATCTTTGACCTCTCAAACCACAGCTCTGATACCACTTATTATGAAAAACCACACCCGTACAAAATAAAGAACACAAAATTTAATATGGTTCGGCTTAAACCTACTCCACCAACAAATCGACTATTAAGGAAAAATAATTACAACCACTAATTATTTTTCTCACCTTCAAAATCACTCAAACAAAACTCAAGGAATTCAACAAACCTATCCACTTTGTGAGCTCTTTGCAATACGTTCCATATAATGGCCAACTAACTATTCATATAAATAGGCCACTAAAACCTAGTTCTTTTAGGACTCTAATTATTAAACATCATAATTTAAATTCTACTAAACTTTCTAAACTAATTACACTTCCTAATTCCAATTGGACTTGGACTCTAATAAATTAGTTGTTACATTTTTCTACATATTATAGGTTAAATAATATGTCATTTCTTGTCTGGATTGAAAATAAAGTCCCTTGCTTTTCATTAATTCATTTCATTTTATAATAATAACTCATTCATAATGAAAAAGGAGAGACGTTATGATCAATACTGGCAGATATGACATATTAATTAACTCGTAATAGCCATATAAAAAATGACAACACTAACTAGTTCATTAAAATAAACTTATGCAAGAGATTCTTTCATGATTTATACCTATTACAATTAAATATGTGGATATCCCATCATCAGGTAAGAGCCCTATAGTGTAAAAATACATAAGCAAATATGTTCGATGTTTGCTAGCCTTTTTTTTTTCCTTTTTTTCTTTTCAATGCAATGCAATATGAAATAATGCAATAAAGAAATCATCATGCAAATTAACAGTACATGTTAAAATTGAATGTATCAATTTTCACACAATATTACATATTACATTAAAATTAAATATATAAATATGATAACCAATATTTCAATATTTAACATTAAAATAATTAGGAAGCAAATTTTCAAATGTTTATTATACAAATTAATTCCTAATTATAGCATAAAATATTAATAAATTATCAAATTTAAATTTTTAAATTTGAAATTTGCATAAAATTACCTAACTATATTTAAATTCATAAAATATATATCCAAATGGGTTACTTTAAAAAAGGTATCCAAACTACTATATTTTCTATTATAGTTACCATCACCTCTATTTTTATTGTCACACCTTATCCCTTGTAAGGCATGACATGTTCCCATAGCATACCTAATGAATTGCCGAACTACACCTACCGATAACCCATTAGTTATGCTACAAGGGATTTTAAACAAATCATAGCTTTTTATCTTATCAATTCTTTTGCGGAAAACTGCATGGGAATAGTTAAAATTCAATTACATATTAAGTAGACATCATTAGAGGAAATGAACTTATTATTACAAAAGATACATTTTGCATAAGTTTCAAAATAAAATACACATAGTTATAAACTCAAAATGTGATAGCAATGTAATGCTTTTAAATACAAATAGGTACAAAATACATCAAAAGGAAATTATAGGGGTATACCTACGATATATACCCACAATCAAAACCAAAATGTTGCGTCCAATTCTCTCACTCGGTAGCCCTCTCCTTTCCCTTACCTATGATAGTATAAATAAGTTATCGCTGAGTATATCACCTAGTCTCATCACTATAGGTTGTACTGTTTATCTGAACCAGTTCCAGTTTTTGGACCATAACTTGGGTTGTAGACCTCGGATTTAGGCAAATGAGTACCCGTTGGAAAGCTAAGAAATAGGGCTATAACTTTCCTAAAGAGAGCAGAGACAGATTCAGAAAGAAAGTCACTGAAAATTAACCTTGATTTCAAAGACGTGACTGCAAGCTGAAAATCTATCTTTTGAATTTCAAAACTTTTCCTAGTTTGGTTCCTATCTTTGGGATTACGTTTTTTATTATAAATATGTCTTTGGGCAGCAGCTAAAACACAACCATTCAGTAGCCTCTCGACCTCAAAAACACCTTCATTCTCCATTCTCTTTTTTTAGATTTCTTCTTTATTTTTTCTTTATTTTTCTGTAAGCCATGAACATGAGTGGCTAAGTTTTTAATTCAGTTCAAGGGATTCAAGTTCTTATGTGTGATTTGTGAGACCAAGTTCTTAATTTAATTTATGTCTTTTTGAATATCTATTATTTTTTGATTTAATTGTTTTTGATCTATTGAATGATTTGCTAAAAAGGTCTATTAGTTAATTGTTTGATTTGATCAATTGCTAGTTCATCTTCATAATCCATAATTGTTGTGTAAGATTGAATATGAGTAGCAATTAGGTTTTATTGATTATGATCCCAATTTTCAATAATAACCTAAGGAAACAATAGGGTGAATTAAATGATTTATGCTTTATAAACTACTGTTCAGCTTAACTACTTCCTATTCTTAAAGCAGTTATTAATTTGATGAGGATTGCTTAATACCAATTCAGTTAATAATTAGAGTCAATAAGTGTGTTGGGCTCGAATTAATGAGTATAGGAAAGTTAGGGGTTTACCTCGCTGTTTAGTAAATCTACGTTAAGTATTCAATAAGAGATAATTGTATTTCTTTTGTCTATGATGGAATCAATGCATTGGAATGCGAATTACCTTGGACTGAAGTTTGTTTAATTTGAGAGTTTCATATTTAATTTTAGTTCTTACTTTCTAATTTTTGATTTCTTCTTTAGACTGCGAATTACCCCCTCCCCCCCAACCTTTGTTTCTTTTTTTTCCATTATACAAGTGCATGAAATTTTAGTAATTCAGTCTCTAGGATTCAACCTGGATTTATCACTTACTGCAGAAAATATTTTATAGCTGGTAATTTCAGTTAATTTAATTTCTGGTGGAATCGACAACCATAAAGAATTTTGGCGCCGTTGCCAGGGACTAAAATTTATTGGATTTTGTGTTTTTTTTGTTAGGGTATGTTGTCATTAATTTTGTTTGTGAAGTGTTGCTATTTTTAGATTTTTGAAAAAAATTACGGTGTTACTATTCATCGATAGATTTTTGGTTGAATTTAGAGAGCGGTCCATACCTATTTTGAAGGAAACGACGCTCTGATCAAGACCCTCTTGAGGCCAAATTCGATTGTTTTCTAGGGTTTTGAGGCATTTTTTTGTTTTTACTTTGATTTCTTTTTGTTTATGATAAGAACTTCTCAATCTGGTGAGTTGATCTTTGATCCAGAAGTAGAAAAAATAGCTAAACAATTGAGAAAATTGGCTAAGCAGATTCTGAGTACATCTGAAGGAGTCCAATCTCCAAAGGAGTTAAGTTCAGATTTGGATTTGGATTCAAATTTCGAAAACGAAACTATGGCTACTAGAACTTTGAAAGAGTTGGTTATTCCTGATCTAAACCAACAGCCTTTGTGTATTTAATACCCTACTTTAAATGTTGCTTTTGAGTTAAAATCTGGACTAATCCATTTGTTGCCTAAGTTTCATGGTCTTGCAGGTGAGGATCCACATAAGCATTTAAAAGAATTTTATGTTATGTGTTCTAGCATGAAACCTCAAGGAGTTTCAGAGGATCAAATCAAGCTTCGAGCTTTTCCCTTCTCACTGGAAGGCACAGCTAAGGATTGGTTGTATTACTTTCCTTCTGGATCTGTCAACTCATGGAATGGGATGAAGCAGATATTTCTGGAAAAGTATTTTCCTGCTTCCCATGCTGCCAATATAAGAAAAGAAATTTGTGGCTTCTGGCAGTACAATGGAGAGAGCTTGTATGAGTACTGGGAGCTATTTAAGAAACTGTGTGCAAGCTATCCCCATCATCAAATAAGTGAGCAGCTGTTGATTCAGTATTTCTATGAGAGATTTCTACCAATGGACCGCAGTATGATAGATGCTGCCAGTGGAGGAGCTTTGGTTGACAAGACACCAGATGAAGCAAGGAGGCTGATTGCTAACATGGTAGCAAACTCTCAGCAGTTTAGAATGAGAATGGATCACGCACCTAAGAAGGTTAATGAGGTAAGTACATCTAACCTTAAGAAACATATTTCTAATTTAACTTCTTTAGTGAGGCAATTGGCTGTAGGGAACATGCAAATTGTTAAAATATATGGAATTTGTTTGGGTTCGGGTCATGCTACTAACATGTGTCCTGCATTACAAAAGGATGAATCAATGCAACATGTTAATGCAGTAGGAAATTATGGACAGCCACAACACAGGTATGATCTCTTTTCTAATACTTATAATCCTGGATGGTGAGATCATCCCAATCTGAGTTATGGGAATCAACCGGTGCAAAACCAATACCATCAGCAGAGACCATAAGTGAATCAACCACTTCTGTAACACCCCTATGTTCAGTAGTGCGTTCTACTGTTTCGGTGACCAGTGTCTGTCCGGACAGCTAAAATGCCTAAAACTACACTTAAATGTTAGTAAGGAGACATGAAATAATGAAATAAAATAGAAGAAAATACAAGAAAAATAAAGGAAAAATAAAAGAGAGAAAATGTAACTAAGTTAAATGAGCCAAAAATCATAGCGATGGCTGACCGCACCGGGAAGTGGCGGCGTGGATCGTTGACTAGCCCAAGACCGCGGGGAACCCTGAGAAATATTTTTTAGACTTAAATAAACATCTATTGAAGTATAAATGACATTAGAAATGTTAAAGAAAAATTAATTAATTAGTAAAAAGAAAAACAAAAAATCAAGAAATCGATAAAAATTGGTGTTACCGAAAAATCGAGAATACAACCTAAATGTCCATTAAAAATAAGTGATATTAAACTTTGAAAATGTCATGAAAAATAAGAATTGGGTATATAATGTAAATAGTAAAAGAATTGTGTCATAATTGCAAATGAAGGAAATTGGAAATTAATTAATCAATAAGCTAACTTAGTGCTCCACTGACTATGTATTAAGTGCTCCACTAACTATGTATTAAGTGGCCATATATAAGGCCTTAGTGGACAGCTCAACATCATCTTCTTCCTCACATATTCACTTTGGCCAAATTCATCTTCCATGAGAACTCCATTACTGCACCATTTTCCAAGCTTCATGCACCTCCATTCAAGCCCTCTTTTCCACTAGTTTCCTTCATTAATTTTTGCATACTCAGCTTGGAGAAGCTTTTGAGAGCAAGAAAAGGAAGATTTAGTGAGGTTTGGGGAAAGCTTACAAGAGGTAAGTGCCCAATCTTCCTACCTTTCTTTAGTAATTTTGATGTTTAGGTTAAGGGGAGTTAATTAGTGATAAAATTTGAAAGAATTGTTGGGTTATGGGACTGTCCATTTTTGGCAGCCATGGGAGCTTATATTGCTTGAGTTTTCCTACATTAAATTGATGGGAATTGATGGAAATTAGTATTGAATAAGTCAATTTGAATTGTTAGTAAATTAATCTCCATGTATGTGTTATTAAGCATTTAATTTTAGGGTTGAATGAAATTGTGAAGGCTTTGGAAATTTGGAGCAATTCGGAAGCCTTATGACTTGTAGAAAAATGCTTGAATTCATGAAGATTATTTGATGAAGTGTGGTAGTAAGGATTGATGAATACATATATGTAATTTGGTGGTGGAAGTTATATGTAATATTTGGGAATGTTAGATGTATACATTGTTATAATGGAACTTTGTAATTTAGGGTTATATTTAGTGCATTAAATGTAATTTTAATCTGCCCAAATTAGTTATAATGTGAAGTGAGGAATGGATTTGGTACCATACCAAATCAGAATTGGCATGAGAAGTTTAAATTTGGCAAGTTGAATGTATATGTGATTGGTGTTTGAGGAAAGTGTAAAGGGCAGTATATAAATGAGCCTATAACCCAATGTGTGACTCCAATTGGTATGAGGCCAATTGGAGGTGAAACTTGGCATAAAATGTGCCAACTTTTATGAAGAAAGCCTACCTAAATTCTGTCCAAAAAGTGACATGAGAATTAAACAAATCCGGATTAGTGACTTTGCAAACCTGAAAATTGACTATTTGGACAGCAGTCACTGTTTTGGCCATAACTCACTCAAAACAGGTCCAAATGACCTGAAATTTATACCATGGATAGCTTAGACATAGAGCTACAACTCTTATGAAGACACCAAAACCCAGAAATAACCATAAGCAAGTCAAAATGCTTACACAAGTTCGGGTATAAAAACTGCCAGAATTGGAAATGACCTAAAAATGACCTAAGTTTGCCATTTTAGTGCAGTCTGTCCAGCAATAGTAAAATGACCATAACTTGGTCTAGTAAACCCCAAATGACCTAAAATTTGTGGTAAAAGTTCACTAAGACATAGACCTACAAGTTTGTAATTCGGACCTGAACCCCAAAACTGAGGAAACTATGTCATCCGGTTAGGTAAATACAGCATACCGAAATCCGATAAATTGCAATAAAATGCAATACACTTGAAAATGAAATTGGTAACATATACCAACACTAAAGGACTATAAAAGGTAACGTATTGGTAAAATTAAAATTTATTTAGCTAGTGTGTATTAATGGTCAACATTATAGGTTGACTAATGAAATGAATTGAAGGAATAGTACCAAGAAAAATTTAGATATTGGATTTTATTGTTAGAAACAATTTAACTGAGTACTGAAATACTTTAAATTGTGTGTTTCAGTTGAAAAGGATATTGAAGAGAATAAGGAACATTGAATTAAGGCCAAGAGGCGACTTATCAAGGTCTGTGCACAATACTTTTTATATTCACTGCTTTTACTGGAAAATTTATTTGGAGAAATGAGTTATGAATAATTTTTTATTATTTTGGCTTTGGGAATATTATTTGGAAATTATTGTGTTGCCTACTTTGCAAATGGAAATTTTGAGATAAAATGTGATTTGTGGTTTGTATGAAATATTTAAATATTGTGATTTAAAATTGTTTTGATTCACACTTAGCATGGCAATATTACTATGTTCCTCCTCCATTTATGGGGTGAGTATGACTATATTCCTCCCTCTTTGACTTGTCAGTCTGAGGTGAGTATGGATGAGTTCTCATTAGCTAGCTAGCAACCTCCCTCATTGATTTCAATTAGTGGGGTGAGTATGCCTTCTCGTGGTGTACAACACGACATGTTCGGAAAAGTTTGTATCATGACCTAAGTTGTATTATTGATTAGCAACACTGTGTTTATTAAAATGTTTGATCAAATTTATGTTATATGAGCTTTGAAAATTGTGACATGAAATTGTGAATCATTTGAATTTTGAAATATCGATAAATGTTTTATATACCGCATTTTAAATTATTATTATGCACCACTGAATAAATTTTACTCAGCGATAGCTTTTTCATTTGCTGTTGCAGGTAGACAGATAGACAAAATAGCATAGTAGGCTGCTTGTGCCACACTTTTGGGATTTTGCCAGGTATATTAAGTATACCACTTCCTTGTAAATATTATTGTAATGTATGTAAACTGTATGTATATATTGTACTTGATTTTGAGCAGTTATAAACTAAAGTTATAAATTATTTTGGCCTGTAAAAATGTTGTAATATATTTTTCTTATCTCAGCTTTTGGAATTACTGAAAATTTATATTTAACTGAGTTTGACAAATGTTGAGGAAATTGATTTGTGTTGAGCCATATTGGAGTTTGGGATTGAACAAATATATTGGAAGTGTTTTTTACAGGTTTTTGAAGAACTGTTTTATTCAAAATACAAATGACACTCTGCCGAAATTTTTACAGAAATTACTGATACTTCAGATTTGTTAATTAGTTTCATTTTAGTTAAAAGAATTTTTAACACCTGCCAAAAGTGCTCACCAATGTAAAAAGAAATAAGAAAAGGTTTAAAATCCCTTATAGTGTATTTAATGGGTTATCATTAGACAAAGTTTGATAATTCATTAGGTATACTACGAGATCATGTTATGCCTTACGTAGGGATAAGGTGTGACAACCTCCGCCTCCCTCAAATCAAGGTATGTCACTTGATGAAATTGTTAAGGCTTTGACTAACAATACACAATAATATCAATAGGAGACCAGAAATAGCATTCAAAACATAGAGAGGTAGATTGGTCAGTTAGCCTCATCTGTGAGTAAGCTGGAAGCTCAAGGTTCTGGAAAGCTTCCATCACAAACAGTCATGAACCCTAGAGAAAATGCAAGTGCAATACTGTTGCGGAGTGGGAAAGAAGTTGATAATCAGACTCCACATGAGGCAATGACAAGGAAGAAGCAAGGAGAAAAAGAGTCTAAAGTTCCTGAAGTTGAGGTAAATACTGAACCTAAACTGAATAAGATTAATAATTCTGTTCTTCCTCCATTACCGTGCAAGTTGGCTAAAACTAAGAAAGAAGAACAAGAGAAAGAAATTTTGGAGACTTTCAGGAAGGTAGAGGTTAATATACCTTTACTTGATGCGATCAAACAAGTTCCCAGGTATGCCAAATTCCTTAAAGAATTATGCACTACAAAGTGCAAGTTGAGGAATAATGAAAAGATTAGTGTGGGGGAAATTGTGTTAGCATTAATTCAGCAAAAATTACCCCCTAAGTGTAAGGATCCAGGTTCGTTTTCTATTCCCTGCAAAATAGGTGATTCTAGATTTGAAAGTGCAATGACAGATTTAGGAGCATCTATTAATGTTATGTCAAATTCAGTTTTTTAAACTTTAAATTTGGGTCCTTTGAAAGAAACTAGTGTCATTATTCAGTTAGCTTGCTTACCCATTGGGAGTAATTGAGGATGTGTTGGTGCAGGTTGAAGAATTGATTTTTCCTACAGATTTTTACATTCTGGATATGGATGATAGTGCTCTTTCATCAAAGTCAGATTTGATTTGTTTGGAAGACCTTAGCTAAAAACTGCCAAGACAAAAATTGATGTGGATGAGGGTACCTTAACTATAGAGTTTGATGGAGAGACTGTCAAATTTAATATCTTTGATGCCATGAAGTATCTTGCTGATGATCATTCAGTCTTTTCTATTAATGTTGTTGATACATTTGTGCAGGATGTTTTTGAGGATGAGTTAGAAAGAAAATTACAATTGCATGAATTAGAGGAAATTCGCCTTAAGGCTATTGAGAATTCTAGGATCTATAAAGAAAAGACAAAGGCATTCCATGACAAAATAAGGAAGTAGTTTGTGATTGGGCAAAAAGTTTTATTGTATAATTCCATATTGAAGCTAATGCCAGGTAAGTTGCATTCTCATTAGATTGAACTCTTTGTTGTTACTAATGTGTTTCCTTATGGTGCAGTTGAAATTCAAAGTTTGGGAACTAACAAAGTGTTCAAGGTCAACGGTCATAAACTCAAGCCATTTCATGAGTTTCAGGAGCATTCAATGGATTAAAGAGCTTTACCATATCGAGCTAACGACATTAAACAAAGGCTCTTCTTGGGAGGCAACCCATGGGTGGCTTGTTAGCCACAATCAGATTTGTTTTCTTTTCCTTATTTTATTTTATTTTTTAACATTTTTTCTTTTCTTTTGCATTTGGGCTTTACATTGGGGACAATGTAAGTTTTAAGTGTGAGGGAGGAGAAATTTGTTGCTGTAATCTTTTCAATTGTTTAAAAAAATAAAATAAAATAAAATAAAATAAAATAAAATTTGCTCTCATAAGCTTGATTCATGATTCTATATTAACTCTCGGAGAGAAGTGCTTTGTCCTTGAAATGACTTTTCTATTTAGGTTGAATTTTTGAAATTTTAGGCAAGATAATAGTAATTTTAATGATGAATTTTCTCTCTTCTCTATACTATAGAGCAATTTTTTTTTCTGCATAAATCATTTAGGCTTGATTTAATGATGAAATGATTAGTTATGTGTGCTTTAAACTAGTGTCATGTGTATTTAAAACTTTGTTTAATCTATCAGGGCACTTAATAATATGTAGATGCATAAATTGGGAGAAATAAAAGGTTGAACTTGAAAATTACTCCGCTATTTTAGTTAAGCAAACTAACCAGGAGTCTTCATAAACCCCATGTTGATTCTTAGGCCAAAAGCTAGCTAGGATATGAGTAAGGTACTTTTCTGAAGGTGATGGTTGAAATAAAAAATAAATAAATAAATAAATAAAAAGTAACTGTGACAAGAGAAAAGTACCAATTTCAAAAAAATAAAAAAAATAAAATAAAAAAGGGCATTTCTATCTCCCCTAAATTTGCAAAGAGTTATAATTATTGTGCCTTGATAAATTAGCCTTGTGTTTAGGTGTGTATTGACTTAAAATTTTATGAAACTTTAATTGTGTGATCTTAATTGATTTTAAGCCTTTTGTTTTGTATTGGAAAATTGTTGATATATTGGTATGGTGTTGATGGAATTTGTTGTGATAGTTATTACCTTACTTGCCTTTTCTTTCAAACTTTTAATCTCTTGTTAGAGAATGTTGTGATAGGGTGAAGTTAAGGAACTTCTAAGTGGAGTTGATTGAGAGTTTAAGTCATGCTTGAGGACAAGCATGGAATAAGTGTGGGAGAATTTAATAAATGTATAATTTATTAATTTTACTCCCATCACATTTAGTGTTTCTAGTGTGTTTTTATGCATAATTCAGTTGATTAAAGTATATTTATCATTTAGGCATATTTTTAGATCATTGTTGGAATAATTATGTTAAATAGAGAAATTTTTAGCCTTTGATACTTGTCGTATTTTTTAGGTGTTCCTAAAGTTGTGGGTCTCCAAATTGAGTGCTGTTTAATCCATTGAAAAGCTAAGATAGAGCACTACAAATGATAAAGAGGGACCAAAGCCCAAATCAGTCTCCAAGGTTAACAAAATGAGCTATGGATCTATTGCAAAAGCTCAGACTTGATGTGTCACGACCAGTTTCAATATTTATTTTGTATCTGGAGTTCTAGAGGTCCAAATGAAGCAAGCTCAAGCCCAAGCCCAATTGAACCTTGAGAGCCACCTCTACAACTTCTTTGAAGGGCTGGAAGCAAGATAAGGCCATTTTAATTGTCAAAAATGGTAATGAAGTCGTCACTATAGGCTGAACCGTTTGTTTGAACCAGTCCCGATTTTTGGGCCATAACTTGGGCTGTAGATCTCAGATTTAGGCAAATGAGTACCTGTTGGAAAGCTAAGAAATAGGGCTACAACTTTCCTGAAGAGGGAAGAGACAGATTCGAAAAGGAAATCAATAAAAATTGGCCTTGATTTCAGAGACGTGAATGCAGGCTGAAAATCTATCTTTTGAATTTCAAAACTTTTCCTAGTTTGGTTCCTATCTTTGGGATTAGGTTTTTTATTATAAATATGTCTTTGGGCAGCAGCTAAAACACAACCATTTAGCAGCCTCTCGACCTCAAAAACACCTTCATTCTCCATTCTCTTTTTTTAGATTTCTTCTTTATTTTTCTGTAAGCTATGAACATGAGTGGCTAAGTTTTTAATTCAATTCAAGAGATTCAAGTTCTTATGTGTGATTTGTGAGACCAGGTTCTTAATTTAATTTATGTCTTTTTGAATATCTATTGTTTTCTGATTTAATTATTTTTGATCTATTGAATGATTTGCTAAAAAGGCCTATTAGTTAATTGTTTGATTTGATCAATTGTTAGTTCATCTTCATAATCCGTAATTGTTGTGTAAGATTGAACATGAGTAGCAATTAGGTTTTATTGATTATGATCCCAGTTTTCGATAACAACCTAAGGAAATAATAGGGTGAATTAAATGATTTATGCTTTATAAATTGTTGTTCAGCTTAACTACTTCCTATTCTTAAAGCAGTTATTAATTTAATGAGGATTGCTTAATGCCAATTCAGTTAATAATTAGAGTCAATAAAAGTGTTGGGCTCGAATTTATGAGTATAGGGAAGTTAGGGGTTTACCTCGCTGTTTGGTAAATCTACGTTAAGTATTCAATAAGAGATAATTGTAATTCTTTTGTCTATGATCGAATCAATGCATTGGAATGCGAATTACCTTGGACTGAAGTTTGTTTAATTTGAGAGTTTAATATTTAATTTTAGTTCTTACTTTCTGATTTTTGATTTCTTCTTTGGACTGCGAATTACCCCCCCTCCCCCCCCCCCCCCAACCTTTGTTTCTTTCTTTTTCCATTACACAAGTGCACGAAATTTTAGTAATTTAGTCTCTAGGGTTCGTCCTGGATTTACCACTTACTGCAGAAAATATTTTATAGCTGGTAATTTTAGTTAATTTAATTTCTGGTGGAATCGACGACCATCAAAGGACATATAATCAAGCATAAGAGTTTGACATAAAACCATGACTCTAGCTTCGAGATTTTGTAACGGAAAGATTCTAGTACATGGTATGTATGATCAAGGTCCTGAATTGGAGAATTAATTCAAAACTAATTGGGTAGTCATAGCGCATTATGCTAGATGTCAACTATGACTTATGAGAACTTGGATGAAAAGGAAATTTTATTTGACTTTGGTATGGTTCCAATAATATTGAGGAGTTAATATTATTCTCATTGCCAATTAGTAATGAACCTAGTAAGTCACACACATAAGAGCAACTGGATCAGAGCAAAATTAATTTGATTAATTAATTAAATGGTTTAATTACTTAATTTAATTAACAAATTTAGTTTGCAATAAGATTGTAAAGTTCCTAGCATGACTTGAAACTAAATTTATTTATGAAAGTATTCAAGTTAATATTTAAAGTATTAAATATAAACTTGATTAAATTTGACATAAAGGAAGAAATAAAATCTTGACTAGTTTGACTTTTCAAAATTTGACTCTTTGACTTGGTCAAAAATGGAAGCTTATGGTTAATTAATTAGCATTAAGAATACTAATTAATCAAGGTTAATTTTCTTAATTAAGATTAAGGTGTGACATGTGGAACAATAGAGATTGAAAAGCTCATTTGAAAGACGAATGAGTTTTAAACACTTGTCAACATAATTTTTATTAAGAAAATTAAATTGTTTAAAAAAAAAAAGTGGTCTTCTTCTTCCTTAAGCCTTGGCTGAACCACTTCCTCCATGAAAGAAAAGTTCTTTCTTCTTCCTTTCTTAATTTAAGGGTGTTAAGTGTTAATACACTTGAATTAATCCTAGAGAAAAGGTTTCCCATCACTTTCAAACCCTTGTAACCAAAGAGAACTCTAAGGAATTTCTTTCCATTTTTGGCCGCCCTACTTGGAGAAGAATTCAAGGAGTTTTGCTTAGAGCTAAGTGCTTTGATCAAAGGGCTTTTGTGAACAAGCTAAAGAGCCAACATTTAGGGGCTTCACTACCTAGATTAGGTGGTTAGAATGTGATTCTATGCCTATTAGGTAAGTTGTTCTCCATAAACCCTAACTTCTAAGTTTGGAAATTTTGTTTCCTAATGGCTAATTGGGTATGTTAGCAATTGATTGGGACCTAAACTAAGTGATTTGCAATAGTATAAAATGTTTATATGTGTTGCAAGAAACTTAGGGTTTTAAAAATTTTCAAATTGCTAACCTTGCACTTGTTAGTGAAATTATTCCAAAGTTTGGTACAAATTTCGTTCAATTAGTATCAGAGCCACCCTAATTTGCTGTTGGAAATAATTAATTATGTTATATGATGTGTGGGACACTTATATGTTGCATAAGATGCAATTGAAAATAAGTAAAACTCAAAAGGAAATTGTTAGAATTGAATCAGCCATAGTGAGACCATGCTCACATTCAATTCGGCCAAAATTGAGAATTTTGTAAACAATTTTTTTTTTTGCGTGACTTTTTTTATGGTGTTAGACATGTATGACATGTTGTTTGAAACCATTAGATACCAAGAAAAATCATGGAAATTGATTGAAGCATGAAATGCCCAAGGTGGAATGTCCTTTAGGACAATATTGTGTACATTGTGCTTGATCAAGTTTTATGGCATTTCTTGGTAATTAAAATGTTTAATCTAAGTCCCAAAATCAATATAACAATGATTGTGAATGTGATTCATGAATGGTTAGTTTAATTTTGAATATTAGATATTTGATATTAAATGGCATGTTCATGTGATGAATATGGAAATTGGCATGAAAGGTTATCATGGACTTTAGGAGACCAATGTGATTGTGTTCCTATTTATTTCTATGGGATTGTAATAATTAATCTTAATTTTTATAAGATTGTATCATAAGTGTCTTGTGATAACCTTAGGCTGTAATTTATTTAGTTGAGCTTGTATGCTTAATTTCCATTGTAATTTTCACCTTGGTATGCCAAGGATATGAGATGTAATTGGCTTGGTAGATTTACAACAAGAAATGGAGCTTAACACATTGACGGAGATTAGTGAGAGCACAACCTTCAAGAGTTGAAGAATTGTGAACAAGCTGCAAATAGATGAATGTTAACCTAGGATGCCCTGAATTCAATCCTTATGGCTAGGATTGGATTCCCATAGAATAGTCCATGATCATGCCTTTACATTACCATTGTATGAATGTATGTATGTATGATATATATATTCATGATGTGTATTGGATATGCATGAAAATGGCTAATGTGCAAAGTGAGACCAAATATTAATTAAGTCAGCCAAAGAAATCTTCCAATGAAATGATTAAGTTAGAAATTGTGTAATTTTGGAAATTGCATTATGGCTCTCCACTAAGGCAATTATTTAAGAAATTTTAAACACTTACATTGTTGGCTATGGTTACATAGGAATGATGTATTTGGTTTAAGAGATTTTATTGAAATAATTGTTACGCATAAGATGTTGTAAGTATGTAAATACTTTGGTGGCCAAGAATGAATGTACCTGAGGTCATTAAAGTTCAAATTTGCATACTTGCTAACTTAGTGGGCTCAACTTAACTAATGCAAGATAGACTAAGAATGTACTTGAGGTTTTGAGCATTAGGGGCTAAATAATTGATTGAACCTCACATGTTATGTAATAACTAAAGAGTTACTCTCTTATGAATTGTTATGAATCCAAGAATGGATATACCGGAGGATGATTAATAGTTTATAAGAATGCAATCACCTACTAGAAATCCTTTTCAACTAGGATTTCTATTTCCTACTTTAGAAGTGTAGGATCTGCTAAATTAGTGGGAGGACCAATTTGATCAAAAGGCCATAATCATTTGGTAAATTACAAAACACAACATACTAATTAGAATCTCATTATTTTCTTCAGAATATTCTGATAAAACGAATATGGCAAAAATCCTGCCATTATTCTCACTGGCATGCTAGATGCTAATAAGCTCACTGGACCTAATTTCTAGAATTAGCTCAGGGATTTAAAAATAGTTTTAACTTCTAAACATATAGGGTATATTTTGAACAAAAAACCTCTTAATCGATTGTCTGAAGGTGCATCAAAGGAGGAACATGATACTTTAAGAAAGTGGCTTGATGACAACTTGCAAGTTAAGTATTACATGCTTGCCACTATGTGTAATGAGTTATAGAGGGAGCATGAGAACACATCTACAGCTTCAAAAATCCTATTAAACCTACAAAAGTTGTATGGTGGATAAAATAGGACTGCAGGACATAAGATGTCAGAGTAGTTGTTCATGTTAAAGATGTTGGAAGGATTAAATGTGGGAAATGATTTGCTCAATCTGATTGAGTTAAGTCATGATTTCTTAAAGGATTTCACCCCACAATTGGATTTTATCCAACAATCTCTTCCTAACTCTTTCTATAAGACTATTATAGACTTTTACATGAACAAACTGGAGTGTACAATTGTAAAGTTGTTAAAATTGTTAGTCATAGCTCGAATGGCTAAATGTAACAATAAGGGAAAGAAAGCAGTCTCAATTGCCTCTACTTCTAGTCTGACTAAGAGGAAGAGCAATGAGAAAAGCAATGCTTTAATTCCTAAACTTTTAAGAAGGTTAGTGCTATATACAGAGAAAATTTTTTCTACCATAAAATGGTTGGGCACTAGAAAAGGAATTGCCTAAAGTACTGAGAGTATAAAATAAAAAAAAAAAAAAAGAATGATAGGCCTTGTGAAGGTATATCTTTATCTTGTTTTCTAAATATTTTAAAGTACTTATAATTGTTACTGGAACCAATTCTCATAAGTGTTATGACATGCAGGAACCAACAAAGGATAAAACTTAGTAAGGATCTGAAGATAAACAATACATTGGCGATGGAGTAAAGGTTGTTGCCAAGCCCGAAGTATTTTATCTTTGTATATTTGTTTTGGACAATGTTTGTATATAACTAATGTTTTAAAAACATCATTTATGTATCAAGTAAAACTTGTAATGGACATGAATATAGATTCAAGGATGATGTTTACATTTTATTTATGAAATGAAATGTTAACATGGGTTACTTAAACAATTATTTTTATTATGTTGATAATATTAACAAAACAATTCCAAGCAATTAAATGGAAATTTATATAATTGAAACCAAATCTAATCTAAAATGAATTTAGCTTTTATGACTAGGTGCTCATTGATCTAACTAGTAAGTTTTGTTCTCAAGGCAAGGTGACCAAATCAAAAGAGCGAAAAGAATTTTAGAACCAATATATAGAGATGTATTTGGTCCATATGGGAATGGTTAGAAAAAGTTTTTCTCAATACATTAAGAATATTTACATTTAAGAAATGCAAACTTGAAATCTTTGAATGGTTTAAAGAATTCATACTTAAAATAGAGAAATATATGGAAAGAGTATTAAGGTTCTTGATCTAATCAAAGGACAAATATACTTAAGTACTAAATTCAATGAGTTCCTACAGGAACAGAATATTGTATCTCAATTTAATCATCTTAGAATTTCATAGTTGTATGAAACATCTAAAAGAAAAATTGTACTAGTATTTGACACGGTACAGAATATAATGAACTGCCAGAAATTACTAACCTTATTGTAATGATTAGTATTATTAATAGCTTTAAATCTTAAATGTAGATTATGATCTATTTCAATTTCCACCACATCACATAGGATGTACTGTGGTTAAACACTAAATCTTAAGGTTGTTAAGATCAAAGTTGTATAAAAGAGAAATTTTATAAAAGGATAAATTTGTTGGATATCCTAAAAGAAAGTTTATGATAGAATTTTATCTGTCTGCTAAACAAAGGGCTGTTATAAGCGGGGTCATTCTATAAAGAAAAGAGTTTCTGTAGGAGAATGACAAAGGATGAAAGATGAAATTGGATGAAGAGTCATCTAACAACAAATTAAATGGATGTAAATCCTTCCAGTAATGAGCTTATACCTATTAGAAATGTCACCATAATAGCAACTTGAAGTTAATTTCTATATCTCATATTTGAAGAGATATGGAATTCTACATATTAATGAACAAAAGTTGTTCATTTATGTAGAAAATAGTCATATAAATGATCATACAATTAATGAAGAAATTATATTTGATATAATTTTGTTATATTAATGGTAAAAGCCATAACATCTAAAATGAATTTAATCATTAAGAATTATGTTTATGTTCTTGTAAACCTTCCTATGGGTAAGCTACCTAGTGTTAGTTACCTAATGTAAGCTACCTAGTGGGAGTTAAAAGGTTTTTTAAGAACTAAATAAATTCTAAATGAATAGGTAGAGACCTATAAAGAAAAGTTGATTGTGAAAGGAGTTTCGCATAAAGGAAAGAGGTTAACTAAGAGGGAACCTCCTTACCTAGGGCTATGCTTAAATTCATTAAGATAATGATGGCAACATAATGCACTATGATTATGTGTTTTGTCAACTAGTTTTCAAAACTATCTTCTTTAATGGAAACATAGAGGAAGACATAATCTTGGAAAGGTTCCAAAATGCATAAGCTTAAAACATTTACTTATGGTTTTAAGAAAAACTTCAAGGAGTTTCATATGTATATGAAGGTGAGTGGGAGCAACTACATACCTATACATATATATGGATGACATTTATTAATAGGAAATGCCAATTTGCATATCAGTGACTGTAAAGTTTAGCTACATATAATTTTCTCCATTTATAACTCAGGGAATGAAACCTATGTTCTTGAGTTTTGCATCTATGGAAATAGAGCAAATAAGAATAATAGGATTCTTCATAAATCTAGTTTTGGAAAAGATGTTGAAAGGGTTCAACATGTTTGACTCCAAAGTAAAGATTGTTGCTTGTGAAGCAAAATATCCATCTATCTTAAGGGAGATCTTTTAAGATTCCTAAAGAGAGAAGCTAAGTATATTAAGTTGTATATAAGGCAGGATGTTACATATGCTATAATGACTAGCAAATGCCAATCAAACTCAAATTTTAAACGCTAAGTACATGATGAGATTATTCCTAAATACTTTCCAAGTGTTTAGAATATAAATCTTATCAAGAGGAGAAAATAATTTGTAACTAATAGAGTTTATAGATTCAGACTTATCATCAAATGGTAACGATAGAAAGTCTATCTAAAATAGAGAAATACAATAATCACAAAAAATGTGTAAAAGTTACACAAGGCAATGTGATTGCTAAATAAGCTAATGTGATAGTCACATAAGGCTATGTAACGGTTACATATCTCTATTTATGGTTGTGTGTCTATTTAAGGTAGTTGAACAGTTGAATGAAAAGGTTTCATAGAGGTAATAATTGTGGATTTTACTATAGAAGCTAAATATTTTACTACATATAATGTTGCAAAAGGTTATTTAGATTCAGAATTTCTTAACAGAACTTATTAAGGTGTCTTTGATTGTGTCATTGGTTTTCCATCAATAACAATAATAGTGCCTTAGTTTGGGCAAAGGGACTGGGTCTCACCTAAAATCTGAAAGCCAAGAGTTAGTTAAATTATTTAATCAGAAAAACAGTTGGAAAATAATGCAGAGGATAATGCTAGCTAGTAATTCGGCTGATCCCTTCACTTAAGCCACAAATCGACAATGGTTATACAGTTATCTTTGGAAGATGAGTACTGTATACTATAGTTATTGGCTCTAGTGCAAGTAGGAGATTGTTAGTAGTATGCTCTAAAGTAATGCCTTTGTGTTATGTATTATAAACATTCATTCCCATTTTATGACAATTATTAATTTCTCTTATATTTGAATGGTTTAAATGTTATAGAGAAATGTCCTTTAATGACTTGTTAGATGTTCTATTCTTAAGTTGTTAAGAACATGAGTGACAGAACATTCTAGTACAAGCATTATAAATTCGGTTCACAATCGAGGATACTTATTGGGCATGACTTATCCGGATAGATTGTCACTTACGTTTATTTTCATAATTAGTATAAGATACTAATGGGATATAATTGTGAGTCTCATGCTATATAAGAAAAATAGTGGGTGCTTATAAGATAAGTAGGCCGACACAAGATGACTTGTATATGAAGTTTACTCTTATCAATACAAAGTCATCTAGATCATAATAGTTCCTATAATCCCTTGACCTGAGATCATAATAGTTTTAAACACTTGTCAACATAATTTTTATTAAGAAAATTAAATTGTTTAAAAGAAAAAAAGTGGTCTTCTTCTTCCTTAAGCCTTGATCGAACCACTTCCTCCATAAAAGAAAAGTTCTTTCTTCTTCCTTTCTTAATTCAAGAGTGTTAAGTGTTAATACACTTGAATTAATCCTAGAGAAAAGGTTTCTCATCACTTCCAAACCCTTATTGAAGGAAATTTGCACAAAACTTTGGAACAATTTCACTAATGGGAGTAAGGTTAGCAATTTGAAAATTTTTAAAACCCTAATTTTCATGCAACACATATAAACATCTTATACTATTGCAAATCACGTAGTTTAGGTCCCAATCAATTACTAACATACCCAATCAGCTATTAGAAAACAAAATTCTCGAACTTAGAAGTTAGGGTTTATGGAGAATAACTTACCCAATAGGTGTAGAATCACATTCTAACCACCTAATCTGGATAGTGAAGCCCCCAAATGTTGGCTCTCTAGCTTGTCCACACAAGTCCCTTGATCAAAGCACCTAGCTTGTCACACCTTACCCCTCTGTAAGGTATAACATGATCCCGTAGAATACCTAATGAACTACCGAACTTCACCTACCGATAACTCATTAAGTACCCTACAAGGGATTTTAAAACAATTTTCTTATTTTTGACAAGTGGTGAGCATTTTCTAATAAGTACTTAAAACATTTAGTTAAATTAAATCTAGTTGGAAATTTTAGCCCATTTTCTTTTTCCACAAATTTTATAAAAATTTTGACAGAGTTCCCTCTGTATTTTGAGAAAACAGTTCTTCAAATACCTGTAAAAAGCACTTCTAAAAATTTTTCTCAACAACTGCTTCAATTTCATACTCAATCTCAATCAATTTCTCAAATTCACAAGTTTAATAATTTTCAAAATACTGTCAATCAATATCATTCATATTTCATTAGAAACAAAACAATTTAGATACATCATTACAAAATTTACATTAAGAGAATCTCAAACTACAATAAATATTACAACTTTATACAAACTTTGTACAAGCTGCTCAAGATCCATTTTTACATGTCCATACATTTATGTGCAATATATACATCAAAAGAAATATTTACAGTTAGGGTATAAATTATACCCGATGACTTTAAGCTGATAGCTCCTCTGTCCTCAGCAGCTCAATCTGCTGCTCCTCTAGTCTCTATATCTGCGACAGCATACAAAGCTATCGCTGAGTGATGAACACAGTGGTGCACAAACTAATAATTTAAAACTTAATACAATTTATGCTTGACAATTCATAACAAATAGAATTTTAAAATTTCTAAATTCTTCAAAATCCATGACCTTCAGAAATCAACATTTTCATTCATGCAAATTATTCATTCGAATAACATTTTGATCAAATAATAACTATTTATTTACATTTCTTTCAAATTTCGAGACAATGAAAAAAATTTTTGAATCATTGACAAATTATTCATTTCAATCACAATTTATCAAATCATGCATAATTTAAAGGGCGTGGCCAACAATACACACAGTCGAACCCATGACCCAAAATTCGAATAGATGCCGTGTTGTACACCACGACATTTCACATTCTCCCAATAACCGAGGCTAAAAGGGAGAAACAAAGACTAGCTAGTATATATGAGTACTCATTCACATCATTCCCCACCTGGCAAGCCAGAGAGGAAGAAACTCGCCCCATCAAGTGGAGGAGTTATCTCACTAGACAAGCTAATGAGAATTCACAACATATTTTGTCATGTCAACTGTGGTTTCAAATCATATTAAAAACAATTTTTATTTACAAAGTGTTTACAAATCATCAGCATATTTAATCATCATAAATTCATGTTCAAGGTTGGCAACACATCAAACTTAATATTTACAATCATCAAAGCAATGCAATAAATTCTTAAATGCATAAGAAAATTTATATTCAAATTATACAATTTCATTCAATAAGTTAAAATTCTCAACACAACAAAAATCATGAATCATATAATAATTTATTTCAAATCAATTTGGAATTTAAAAACAACAAAAGAGTTAGTTGTGCACAAACCTCAAATGAGTCGCCTGTTGGCCTTGACTCGACTCCTCGGGTTCTGTCCCGGTATTCTTTTCCACTGAAACACACAATTTTATAGTGTTTCAGTATCATAATTTAACATAAATCCAAAAATAAATTTAACTTCACTTTTACCTAGCTCTAACGTGCTAAATTTGACGTTCTTGAAATTTTGTGTTTCGGGTTACTATTCACTACACTATTCAAGTCAAATTGTTGACTTTTAAGGCTTAATAGGTATGGGAACTCCAAATTTACCCACATACCACATTTTGGCCATTAAACTTGTTGGTTTTGGTCATTTTCTCAAAGCTTAAGTCATTTTGGCAAAATTGCCAATTTTCGGTTTTGGTGCTCCGAAGTTGCACTGTTCCATTGGTCAATCTACTGTTCGAATTTGACAAAACTTTCTTCATAGAAAATTTTCCTTATTGTCTTAAGTGTATTCTCATTTTTGGATCACCCCAATCGGAGTTTTGTAGCTCAAGTTATGGCCAAAATACAATTACTGTTCACGTGCACTGTTCATGCTGAGATTTTGGTCCTGGCAGATTTTTAGTCCAACTTTGTTCAGTAATTTGATCAAGTTAAATTCCTAATTTGGTCTAACTTTCTTCATATGAAATTTTCTACGATGTCTTAGGTTTCCATCGGTTCAAGAATCACCTAAATTCGAGTTTCCTAGAGAGAGTTATAGCCCTTCAAACATTACTGCTCAAATGGAATTCTGTAGAATCGCAGATACAGTAACTCAAATTTGCTCAATAATTTGAATGGGTTAATGGCATAATTTGGGGTGGTGTTCTTCATGGAAGTTTTAGATCTATATCTTATCTAATTGCTGGTAAAAGTTCAGGTCAATTTGACCTGTCTAGCTGGAATTATGACCAAATGAACAGTTACTGTTCATTTGGTCGATTTGATGGCAGCCTGCTCTCATTTCACTTTGGTCAATTGGTTCACCAAGTTTTAGTCAGTTTTTGGCCATAGTTCCTTAATGAAAATTGTGCTATTTTATGTCTATTTTCATCCCCAATTGGTGGTATATCAATTGGACTCGTAAAATTTCCATTTTGGTCCTTCAAAGTTGGTTTGGTCATGCTACCAGCAGCATGACCATTGGACCTACGAATTTGGTTTTCATTTTCACAATTTCCACACATCTCTTTTGGTCATTATTGACCATTTTTCATCTCACAATAGACCAAAGTCATCATTTAAGCATTTCTCTAAAATTTGGTTCACAAACCCTAGCATTCAAACCCTAACTCATACATTTCATGCAATTAACTACATCTAATGGTTTTAATGCTAATCAATCAACTAAGTAAGGTTCCTAAACTCATTCAAAACCCTCAAGCCATACAAAATCATACTCCCTCTAAGCTGGACAAAATTTCAACAATGGTCCTTCCCCATATTTGTTTCATTTAATCAAGTTCTAAGCTCACTTAAATACCTAAACATGCATTTGAAGTAGAAAATTGAAAGTTAGCACACTAACCTTTCTTAAATCCTCCAAACCCTATCTTTAACTCCTCTTTCTTCTTGTAATCCTTGTGCTTAAGTTGAGATTGCAAGTTCTAACAAGGTTTTTAGGGGATTTATAAAGATTAAGTGGAGCAAATTAAGCTTAAATGTAAGCTTAATGGAAGAAACTTTCATGGAGAAGAGAGGGAGAAGGTGGGGCGGCAACCAAGGGAGAAGAAGACCTTTTTCTAATTTTTTTTTCTTTTGTTTTCTTTATCTTTATCCCTTTTTGAAGACCAAAATTCCCAATTTAATAAAATAATTTAATTAATCTTTTATGACATCATTCATGATGTCATCACCTTTGACTTTTCTAACTTCTTTTTTTTTTTCTTTTTTTTTCTATTAGTTCTTTAATTTAATTCTCGATTCTGAAATTATCTTTTCTCCAATTTTATTTGACAGTTAGGTCAGGAGTCAGCTCTCGGGGTCAATTGACCAAATTGCCCCTCGCCGGTTTATCCCGGTTTGCAAATAATTCATTATTTCTTCCAGCTCCCTGACCTAATTATTTGACTGACTTAACAGTCATTTTTCGTGATTTTCTCTTTTCCACTGTGTTCATAAGGGTCCTAGGTACCGCAGCGTCACTTTTTACGGTTCGAAATTTGAGTTTAAAACGACTTCGCAGTCGTTCCCGAGGAGGTCACTCATCGCTGTGACTCTCGGCTCGTTTAACTTCTTATGTTCTGTTTTTCTTATTTATACTTAACTAATTGGCAATTACTAATTATTTGTGTTTATGGCTTATTTAGTTATCTTAAGTATGGTTCTAATCCCCTTAATTGTCTGGACCGACACCGGTCACCGGAATAGTGAAATATACCAGGCTATGCAAATGGGGGTGTTACAATTCTCCCCCCCTTAAAATAATTTCGTCCTCGAAATTTTACCTGGTATCAGTCTCTAAACAGTTGTGGGTGCTGTCTCCTCATATCCTATTCATGCTTTCAAATAGCTTCCTGGCCTGAATAATGGTTCCTTAGCACTTTAACCAATACTATTTACTCATCGATTGTTCACCTCATGTGCCAAATTTCTTATGAGCTTCTATCATAAGTTAGATTCAAATTCATTTCAATTTTAGAGGCAAACAAATCTGTGCGCTAGTGGATCCACTCTTTCTAGGACCTCGTACGATCCTATAGGTGAGAACTAAATTTTACTCTTTTCTTATCAAATCTCTTGATCATTTGATGCATCCTTTAGTTTAGTTTAGAATATTTTAGTCTTTTCTGGTTGTTATTTTAGCAATTATTTTCTTTTGTAGTTTTTTTAAATGACCTTGTTAGTCATATATGAACTGCTTATCTCTTTCTTAGCCATAGGTCCATAACCATTATCTTACCATCTCCATTTATGTAACACCCTCCCGGTAGCAACTCCGTACATTCTACTGTTTCGGTGACCGGTGTCGGTCCGGATAGCTAGAACGTCCGGAAAAATATTTAAATTAAAGTGAGGGACCATAATTAACTCAAATATTAATAAGAAAAATTTAGTAAAAATTTTAGAAATAAAATATAACCAAGTTAAACGAGCTGGTGTCCAAGCGATGGGTAACCCAGAGGAAAGTTGCGGTTCTCGCAACTAAGAGCCCTAGACCCGGGGAAAAAACTATAAAATAATTTTTGGGACTCCAGATAAGGTTCATTGAGGTTCCTATGGTATTAGAATGCCAAGAAAATATTTAGAAAAATTTTTCAATCGGTACAGACAATTTTGACCCGTTAAGCCAAACGGAGGACATTTTGGTCATTTCGCCTTCAAAGGTGATTTTTAGCCGACTTGTCCAGTTAAGTAAATAATTATTATGATCTAAAATATGAATAAATATTGCTAAAAATTGAATTGAAAATGAGTGGAGAAAAGAAGAAAAGAAAATGGAAGAAAATACTAATTATGACATCATATGATGTCATTAAACACTTACCCACCAATCACATTTAATCAACACTTAAATTAACCAATAAAATATGGATAAGAATACAGCAAAAGCTCCTAAAAATTCCAGCAGCCATCACTTTCACAAAAGCCACCCGTAGCTCTCAAATTCCATAACCATTCCACCATGAAAGCTCACTAAAGCTCCCAAACCTCACCTTATTTCACCTCAAAACCTTATCCTCTCTTCACTAAAAATTATACCCACACCAAGGAGGAGTGTTTGGCAGCCTAGAAAAGGAAAGAAAGTGAAGTCAAGCTTGGGAAAATTCTGCCCTACAAGAGGTTAGTGCACCTATCTACTTAAAACCCTTATTTTCCATGTTAGGGACTTGAAATCAACATGAATTTGTGAATTAAATGAACCAAATTTGTGTGTATGCCTACCATGAATTTCGGCAGCCCTAAGGAAGGAACAATGATGGAGTGTTTTGATGGACTTAAAGTGGATTAGAGATCATGTTTAAAGCATGTATGCATGTGGTTAGTGAATGAGTTAGTAATTAAGGTATGTTGTGAAAATTTATAATGGAAACTAGGGTTTTGAGAGTAAAATGTGGACTTGACTTATGAAATTGTTAAAGAACATTCTAATGGTCAATTAGTGACCATTTGAGGAAATTTGACCATAATTTGGACTGAAATATAGCATGGCAAAGTGAATGAGTATGCTGCCCAGTGAGTGCAGCAGGGTGGCTGTGATTCCAGCCCACTTGGACTGCCATATCTTTGGCTATATTGGTCCAATTGGTGTTTGGACAATTGGACATGAAACAAGACTTATAATGGCACATTTTTTCTGAAGAAACCATGCCCAAAAGACCAAAGCAAGAGGACCAAAAATTGGCCCCAATCCGGGTACCCTGCAAGCCAATTCTGCAGAATGACCAAATGAACAGTAACTGTTCATTTGGCCATAACTCACTGTAGAAATGGTAAATTGACCTGAAAGTTTTACAGAAACAAGTTAAGACATAGACAAACAACTTTCATGCAGAAACCTACCCCAAATTATGACCAGAACCTATCCAACAAGACAGTGGCAGTCACTGTTCATGGTACTGTAGATTTGGTAATTCTGCAGTTTTTTCAATCCGGCCAGCTGTGGTTTTTGGACCATATCTGGAGCTACAAAACTCCAAATGGAGTGATTCAAAAAAAGAAATTCAACTAGACAAAATAAGGAACAACTTTCATGTTTACCATTTCCTCAAATTCCCACTGCAATAGTGCTAAATGGAACAGTAAATTTAGGCTTCAAAAACTGAAAATTCTGCCCTCTTGGTTTTAAGTTTAGAAATGGTATGGGTGCTCAATTCCAACAAGTTTTAAATGTGAAATGTGGTACATTGGGAGTGTTAAAACCAATGTACCTATTTTCTATCCAAAAGTCAACATTTTTGTTGACCAATGAAGTAAATAGTGACACCAAAAACTTGAAATTCAAAAATTGAAGAATTCAAAAGTATCAAATGCCCTAGTATACCTAACAAGATTGGTTTGGATAGTTTGGCATGCCAATAGGGTTCAGTTAGCAGTACTGCACATGGCAATATGCCAATCTGTGATTTCTTGTCTTTTAGCCATTCTGACCTTGTATTGAGATGTGGCCTTATGCCTGATGTTATTACAGCTTATTAGCTGTTCTGTTACACACCGGGAGATGCATATGTGACCGATGGTGTGACGGCTCGAGGTACTAGATACCCAATGCCAGTTTACCCGTTTATCCAGTCCAGTCGTTCAGTATAAGTTACTTGGGCAACCAAAGGAATGAAAATGGACAAAGTTGAAGAAATAAATGAATATAACAGATACAAAACAAATAAGACATATACATTAAATACATATTTATTTTCTGCTATTTTCTTTTATTTTATTATTGCACCACTAAGCATCATTGCTTAGCGCGTTGCTTTTGCCATGCGTAGGTTCTGGAGATACTGATCGTGAGCCCAGTAGACTGCAGACTGGGTGAGTCCATCCTGCAGCTCTGCACAGTGTCCGTGTCACCTCACCTTCTACAGTGCATTGGTAGGATACTAGGTTTCATTTTGGTGTTTTGTAACTAATTTTTATTTCCTCATATGTATTTGAACTTATGTAATGTATTTTGATGTTCATGTAAATAATGAAGATTTATGGTTATGTATGGAAATAATTTGAGTATTTATTTGTTGCTTATATATGAGTACCCTAAGAAATGATGATTGAGAACTGAAATTGAAAAATATTGAGTTTGTGATGATATTGGAGTTTGAGAATGATGAGATATGAATATTGGAAGTGTTTTTCACAGGTTCCGAAGAACTGTTTTCTCCATTTTTAGCCAGAATCTGGATTTTCTATAAAATTTTCGGAACCTCAAATAAATTATAATTTCAATAAATGACTTAAATAAATAATATTTCACAAGTTATATTCAAAACTATGACAAAAATTAATTAAGGTAAAATAGAGTGTGCCGGTACACCGTGTGACATATCTTACCCGGATATACTGTACACGGGTAAGGGGTGTCACAATTTATGACCACGGCCTATGTGTCATTTTGCACTATCTTGTTTGCTTTTATTTAACTTATTTCCTTCTTGATAAAATAGTTCGGGATATCATTACGCATCTTAAGTAAGTTGTCTACCTTAGTGGCAATTTCTCATCTAGTATTTTTCTCATTTCTTAATGTTCTATTTGTTTCCTTCTTTCATTCCACAACTTAACTTTAATTATTTTATTCCTCAATCTTATCTTCTTCCTTAACTTGGCTATCGAGTCGTAATTTAGTACCTCTTATCGTCCCTAATAAATCCACTATACTTCAATATTACTTGATTTGGTCCTCTGACCATTCTAGTCAACACTTTAACTAATATTTATGACGTTTCTTTATTACATTCGCACTAACTATTCTAATTTTTACTTCCACAACTCTTTTATCTATCAGTATTCTATAGCTTATTTTCTGCTGGTCTGTGATCATTACTTTTTACTTTTTAACCATAAACAATTCTTTAATCTTAAAAAGGAAGTCTACCGGACTCTCCTGTTTCCCATGCTATTCAAAAGTTCCACTTGAATTCTAATCTAATCCTTATAATCCGCACAATAAAATTGTGCTCTTCCTAAAGAATACTTGACCAACTAGTTCCTATCGAATTACTGTTATCAGTAGAATATCATTTCTTAACTGTTTTATAAGTTATAATTGTCATCCATAGCATCCTGTCTCTTCTAAAGAAACAAAATGATATTTTGTGTCTTACCGTTACACAAATAGAATATTGTTCCTTACTAAACTTTGAGCAAAAGATCCATTGCAATACCAGAACAACTATAAACCCCATATCGGAGACTGGATGACTTAGTCCTATAGGTGTTATTTTTAAATTTTTACCATGCTAAAATCTCTAGTCCCATAACAATTCCTAATGTACTGTAATTCTTGCTAGGGCAACAGAGTCTTTAACTCTCACTACCTTGCAACCATGATATTTTGATATTCTAATTATAGAGTTTTAAATCCCGAATTAGGATTTTCAAACTCAGTTCTAGTAATAAAACTCTATTCTGATATATTTGTACCAGAGCGAAAATCATTTATAACTATTCTTATCTTTATGTACTATTGGGTAGTACGTAGCTCTGCACAATAAATCTCAAGTCAATACTGTAATCTGCAGCTTACAGCACAAACATCAAGTATATTGCATAGTTACTACTATACATCCCAATAGATCAAACTTCCCTATGTCTTATTTCTTTCAAATCCACTAATATCTTAAACTTATTTTGATTATGGTACTTACTGACATCTATCAACAGTAATACCTTTACTTCCATCTAGGGCAGATATATTTTTACAACTTACTTTTAGGTCCTCTTGCCTTACCTAATTAGGCTTACTAATTAACTTTATAATTTATCATAGTCTAGGAGATGTCCCTCATTAGAAACTTTTTCAAAATTAATTCCAATCATGCTTATTATCGCAATTCTTAAACTAAAAGACTAATTACTAACACATTAAAATTTATCTCCAAGGGAATAGCAGTAGAACATATAATTTTGCATTAGCATATAAACAAGTAGAGCCGGAATCAAATAGTACATAATTATTCCTTTCACAAGTTAAGGACATATTGGCAACTACATCTGAAGTCTCTGCTTCTTCCCCTCGATGCACGGCGTTCCCTCTTTTTAGTGTATTCCTCTGCTCGGGTTGGTCCATTGTACGAGGATTAACCGAAGTGTTGTCTCTACTTCTGCCTCTGCCCCTACTGACTATTAATGAGCCTCTAAAATCAGAACCTTGGACTGATTCTTTTGGTGTAGTATGTGGCATAACTCGACGTGCGCTAGTGCAATCTCGGGCGAAATGTCCAATTCCACCACAATTGAAGCAGGCTCCAGTGACCCTATGGCATATACCTCCGTGTAATTTCCCACAAACATCACAGAAACGGGTAGGTAGGAACTTCTGGTTCTTTGACGAATGGTTCTTGATTGCTTCCGCCCTGAAGGTCCACCTCTATCATACTTAGGAGCTCGGGGTCCCTCAAAATCTTTTCTCTTTCCCAAATTACTACTCGAACTTTGATCGAGGGGTTTCCCACTTTTCTCTTTTTCATTCTGCTCTTGAGGGGGTTGGGTTTGTACTTGGGCCTGGGCTGACAGATTATCAGCCATTTGCTGGAAAAACATGGCCATCTGCTGGGCCGTTTGTGCAGTAATTTGTATAGGAGGGATTGGTGTAGTTGGACCCCCAACGCTCTGTGAAACTGGGGCCTCTCTTTGTACATTAGCTGTATCAGACTGCTCTACAATTTTATCCCTCTTGTCCATATCTATTCACAGGATTTTTTTTTTCCTGTACACCCAACACAAGGAGATTTCTCCCCATTAGTTCATATTCATGATGTAATGCACTGTATGTAACAAATATGGACTTTGAGCAGTTGTACTTAACAAGGAAAGACACAAATTCACAATCTAAAACATACTTCAAAAAATTGCTCTGATACCACTAAAACATGTCACACCTTACCCCTCTGTAAGGTATAACATGATCCCGTAGAATACCTAATAAACTACCGAACTTCACCTACCGATAACTCATTAAGTACCCTACAAGGGATTTTAAAACAATTTTCTTATTTTTGACAAGTGGTGAGCATTTTCTAATAAGTACTTAAAACATTTAGTTAAATTAAATCTAGTTGGAAATTTTAGCCCATTTTCTTTTTCCGCAAATTTTATAAAAATTTTGACAGAGTTCCCTCTGTATTTTGAGAAAACAATTCTTCAAATACCTGTAAAAAGCACTTCTAAAAATTTTTCTCAACAACTGCTTCAATTTCATGCTCAATCTCAATCAATTTCTCAAATTCACAAGTTCAATAATTCTCAAAATACTGTCAATCAATATCATTCATATTTCATTAGAAACAAAACAATTTAGATACATCATTACAAAATTTACATTAAGAGAATTTCAAACTACAATAAATATTACAACTTTATACAAACTTTGTACAAGCTGCTCAAACTAATAATTTAAAACTTAATACAATTTATGCTTGACAATTCATAACAAATAGAATTTTAAAATTTCTAAATTCTTCAAAATCCATGACCTTCAGAAATCAACATTTTCATTCATGTAAATTATTCATTCGAATAACATTTTGATCAAATAGTAACTATTTATTTACATTTCTTTTAAATTTCGAGACAATGAAAAAATTTTTTGAATCATTGACAAATTATTTATTTCAATCACAATTTATCAAATCATGCATAATTTAAAGGGCGTTGCAAACAATACACACAGTCGAACCCATGACCCAAAATTCGAATAGATGCCGTGTTGTACACCACGACATTTCACATTCTCCCAATAACCGAGGCTAAAAGGGAGAAACAAAGACTAGCTAGTAAATATGAGTACTCATTCACATCATTCCCCACCTGGCAAGCCAGAGAGGAAGAAACTTGCCCCATCAAGTGGAGGAGTTATCTCACTAGACAAGCTAATGAGAATTCACAACATATTTTGTCATGTCAACTGTGGTTTCAAATCATATTAAAAACAATTTTTATTTACAAAGTGTTTACAAATCATCAGCATATTTAATCATCATAAATTCATGTTCAAGGTTGGCAACACATCAAACTTAATATTTACAATCATCAAAGCAATGCAATAAATCCTTAAATGCATAAGAAAATTTATATTCAAATTATACAATTTCATTCAATAAGTTAAAATTCTCAACACAACAAAAATCATGAATCATATAATAATTTATTTCAAATCAATTTGGAATTGAAAAACAACAAAAGAGTTAGTTGTGCACAAACCTCAAATGAGTCGCCTGTTGGCCTTGACTCGACTCCTCGGGTTCTGTCCCGGTATTCTTTTCCACTGAAACACACAATTTTATAGTGTTTCAGTACCATAATTTAACATAAATCCAAAAATAAATTTAACTTCACTTTTACCTAGCTCTAACGTGCTAAATTTGATGTTCTTGAAATTTTGTGTTTCGGGTTACTATTCACTGCACTATTCAAGTCAAATTGTTGACTTTTAAGGCTTAATAGGTATGGGAACTCCAACTTCACCCACATACCACATTTTGGCCATTAAACTTGTTGGTTTTGGTCATTTTCTCAAAGCTTAAGTCATTTTGGCAAAATTGCCAATTTTCGGTTTTGGTTCTCTGAAGTTGCACTGTTCCATTGGTCAATCTACTGTTGGAATTTGGAAAAACTTTCTTGATAGAAAATGTTCCTTATTGTCTTAAGTGTATTCTCATTTTTGGATCACCCCAATCGGAGTTTTGTAGCTCAAGTTATGGCCAAAATACAATTACTGTTCACGTGCACTGTTCATGCTGAGATTTTGGTCCTGGCAGATTTTTGGTCCAACTTTGTTCAGTAATTTGATCAAGTTAAGTTCCTAATTTGGTCTAACTTTCTTCATATGAAATGTTCTACTATGTCTTAGGTTTCCATCGGTTCAAGAATCACCTAAATCCGAGTTTCCTAGAGAGAGTTATAGCCCTTCAAACATTACTGCTCAAATGGAATTCTGCAGAATCGCAGGTACAGTAACTCAAATTTGCTCAATAATTTGAATGGGTTAATGGCATAATTTGGGGTGGTGTTCTTCATGGAAGTTTTAGATCTATATCTTATCTAATTGCTGGTAAAAGTTCAGGTCAATTTGACCTGTCTAGCTCAAATTATGACCAAATGAACAGTTACTGTTCATTTGGTCAGTTTGGTGCAGTGGCAGCCTGCTCTCATTTCACTTTGGGCAATTGGTTCACCAAGTTTTAGTCAGTTTTTGGCCATAGTTCCTTAACGAAAATTGTGCTATTTTATGTCTATTTTCATCCCCAATTGGTGGTATATCAATTGGACTCGTAAAATTTCCGTTTTGGTCCTTCAAAGTTGGTTTGGTCATGTTGCCAGTAGCATGACCATTGGACCTACGAATTTGGTTTTCATTTTCACAATTTCCACACATCTCTTTTGGTCATTATTGACCATTTTTCATCTCACAATAGACCAAAGTCATCATTTAAGCATTTCTCTAAAATTTGGTTCACAAACCCTAGCATTCAAACCCTAACTCATACATTTCATGCAATTAACTACATCTAATGGTTTTAATGCTAATCAATCAACTAAGTAAGGTTCCTAAACTCATTCAAAACCCTCAAGCCATACAAAATCATACTCCCTCTAAGCTGGATGAAATTTCAGCAATGGTCCTTCCCCATATTTGTTTCATTTAATCAAGTTCTAAGCTCACTTAAATACCTAAACATGCATTTGAAGTAGAAAATTGAAAGTTAGCACACTAACCTTTCTTAAATCCTCCAAACTCTATCTTTAACTCCTCTTTCTTCTTGTAATCCTTGTGCTTAAGTTGAGATTGCAAGTTCTAACAAGGTTTTTAGGGGATTTATAAAGATTAAGTGGAGCAAATTAAGCTTAAGTGTAAGCTTAATGGAAGAAACTTTCATGGAGAAGAGAGGGTGAAGGTGGGGCGGCAACCAAGGGAGAAGAAGACCTTTTTCTAATTTTTTTTTTCTTTTCTTTTCTTTATCTTTATCCCTTTTTGAAGACCAAAATTCCCAATTTAATAAAATAATTTAATTAATCTTTTATGACATCATTCATGATGTCATCACCTTTGACTTTTCTAACTTCTTTCTTTTTTTTCTTCTTTTTTTTTTCTATTAGTTCTTTAAGTTAATTCTCGATTCCGAAATTTTCTTTTCTCTAATTTTATTTGACAGTTAGGTCAGGAGTCAGCTCTCAGGGTCAATTGACCAAATTGCCCCTCGCCGGTTCATCCCGGTTTGCAAATAATTCATTATTTCTTCCAGCTCCCTGACCTAATTATTTGACTGACTTAACAGTCCTTTTTCGTGATTTTCTCTTTTCCACTGTGTTCATAAGGGTCCTAAGGACCGCAGCGTCACTTTTTACGGTTCGAAATTTGAGTTTAAAACGACTTCGCAGTCGTTCCCGAGGAGGTCACTCATTGCTATGACTCTCGGCTCGTTTAACTTCTTATGTTTTGTTTTTCTTATTTATACTTAACTAATTGGCAATTACGAATTATTTGTGTTTATGGCTTATTTAGTTGTCTTAAGTATGGTTCTAATCCCCTTAATTGTCTGGACCGACACCGGTCACCGGAATAGTGAAATATACCAGGCTATGCAAATGGGGGTGTTACATAGCTCCCAGCAAAACTCCTTGAATTCTTCTCCAAGTAGGGCAGCCAAAAATAGAAAGAAATTCCTTGGAGTTCTCCTTGGTTACAAGGGTTTGGAAGTGATGAGAAACTTTTTCTTTAGGATTAATTCAAGTGTATTAACACTTAATAGCCTTGAATTAAGAAAGGAAGAAGAAATAACTTTTCTTTTATGGTGGAAGTGGTTCGGCCAAGGCTTAAGGAAGAAGAAGACCACTTTTCTTCTTTTAAACAATTTAATTTTCTTAATAAAAACTATTTTGACAAGTGTCTAAAACTCATTCATCTTTCAAATGAGCTTTCCAATCTCTATTGGTCCATGTCACACCTTAATCTTGATTAAGAAAATTAAACTTGATTAATTAGTATTCTCAATACTAATTAATTAGCCATAAGCGTCCATTTTTAACGAAGTTAAACTCAATCCGTGTAAGCATTTGACAAAGTCAAAGAGTCAAATTTTAAAAATCAAACTTATCAAATTTTGATTTCTTCCTTTATGCCAAATTTAATCAAGTTTATATTTAACACTTTAAATATTAACTTGAATACTTCCATAAATAAATTTAATTTCAAGTCATGCTAGGGACTTTGCAATCTTATTGCAAACTAAATTTGTTAATTCAATTAATTAATTAAATCATTTAATTAATTAATAAAATTAATTTTACTTTGATCAAGTTGCTCTTATATGTGTGACTTACTAGGTTCATTACTAATTGGCAATAGGAATAATATTAACTCCCTAATATTATTGGAACCATTCCAAAGTCAAATGAAATTCCCCTTTCATCCATATTCTCACAAGTCATAGTTAGTATCTAGCATAATGTACTATGACTACTCAATTAGTTTTGAATTAATTCTCCAATTCATGAACCTTGATCATACATACCATGCACTAGAATATCTCCATTACAAAATCTTAATTCAAGCTAGAGTCATAGTTTCATATCAAACTCTTATGCTTAGAATCATAGGTCCTTCTTTTAATTCTAATTCTTGATTAAAAAGATTTTCCTATTAGAAACCCTTTTTTTACTCAATCTTTTTGTCCTGGCTAATAACTTAAATCATCAAGAACAATTAAATGGACATAGAATTTTATCCCTATTTACTTAGGGTAACGGATCCCATCTTGACTAACACCTATTTTTTTGTATAACTAGTCAGAGCCAACACATACCAATATACCCATACATAGTATAAGTATGAAAACAGTATCAAACTCTAACTACCTATATACAAGATAATTGTGTTTTCTTAGATCAAGTGATTATATGCACTATTATGATCTAGATGACTTTGTATTGACAAGAGTAAACTCCATGTACAAGTCATCATATGTCACTGGTTCGGCCTACTTATCATATAGGTGCCCACCATATTTGTTATATGGCATGAAACTCACCATTCCATCTCATTAGTATCTTATACTAATCATGGAAATAAACATAATGACAATCCATCCGAATAATTCATGCCCAGTGAAGTATCCTAGATTATGAATTGAATTTATAATGCTTGTACTAGAATGTTTTGTCACTCATATTCTTAACGACTTAAGAATAAAATATCTAGCAAGTCATTAAAGGACATTTCTCTATAACATTTGAACCATTCAAATATAAGAGAAATAAATTATTTGCCATTAAAAGGGAATAATATTTACAATACATAACACAAAGGCATTGCTCTAAGGCATGCCACTAACACTTATAACCAAATAGAACTCCAAGGAATTTCTTTCCATTTTTGGTCACCCTACTTGAAGAGTTTTGCTTAGACCAAGGTATTTTGATCAAGGAGCTTGTGTGAATAAGTTAGAGAGCCAACATTTGAGGGCTTCACTACCCGGATTAGGTAGTTAGAATGTGATTATATGCCTATTGGGTAAGTTATTCTCTATAAACCCTAACTTCTAAGTTTGGGAATTTTTCTTCCTAATGGCTAATTGGGTATGTTAGCAATTGATTAGGACCTAAACTACGTGATTTACAATAGTATAAAATGTTTATATGTGTTATATGAAACTTAGGGTTTTAAAAATTTTCAACTTGCTAACTTTGCACCTATTTGTGAAATTATTCCAAAGTTTGGTGCAAATTTCCTTCATCTCGAACCTTGCACTATAAAAACCATTTTAATTTTCGGTATTGGGAAGGGGGGATTTTAATGTAACACCCCTATATTCGGTAGTGCGTTCTACTGTTTTGGTGATCGGTGTCTGTCCGGACAGCTAGGATGCTTGGAATTATACTTAAATGTTAGTGACGAGACATAAAATAATGAAATACAATAGAGAAAAATACAAGAAAAACAAACAAAAAAATAAGAGCAATGAAATGTGATTAAGTTAAACGAGCCAAAAACCGTAGCGATGGGTGACCGCACTGGGAAGTTGCGGCGATGACCGTTGACTAGCTTTGGACAGTGGAGAACCCTGAGAAATATTTTTGGGACCAAATTAAACATCTATTGAGGTATAAATGACATTAGAAATGTCAAAGAAAAATTAATAAATTAGTACAAAGGAAAACAAAAAATCAAGAAATAGATAAAAATCGGTGTTACCAAAAAATTGGGAAATACAAACCGAATAGGGGCATTTTGGTCAATTGACACCCCGAGTTGACTTTTGACCTAAATTTCTATGAAAGATAAATGAAATTAAAGTTTGAAAACCCCATGAAAAATGAAAATTAGAAATGAAATGTAAATAGTGAAAGTTTGGTGGCAAATTTGCAAATTATGAAACTTGGAAATTAATTAAACATAAACCAAAGTTAGTGCTCCACTAAGTGAGGTTAGTGGACATATAAATACAGCATTTTGGGATAGAAAATGTCATCATCTTCAACCTTTCAATATTCGGCCGAATTCATCCTCCATGGAAACCTCCATTGCCATACCTCAACCAAGCTCCATGCACATCACTTTAAGCCACAATTTCTTCTAAGCTTCTTCATTAAAGCTGGAATGCACACCTTGGGCAGCATTTTGGGAGCAAAAAGAGAGAGATTTGAAGAAGATTTAATAAGCTTCAAAGATAGGTAAGTACTTGTTTTCCATTTTTGCTTCATTAAAGTTTGTGTGGGGGTTGTGGTGAGTTGATTTATGTAAGGAATTGAAGGGTTTTGATGAATATGGACAAAGCTCCAAATTGGCAGCCCTCATGTCCATGGGAGAATGAATTATTTCTTCATGAAAATGGTGATTTGAGGTGTAAATTATATTATTCTTGGCTCCAAATCAACCAAATATGCATTGCATATTGAACCTTCAACCTTGGCTTTATTTTTTATATTATTCTTCAACTTTCAATGTAACGCCCCTTACCCGTCTACAGTATAGCCGAATAAGATTTATCACACAGTGTACCGGAATACCCTATTTTATTTCAATCATTTTTATCCTTCCTAATTTATTTTTTTCAAAGCTATGAAGTATAATTTGTGAAATATAATTCATTTAAGTCATTTATTGAAATTATAATTTATTTGAGGTTTCGCAAATTTTATAGAAAATCCAACAGAGTGCCGGCTAAAAATGGATAAAACAGTTCTTTGGAACCTGTGAAAAGCACTTCCAAAATTTTCTATCATTCCCAAACTTCATTTCATCAACAATGTCTCAATATTTTTCAATAATATTTCCATTTCTCATTCATTCATTTCACATAATATTCATATACAAATCATAAATAAATACTCAATGTTCCATTCATAAACACAATTTCCACTATTTACATTAATATCAAAATACATTACATAAGTCTTAATTATACATGAGAAAATAAAAGTTTGATTACATAATACCAAAATGAAACCTAGTGTCCTACCAATGCACTGAAGACAGTGAGGTGACACGAACACTATGCAGAGCTGCAAATGACCTCATCCAGTCTGTGGTCTACTGGGTTCTCGGTCGGTCTCTCCAGAACCTACGCATGGCAAAAAGCAATGCACTAAGCAATAATGCTTAGTGGTGCCAATAATAAAATAAAAGAAATAATCAAAAATAAATATGCAGTGCATATTCTGATGTCTTATGTAGATAATTTTTTGATCATTATTGGTAATCTTGTTTATTTTGTATTTGTTATATTCATAATTTCATTAAATTTATCCACTTCCATTTTCAGTTGCCCAAGTAACCTATACTGGATGACTGGACTGGATAAACGGATAAACTGGCACTGGGTATCAAGTACCTCAGGCTGTCACACCATCGGTCACATATGTATCTCCCAGTGTGCAACAAAACAGCTAATGAGCTGTAATAAATATTAGGCACAAGGCCAAGTATCAACACAATGTCAGAATGGCTAAAAGCCATAAAATCACAGAATGGCATAATGCCATATGTAGTACTGCTAACTGAACCCTATTGGCATGCCAACCTATCCAAACCAATCTTGCTAGGTGTACTAGGGCATGTTACACTTTTAAACTTTACAATTCTTGAAATTTAAGTTTAAGTGTTACTATTCATTTCATTAGTCAACTAAAATGTTGATTTTTGCATAGACAATAGGTACATTGGTTCTAATACTCCCAACATACCACATTTTGCATTCTAAAGTTGTTGGTATTGGCTGCCAATACCATTTCTAAGCTTAATGTTAGTTATTCAAAATTTTCAAATTTCAAGCCTCATATTTACTGTTCCATTGGTCATTTGTACAGTAGGAATTTGGCAAAATTGTCTTCATGAAAGTTGTTCCTTATTTTTTCTAATTACATTTCCTTTTGGGAATCACTCCATTTGGAGTTTTATAGCTCAAGTTATGGCCTAAAAACCATAATTGGCCGGATTGGACAGAATCCAAAATTCTGGGCAAAACTGGTTCTGCTAGATTTGGTAACCTAAGTTTGGTTGGCAATTTAACTAGGTTATGGTCAGAATTTGGATTTGTGTTCTTCATGAAAGTTTTAGGACTATGTCTCAGCTTTCTGTTAGTAAAATTTCAGGTCAATTGGACTTTTCTACACTGAGTTATGACCAAATGAATAAACACTGTTCATTTGGTTATTTTGCCCAGGCAGAATGCAAGTCAGTCGGATTAGGCAATTTTTAGGTCAACTTGGTTTGGTTTTCTGGGCAAGGTTTCTTCACCAAAATTGTGCCATTATGTGTCTAGTTTCATGCCCAATTAGCCTTGCACTAATTGAACCTCTATAACTCCAGTTATTGCTGCCCAAACCTGCCGGACTCATGGTCAGTCCTACAGGTCAGCCAAGGGCAGCTTGCCTAACCTCAATTCCATTCTCCTAAATCACTTCAATTCCTCCTCACATATAGTCAAATGGTCACTAATTGACCATTACAATTTTCATATACCATTATATGAGCAAACCTAATTTTGTTCAAGTCTCCAAGTTTTCTAGTTCCATAAATACATTTCACTTGCACTTAAATGTTTAAACACTCATCTCATGTCAAGGCAGCTCACATACCATTTAGTTTCAAGGAAATTGATGAAACCCTTAACATCCCTAAGCTGCAGAAATTGTATAGATAAATACACATAAATTATATTATGTTTTTACGACAATTTCCACTTGACTCCTGGCCTTAAACATGAATTAAGCAAGAAAAGGAGGAGATTGGACACTAACCTTTTGAGCAGAATTTTTCCCCTCAAAATTCTTTCACTTTCTTTAGCTTTCTTGGTAGCCAAACACTTGCTCAAGATGTAGAGAAAAATTTTGTTGAAGTGGACTTAGGGTTTCAAGTGAGATTTGGGTGGGTTATAAAGCTTGGATAAGCTTTAATGGTGGTAAGGGTTAGGAGAGCTACGGATGGAAGAAGAAAGTAAAAAGAATACTGATTTTTTTTCTTTCATTTCTGCCCATTTAACCCATTTTAAGTGAGTTATAGCCATGTGTCACCATGTGATTGGGTGGAGGCACGCTAATGACATCATGTGATGTCATAATTTCTTATTTAATTCATTTTCTTTTTTTTTCTTTTCTACTCAATTTCAATTTAATTTGTAGCAATATTTATTCATATTTTATGTCATAATAATTATTTACTTAACTGGACAAGTCAGCCAAAAATCATTTCTGAAGATGAAATGACCAAAATGCCCTCCGTTTGGCTTATTGAGCCAAAATCGTCTGTACCGATTGAAAAATTTTTTTAAGCATTTCCTTGGCATTCTAATGCCATAGAAACCTCAATGACCCTTCTCTGGAGTCTCAAAAATTATTTTATGAATTTTCTCCCGAGTCTAGGGCTCCTAGTTGCGAGAACTGCAACTTCCCACTAGGTTACCCATCGCTAAGGCACCGGCTCATTTAACTTGGTTGTATTTTATTTCTAAAATTTTTTCTAAATTTTTCTTATTAATATTTGAGTTAATTATGGTTCCTCACTTTAGTTTAAATATTTTTCTAGACGTTCTAGCTGTCCAGACTGACACCGATCACCAGAACAGTAGAATATACGGAATTACTACAAGGAGGGTGTTACATTCAAAGATACCTACATTAAAGAATACGTATTTAATAGATACATTAAATAAGTTTTATATGATTTTATATAGTTATTATTACTTACCTCTTAAATGGATACATCCATCGATACTGAACTGGGCCCGCTATACGTGCTTCATAAGCCTAATAGATTGGAAGATGTTCCATAGAGTCAAAGAAGCTTGGAGGAAAAATATGCTCAAGCTTACACAAAATAAAAGGAATATTTTTTTCAAGACGTCTCATATCTTCCTCTGTTATGATATTAGAAGTGAGTCTTTAAAGAAAAGACTCAATTCTATCAATGACTGTCACACATTTCCTAGAAGTAACTCTTGAAATGTTATGGGTATTAGTCGTCGCATAAAGACATAACAATCATGACTCTTCATGCCGAACAATTTAAGCTTGTTCATATCAACACATCTTCCCATGTTAAACACATATCCATCTAGAAATCTCAATTCTTTCACCCACTTACACAACACTTCTTTTGCATTCTTGTCTAGAGTGTAGGAGCTTTAGGAAATTTCTTGGTATTTTCATCCCAATGTAACTCTGAATAGTGGAAAAATACTTTTAAATCTGCTCTAGACTTTGCATTGTCCTTCGTTTTCCTCTGGACATTCATAACGGTATTGAAAATATTATCAAACACATTACATCAAGATTATGCCTAATGAGATTTGTTTTCCAGTAAGGCAAGTCCCAAAATATACTTTTTTTCTTCCACCCACATCCGTAATTCTCAGAAATTCTAGCATTAACTCCTTCTGAATCAACTTCTGTAACTTTTTAGAGTCCCAAATCCTCAATCTCCTTAAATATTTATTCACCCAACTATTCCATTGTTACTATCTTTTGTATTGTTTGACCCTTCATAAACCACCTTTTATTCCTTCTAAATGGATGATCTAGTAACAAAAACTTTTGATGATTGTCAAACCATGAGGTCTTTCCACCGCTAGTTAAAGTAAAAGCATCCGAGTCCTTCTTACAATAAGTACAAGCTAACTTCCCCACTGTGCTTCAACCTGACAACATTGAGTATTCAGGAAAATCAATTATTGTCCACATTAATGCATCTCACATATGAAAATTCTTCTTACTGGAAACATCATATGTTTGGACTCCCACCTCCCACAAATCTTTCAACTCATCAATAAGCGGTTGTAAGAACACTTCCAACTTCTGTTTAGGGTTTTCCAGGCCAGGCACAATCATAGATAAGAACATGTACTCATCCTTCATGCACATCCACGGTGGCAAGTTGTACAGCATAACTATCACAAGCCATAAAGAGTATTGTTGGCCTGATTGCCTAAATGGTTGAAACCCATCAGTGCACAAACCTAATATGACATTTCTTATTTCACAAGCAAAATTTTAATGCATCTGATCAAAATGCTTCCAAGTAGGAGAGTCAATAATGAGACATGACACTATCTTCTCCATGCTTAGCATGCCACCTCATATACTTTGCTGTGGCATCAGATGCATACAACCTTTGTAGACGTGGAGTTAGAGGAAAGTAGTACATCTTCTTATAAGAGACATTTGTTTGTCACCTGGAAGGTCCATGTCTTGATCTTTTGAATCGTGGGTGTCCACAGAAATTACAATTATTCAATTCACTATCTCCATGCTAATAAATCATGCAACCATTAATGCAACAATCAATCTTTTCAACTGGTAAGCCCAATCCTCGCATTAGTTTTTTTGTACTGTAGAAGTTATCTGTCATTATATTATTAGCTAGCATCAATTCTGATAGAAATTGACATAACTCATCATATAACCTTTCAGAAAAATGGTGTTCTGCCTTTAAATTCAGAAGTCGAGCAACAACAGACAATTGTGAATGGCCGGAGGGATTTCCTGGCCATACTTCCTACTCTGATGCTCTGAGCATATCAGAAAGATGTTGCGCTGCTGGGGTTGGATGCTCCTTGAAGTTCAGATCATAAGAAGGCCCAGCAATATCATACACCATTGACTGAAATTCATTGTGAGATTGGGGCTCTAAAGTTTGAGGCTTAACATTTTCAATAAATACTTCTTCTTGAGAAACATTTTGTACGTTTTGATGCTGCACATAAGTTTCCCCATGGTTATACCAATGATAATAATTTTCTATAAAACCGTATGTCCCGAGATGTACTTTAACTATAATCTCATCCAGAAAATTCCTATTCCAACACTTACGATGATTACATGGGCATCTTATCTTTTCACCATCCATGTACTGTGGATGCCTTGTCACGCCTTATCCCTTGTAAGGCATGATATACTTCTGTAGCATACCTAATGAATTACCGAACTCCACCTACCCATAACCCATTAGTTATGCTATAAAGGATTTTAAAATAAATCATATCTTCTTATCTTATCAATTCTGTTTGCAGAAAACCGCATGAGAATAGTTAAAATTCCATGTAACCATTCATTAGAAATAATGATAGACTAAATATTGCAAGAGTTACATTTTCATAATTCTCAAAGTAAAATACAAAATAGTTACAAACTCAAAATGTGATAGCAATGCAATGCTTTTAAAAACAAACTGCTCAATGTCCGTACATCCATACATATAGGTACAAAATACATCAAAAGGAAATTATAGGGTATACCTACAATACACACCCACAAACAATACTAAAATGCTGCTTCCAAGTCTCTCACTCGGCAGCCTTCTCCTTTCCCTTACCTGCGATAGCATAAAGAGGCTATCGCTGAGTATATCACTTAGTGGTGCACAACTAATAACTTTAAAACTTAAGGTAAAACACAATTTGTCAAAGCATAATAAATCACATTTTTCTTAAGCATGAAAACTTCACAATAGTTCTAAGTTCATAAGAGCCATTTATTGGAATAACATTTCAAATGAGAAATCATACTTCATAAATCACAATTCACAAAGCATTAGTGTTGCCAACATCAACACACAGTTTAGGCCATGACACAAAATTTCACGATCAGTGTCATGTTGTACACCATGATAAAGTAATCTCAACCTCACTAACCGTTATTAATGAGGAAGGGCCAGCTAGCTAATGAGTACTCATATAGTCTTACCCCACTAACTGTTATTAATGGGAGACATAATCAATATCAATTATCAACCCCAAGTAGCCGTTACTACTGGAGAGTTTCGAAAGGGACTGTCATGCTAACTGTGGTTTCAAAATAGTTTCCAAAAAATTTTTCACTCAACAATCACATTTATAAACCAATAAACACATTTAAATTCATCATAATAACCTTATAAAGGTGGCAACACCCAAATTTCTTAAATGCAAGAGAAAAACCATATCTCAATCAAATTAAACTTGTTCAAAGCAAACTCATACAATTTAACACATTCCAAGCAATTTACAAGTTTAAAAACGAAGAAAAGGTTAGTTGTGCACAAACCTTCAATGCTCTCCTTTCTCTTTATTCACTATTCCTTGTCCGTTCTAACTACTTTTTCTACTGAAAATCTACAAATAGAATACCCCAATACCAATCTCAATTGCTGCCAAAAACTCATTACATGCATGTCTAATGCATCCCAAGTTAGCTTTGCAAATTTTAAAAAATTTTGGTTTTGGACATCTTGGTGCCCCAATCTTTGAACCTAATTTTTACCTAGTTTCGATCATAATTTGGTGAGGTGTTCTTCATAAAAATTGTTCATCTAGGTCTTAACTTTATTTTCCTTTTTGAATCGCCTAATTCGGAGCTATGTAGCTCAAGTTATGCCCTAAACAAGATTACTGTCCACGTCACTGTTCATGTTGCAGATTCAGTTCTGGCAGATTTATCAATCCAATTTCGTTAAGCAATTTGATCAAGTTAAGTCCATAATTTGGTCTAATGTTCTTCATACGAAATGTTCTAATATGTCTTAGGTTTCCATCGGTTCAAGAATTTCCTAAATCAGAGTTTTCTAGAGAGAGTTATGGCCATGCAAAATTTACTGTTTATATGGTAAATCTGCAGTTCTACAGATTCGGTGATTCAAATTTGCTCAGCAATTTGATTGGGTTAAGTCCATAATTTGGCCTCAAGTTCTTCATATGAAATGTTCTACTGTGCCTTAGGTTTCCATCGGTTCAAGAATTGCCTAAATCGAAGTTTTCTAGAGAGAGTTATGGCCGTGAAAAATTCACTGTTCATATAGTCAAATTCTGCAGGTTCCAGAATTATGTCTCTAAGTTCAAGCCAAGGTTTAGGCAATTTCTGGGGTGGGTCTCTTCATGAAAATTCTAGCCCTATGTCTTAAGTTTCATTTCCAATTGGTTTCACACCAATTGAAGTTGTGTAGCTCAATTTATGGGCTGTCAAACACACTGAACTCAGTGTGCAAATTCTGCCCTAGGTTTAAAATTTTCATTTCTTTAATTATTCCCTCTAACCAACCTCAATTCACATTTAATTCACCCAAAATGACTATAATTTAGCATTGACGCATCAATGGCACTTCCTAGCACAAAACCCACAATTTTCAAGCACAAAAGTTTGCAATTTTCCCTAATCCTACCATTTCTCTAATTTGGCCAAAACCCTAGTTTAGGTTCCATGCATGTTTTCTTTCATTTTCTTATAAAATTTCATCATAATCTAACTTAATTTAAGGTTTGTATAACAAAATGAGCATTAAAGAACTTACCTCTTGATGACTTCCTTCCAACTCCCCAAATCTTTAATTTTCTTCTAATCTCTTATTTCCCCTTGCTTTTAATCTCTAAATCAAATATTAATTTGATGCTCTCTACCAATTAGATGCAAAACCCATAGAGGAAAAGCAAGTAATTGAGTTTTGTGAATGGGTGTCAATGGAGAAAGAAGGAAGAAGAAGAAAGAAAGAAAGAGAGAAGGAGAGAGAGTGGGTGGTAATTAAATGGGGTTTTGTCTTCTTTTATACTTATTTATTCCTTTTTAATTCATTTAATGAGTTGTCCAAAGCCCATTGGTGCCTTAAATTTTAATTAGGACAAAAATAAAATTTAAATTCTAGATTTTTGCCTTTTTTATTTTCTTTTCACTTTTACTCTAATTTTTCTCTTAATATTTCTTCATAATTCAATATTTTATTTTTATTTAATTTAATTTACATTTTGGTCAAAAGTCAACTCTTGAAGTGAATTGACCAAAATGCCCCTCATCGGGTCAAAATCTTTTTTTTTTTTTGATACCCGTTAAATCCTTAGGTCTTTGGTTCACTTGAATTTTTATTGTGTCTATCTCAATTAATTTTCTATTTATTTTTAGTCCTCAAGGTGTCTTTCAATAGTACTAGTCACAGACCAAAAATGGTACTATTCATAACTCGGAGGTTCGGGGTGTTACAATTCTCCCCTCCTTAAAAATAAATTTTGTCTTCAAAATTTACTTGGTCTCAGTCTCTGAATAGTTGTGGGTGTTGTCTCCTCATGTCCTCCTCACGCTCCCATGTAGCCACCTGGCCTAAATGATGGTTCCACAACACTTTGACTAGAGGTATCTATTTGTTCCTCAGCTGTTTTACCTCATATGCCAAGATCTTTCTGGGCTCTTCATCATATGTCAGGTCTGGATTCACCTCAATCTCCTCTACTGGCAAAATGTGAGAGGGGTCTGATCTGTACCTCCTCAACATTGAGACAGGGAAGATATTGTGAATCTTTTCCAACTCCGGAGGCAATGCAAGTTTTTATGCCAATGGACCCACTCTTTCCAGAACCTCATACGGCCCAATGAAGCGAGGACTTAGTTTCCCCTTTCTACCAAACCTCATGATCCTCTTCCATGGGGAAACTTTCAAGAACACCTTCTCACCCACACTGTACCGAATATCTCTTCTCTTTAGGTCAATGTAGGACTTATGTCTATCCGTTGCAACTTTGAGTCTGTCTCTAATGAGCTTAACCTTTTCTTCCGTCTACTGCACTAATTCTGGGCCAATTAACTTCTTCTCGCCCACTTCATCCCAACACAAGAGAATTCTACACTTTCTACCATAAAGTGCTTCGTATGGAGGCATCCCAATGTTTGACTGATAACTGTTGTTGTAGGCAAATTCAATTAAAGGCAAGTGTGTGTCCCAACTCCCTTTAAACTCAATCACACAAGCCTAAAGCATATCCTCCAAAATCTGAATGATCCTTTCAGATTGGCCATATATCTGTGGATGGAATGCTGTACTGAAGTTCAATATAATTCCTAGGGCTTTTTGGAGACTACCCCAGAATCTAGAAGTGAACCTTGGGTCTCTGTCAGACACAATAGACATTGGCACTCCATCCAACCTCGCCACTTCGTTAATGTATAGTTTGGCCAATCTTTCTAGGCTGTAATCCATTCTCACTGGCAAAAAGTGTGCAGACTTGGTCAATCTATCAACAACAACCCAAACTACATCATGATTCTTTTGTGTACGTGGAAGTCCTATCACGAAATCTATAGTGATTCTTTCCCATTTCCATTCGGGAATTGGCAATGGCTGTAGCAACCCTGCAGGCACTTAGTGTTCTGCCTTTACTTGCTGACAAGTTAGGCATTTGGCAACATATTCTGCAATGTCTTTCTTCATTCCTCTCCACCAATAGTGCTCTTTCACACTTCTGTACATTTTGGTTCCACCAGGGTGCATTGCAAAAGGTAAATCATGTGCTTCCTTTAAAATGGTCTGCCTCAGTTCAACATTCTCAGGAATGCATATTCTACCCTTATATAACAACAAGCTCTCATCATTTACTGATAATTCTGGTTTCTTGCCATTCCGAGCCTCTTCCATTAACTTCACATACTTATCATCCTTCTGTGCAACTGCTTTAATTTGTTCTACCAGCATTGGCTTCACTTGCCAAGTAGCTACCATCTTCCCATCTTCATTAATCTCTAAATTAGCATGCAATGCCCTTAACTCATGCACCATGGACAATGGAGAAACCCTCAAACCAGCCATAGTCTTGTGACTTAAAGCATCAGCTACAACATTAGCTTTTCCAGGCTGATAGTCTATCAAGCAATCATAATCTTTTATCAACTCTAACCATCTTCTCTGCCTCAAATTTAACTCCTTCTGTGTGCCCAAGTATTTCAAACTTTTATGATCTGTGTATATATAACATCTCTCTCCATACAAGTAATGTCTTTAGATCTTCAAGGCAAAGACAATGGCTGCTAGCTCTAAGTCATGTGTAAGATAATTCCTCTCATGCGGTTTAAGCTGGCGTGAAGCATAGGCAATGACGTTTCTATCTTGCATTAACACACAGCCTAATCTGTTATGAGAAGCATCACTATATATGGTATACTCCTTACCCAAAGTGGGCAAGGTTAAGACTGGAGCTTCAGTTAAACGCCTCTTTAACTCATCAAAACTTTCCTGGCATTGATCAGTCCACTGAAATTTTACATCCTTCCTAAGTAGGTTGGTCAGTGGAGATGCTAGCATGGAGAATCACTTCACAAACCTTCAATAATACCCAGCTAAACCAAGGAAACTCTGAACTTCTGTGACATTTCTAGGTGGCTTCTAATTAAGAATGGCTTTTACTTTGCTAGGATCCACCTGGATACCTTCTGCAGATACAATATGCCCCAAAAATGAAAACTCACATTTCGACAGTTTGGCATACAACTGCTTCTCCCTCAAAGTTTGTAATACTATCCTCAAGTGCTTATCGTGTTCCTCTGCATTCTTTGAGTACAGCAAAATATCATCAATGAACACCACAACAAACTGGTCCAAATATGGCCTGAAGATAGTGTTCATTAGGCCCATAAAAGCAGCTGGAGCATTAGTCAACCCGTATGGCATTACCAACTCATAGTGGCCATACTGAGTCCTAAAGGCAGTTTTAAAAATACTTTGCTCCTATACCCTCAACTGGTAGTAGCCCGATCTCAAGTCAATTTTGGAGAATATAGTTGCATCCTTCAACTAATCAAACAAATCATCGATCCGTGGCAGAGGATATCTATTCTTTATGGTCACCTTATTCAACTGTCTGTAGTCTATGCATGGGCGGAGAGTACCATCCTTTTTCTTCACAAATAATACTGGTGCTCCCTAGGGTGACACGTTAGGGTGGATCAAACCCTTATCTAACAATTCCTACAATTGTACCTTCAACTCTTTCAACTAAGCAGGTGACATCCTATAAGGAGTGATGGAGATTGGCTCCACACCAGGCATAGTCTCAATTTCAAACTACACCTCTCTTTCCGGAGGTAATCCTGGTAATTCTTCCGGAAAGATATCTGGAAAATCCCATACCGTAGGAATATCTTTAAGATCTAGACTCCCCACCTGGGTGTCTATCACATGAGCTAGATAAGCTTCACACCTTTCTAATCATCTTTCTAGCAAGTGCAGCTGAAATGATGTTGGATGGCAATAACTGCCTCTTCCCATGTATCACTACGTCTGCATACTCAGGAAGACCAAAAGTGACTGTCTTCAGTCTACAATCGATCATGGTGTGATGCCTGGCTAACCAATCTATGCCCAAGATGATATTATAATCTCGGAAGGGCATGTCAATTAAGTCTGACAGGAATATATGTCCTTGGATCACCAAAGGACAATCCTTATACAATTTGTTCACCCTAACCTCTTGTCCTAAAAGACTAGTCACTAGCACATCACAATCCAATTTCACACAAGGAATAGCAACAGAGCATGCAGTACTAACACTAGCATAAGAATGTGTAGAACTAGGGTCAAACAACACATATACATCTCTATCAAAAATGGAGAAAGTACCAGCCACAACATCTAATGTCTCAGCTTCATCCCTTTGACGCATGGTGTACACCCTGACTAGTGCACCACTCTACTCTGGTTGGCTCACTGTGCCCTGGCTACCAGAAGTGTTACCTCTACCCCTGCCTCTGCCTCTACTAGTTGTCTATTATCCTCTGGAAGCAGAACCTTGAGCAAATCCCTCAGTGGTAGTAAGCGGCCCAGATCTGCGGGCACTAGTGCAATCTCTAGCAAAATGCCCACTTCCACCACAGTTTTAACAAGCTCCTATGGCCTTATAACATACTCCTCCATGAGTCCTGTCATAAGTCTCACAAGCACGGGTAGGAAAGGAACCCCTAGATGTCTGCTGTCCGGATCTAGGTGGCCTCTGCCCTGAGAATCTTCCCCTACTAGATCCTCTGTTACTTGGTCCCCTAAAGCTCTTCCTCTTACCCGAATTGTTACTTGGACTCTAACCTGTAGGCTTACTACTCTTCTCTTTTTCAGTGGTTACCTTTTCAGATGCCCCTTCCAGTTCTATCCTTTCCAATTCAAGGGCCTGTGATATCAACCCAGAGAAGTTGTCATGTCGAAACCCAACCACTTGCAATCTCAAACTAGGCCTCAAACCGGCCTCAAACTGTTTGCATCTATCTCTACTGGTAGTGAGTAGACTTCCAGCATAGTGGCTGAGGTGAGAAAAGTCTCTCTCATACTCGACTACAGACTTGTTCCCTTGCTTCAAACTGAGAAACTCTTGTAGCTTCATATCCACATAGGTATCAGGAACATATTTCTGTCTAAACTCCCTTAGAAAGTCATCCCATGTCAGCACTAGCGGCTCAGCCAAACTGTGGGGAATGGTCTTCCACCACTCATATGCATCTCCATGCAACAGGGAAATTGAATATTCAAACTTCAACTCATCTGTGCAGTGTAATTTCTTGAAGACCCTCTCCATCCATTCTAACCATTGCTCAGCTTCCAATGGGTCCACTGTACCCTTGAACTTTGTTGCCCCATACTTCATTAACTTGTCATATTGTTTGGCTAGGGATGGTGGTTGCACTGGAGATGCTTGCACAGGAGATTGGACTGGTATATTGCCAGCCATTTGCTAAAATAGTGCAGCCATCTGCTGAGCGAACTGAGTAGGAAACTGCATAGGCCGGATGGGTGCAACTGACCCACTGGCATTTTGAGGAGCTAGTGCCTCCCCCTGTACCTCAGCTGCTACTGATTGTTCTATGGTGTGATCCCCCTCTTCCATACTGAATTACAAAGAATTCTACTCCCTAGACAACCAACACAAGGAGATTTCCCTCCATTAGTCCATATTTACGATATAATGCACTATATGTATCAATTAATGACAGTTGAGTAGTTGTACTTATCAAAAAATTTCAAACATGCTATTTCAAAACTTGTATAAAAACCAAAGCTCTGATACCACTTAACATGTCACACCTTATCCCTGGTAGGGCATGACATGCTCCTGTAGCATACCTAATGAATTACCAAACTCCACCTACCGATAACCTATTAGTTATGTTACAAAGGATTTTAAAACAAATCATATCTTCTTATCTTATCAATTCTTTTATGGAAAACCGCATGAGAATAGTTAAAATTCCATGTAACCATTTATTAGAAATAATGATTGACTAAATATTGCAAGAGTTACATTTTCATAAGTCTCAAAGTAAAATACAAAATAGTTACAAACTTAAAATGTGATAGCAATGCAATGCTTTTAAAAACAAACTGCTCAATGTCCGTACATCCATACATATAAGTACAAAATACATCAAAAGGAAATTATAGGGGTATACCTACAATATATACCCACAAACAATACTAAAATGCTGCTTCCAAGTCTCTCATTCGGCAGCCTTCTCCTATCCTTTACCTGCGACAGCATAAAGAAGCTATCGCTGAGTATATCACTCAGTGGTGCACAACTAATAACTTTAAAACTTAAGGTAAAACACAATTTGTCAAAGCATAATAAATAAACATTTTTCTTAAGCATGAAAACTTCACAATAGTTCTAAGTTCATATGAGCCATTTATTGGTATAACATTTCAAATGAGAAATCATACTTCATAAATCACAATTCACAAAGCATTAGTGTTGCCAACATCAACACATAGTTTAGGCCATGACACAAAATTTCACGATCAGTGCCGTGTTGTACACCACGACAAAGCAATCTCAACCTCACTAACTGTTATTAATGAGGGAAGGGCTAGCTAGTTAATGAGTACTCATGTAGTCTTACCCCACTAACCATTATTAATTGGAAACATAATCAATATCAATTATCAACCCCAAGTAGCTGTTACTATTAGGGAGTTCCAAAAGGGACTGTCATGCTAATTGTGGTTTCAAAATAGTTTCCAAAAAAATTTTCACTCAACAATCACATTTATAAACCAATAAACACATTTAAATTCATCATAATAACCATATAAAGGTGGCAACACCCAAATTTCTTAAATGCAAGAGAAAAACCATATCTCAATCAAATTAAACTTGTTCAAAGCAAACTCATTCAATTTAACACATTCCAAGCAATTTACAAGTTTAAAAACGAAGAAAAGGTTAGTTGTGCACAAACCTTCAATGCTCTCTTTCTCTTTACTCACTATTCCTTGTCCGTTCTAACTACTTTTTCTACTGAAAATCTACAAATAGAATACCTCAATACCAATCTCAATTGCTGCCAAAAACTCATTACATGCATGTCTAATGCATCCCAAGTTAGCTTTGCAAATTTTAAAAAATTTTGGTTTTGGACATCTTGGTGCCCCAATCTTTGAACCTAATTTTTACCTAGTTTCGATCATAATTTGGTGAGGTGTTCTTCATGAAAATTGTTCATCTAGGTCTTAACTTTATTTTCCTTTTTGAATCACCTAATTCGGAGCTATGTAGCTCAAGTTATGCTGAAAACAAGATTACTGTCCACGTCACTGTTCATGCTGTAGATTCAGTTCTGGCAGATTTATCAATCCAATTTCGTTAAGCAATTTGATCAAGTTAAGTCCATAATTTGGTCTAATGTTCTTCATATTAAATGTTCTACTATGTCTTAGATTTCCATCGGTTCAATAATCGCCTAAATCAGAGTTTTCTAGAGAGAGTTATGGCCATGCAAAATTTACTATTTATATAGTAAATCTGCAGCTCTGCAGATTCAGTGATTCAACTTTGCTCAGCAATTTGATTGGGTTAAGTCCATAATTTGGGATCAAGTTCTACATATGAAATGTTCTACTATGCCTTAGGTTTCCATCGGTTCAAGAATCGCTTAAATCAGAGTTTTCTAGAGAGAGTTATGGCCATGCAAAATTTACTGTTCATATGGTCAAATTCTGCAGGTTCCAGAATTGTGTCTCTAAGTTCAAGCCAAGGTTTAGGCAATTTCTGGGCAGTTTTTGGGGCGTGTCTCTTCATGAAAATTCTAGCCCTATGTCTTAAGTTTCATTTCCAATTGGTTTCAAACAC